>NC_079487.1:0-317500 GCF_020520425.1 Spinacia oleracea | reverse complement strand
GAAAAAGAACAAAATTAGAACAGCTCTAAATCGAACCACTAAATCGAACCAGAAAATTCGATTTAAAATATAACCAAAAAATAAGAAAATCCAACAAAAACCCAGAAATTTAGACTTCAATAACTCACAAATTCGTGAACAAATTCGAGCACAATTCAACCCATAAATACGAACATATTCAACCCAGAAAATCAGGAAAATTCAACCCAAATCGAACAAATTAAACCCAGAAAATTAAACCCAGAAATTCAACCCAGAAAATTAAACCCAGAAAATTAAACCCAGAAAATTAAACCCAGAAATTAAACCCAAATCTTAAACCCAAATCGAACAAATTCAACCAAAATTAAACCCAGAAATTCGAGAAAGTTCAACCAAAATCAACCCAAAAATTAGACAAGAAAATCGAGATAATTCAACCCAAATTTAGACCAAAATAAACCCCAAAAAATCGACCAAAATCAAACCAAAATTCGAGAACATTCAACCCGAAATTCGACAAAAATTTCGACAAAAAGTTCGTCCAAAATCAACCAAAAATTCGACAAAAATTAAACCAAAAACTCGACCAAAATCAACCAAAAAAACAACCTAGAAATTCGTCATAAGTTCGCAAAAAAAAAAAACCCTAAAAATTTGAAACGTGAATACAAAAATAAATAAATACCCAATTGATCTCAATTTCACGATTTTGAGGATTTAGAGGTCAAATTCGACCATGAAAACTCTAGATCTAGGGTTTTCGTGGTCAAATTTCACCATCTAAAACCATAATACGTATTCTACAGCTTTTTCGGGTGGTGGTGGCGGTGGCGGAGTTGTGGTGGTGGTGGCGGCGATATTGAACGAGGAGAGAGAAAAGTGAGAGAGGAAGGAGGAGAGAGAGAAAAGTGAGAGGAGGAATATGAAAATGAAGAACATCTTTGATGTTCTTGAGGGTATCACCAATCGAAACAGAGAAAGGAAGGAGGAGAGAGAGAAAAATGAAAGGAGGTTGAAGAGAGAGAGAGAAATCAGTGAGGTGAGAGAGAGAGAAATCAGAGAGGTGAGAGAGAGTGAAATCGGAGGTGAGAGAGAGTGAAATCAGAGAGTGAAATCAGAGAGGTGAGAGAGAGTGAAATCAGAGAGGTGAGAGAGAGTGAAAGTGACGGTAGTGGGGTGGGGTTATGGGGGATGGGAAATTAATTAAATAAGGGTGGTGGGGAAAAAGAGGGTGGAAAAAGGGTAGAATCTTAGGGTTTTTTGGTAAATAGTGGGGAATCTTAGGGTAAATTGGTAAAAAAACTATGGCCAAAAATAGTAAAGATTCAGTAGGGGAACAACAAAAAGAAATGCCAAAAAAGGAAATGGGAACAACAAAAAGGAATGGAGGGAGTAAATAATAAAGAATAAATAATAAATAATAATAATAATAATAATAATAAATAATAAATAATAAATAATAAATAATAAATAATAAATAATAAATAATAAATAATAAATAATAAATAATAAATAATAAATAATAAATAATAAATAATAAATAATAAATAATAAATAATAATAATAATAATAATAAATAATAAATAATAAATAATAAATAATAAATAATAAATAATAAATAATAAATAATAATAATAATAATAATAAATAATAAATAATAAATAATAAATAATAAATAATAAATAATAAATAATAAATAATAAATAATAAATAATAAATAATAAATAATAATAATAAATAATAAATAATAAATAATAAATAATAAATAATAAATAATAATAATAAATAATAAATAATAAATAATAAATAATAAATAATAAATAATAAATAATAAATAATAAATAATAAATAATAATAATAAATAATAATAATAATAATAATAAATAATAAATAATAAATAATAAATAATAAATAATAAATAATAAATAATAAATAATAAATAATAAATAATAAATAATAAATAATAATAATAAATAATAAATAATAAATAATAAATAATAAATAATAAATAATAAATAATAAATAATAAATAATAAATAATAAATAATAAATAATAAATAATAAATAATAATATAAATAATAAATAATAAATAATAAATAATAAATAATAAATAATAAATAATAAATAATAAATAATAAATAATAAATAATAAATAATAAATAATAAATAATAAATAATAAATAATAAATAATAAATAATAAATAATAAATAATAAATAATAAATAATAAATAATAATAATAAATAATAAATAATAAATAATAAATAATAAATAATAAATAATAAATAATAAATAATAAATAATAAATAATAATAATAAATAATAAATAATAAATAAATAATAATTAATAATTAATATCTAATAATAAATAATAAATAATTATAATTAATAATTAATAATTAATAATAAATAATACGGAGTAAATAATAAATAATAAATAATAAATAATAATAAACTATATTAATTATTAATAAATATTTAGTTATAAATAATAATAATAATAATAATAAGTAATATAATAATATAAGTATAAATAATAAGTAATATAATAATTTAATAATATAATATAAATAATAAGTAATACTACCTCCGTTCCTAAAAGTTCTTTACGCTTTCCGTTTTAGTCCGTTCCTGAAAGTTCTTTACACTTCTACTTTATTCCATTTTTACTCTTATTTGGCCCACCTTAACTTACCCACTCACAATACTTTAATATTAGTTTCCACTCACTCACATTGGTGGACAATTTATAGCCACTCATTTTCCATTTGTTACCCCACCATCACATGTTCACCAAAATTCCTTAATTACCGTGCAAATAGTAACCGTAAAGATCATTTAGGAACGGAGGTAGTACAATAATATAAATAATAATATAAGTAATATTAATAATAATAATAATATTATTATTATTATTATTATTATTATTAATATATTAAATTAAATTGAATTGAATTGAATTAAACTGAATTAAACTGAATTAAACTAAACTAAACTTAATGCTCCTGAACTGAACTGAACTGAACTGAACTGAACTGAATGCTCCTGAACTGAACTGAACTGAACTGAACTGAATGCTCCTGAACTGAACTAAACTGAACTGAACTGAATGCTCCTGAACTGAACTGAACTGAACTGAACTGCCAAATAAGTCCTGAAGCTGAAATTAAGCCAAAAAGAATAGGGCCTAAGGAGTCCTTTTATGTCGTGGAAAATTCGATAGGTTTTCCTAATAAGTTCTTAGACGTACCTATCAACCAAGAGTAGTTTCTAGACTATTAGCAAAAGGCTTTTGCTTACCTAAAATATTTTAAAATTGAGTCAAAATACATAATGTGCTTAATTCTTCAATGATTTAAGGATCTTGGAATCATTTTATTCACACCTGCCGGAACAATAAACTCGAATAAAATGCCAATAACTTGTTTAAATTGCATGATTGCTTTAATTTTCAAGTTATTACTGATGATAAATGTTTAGACTTTGCATGCTTCAATGTATGCTTTAATTATTGTTTATAATTAAATATCTTGCACTGTAGTAAACCCTTTTAGAAAGGTAACAATAACTTTCCTCGATTGGTAGTGAATCCAATTCAAGAACGAAATAATGCCCTTGGTCCAAGTATGCATTTAATGATAAGTCTAACAAATGCGGTTCAGTATTAATTAACAAGTTAATAATTTAGTGAGATCAAGTGAGCTAAATGCCTAGCTAGAAGCCGCTTCAGTTCAAGTGGAATTAATTATATTAATCCACAGCTTACTCTTGACTGAACCCGTAGGGTCACACAAATAGTACGTCAACGGATCAAGTATTTAATGGCATTAAATACTCCATCTATGGATATTCGGAATCGACGGATCTTGGTTTCAGTGGGAGCAGAAAAATACTCCATCTAAATCCTTTTCCATGATTCTATAAATATGTGCCTAGGGTCACAAAGTTATTAACGAGTTTAATAAGTATTCAAACAATAAAAGCTGTGATTTTTAAGCACAAAAATCAGCCATATTACTTGCCCATTTAGCCGAAAATAATAGTACCTTAAGGGCGATTCTAGTTGGTCAATCTTAAGGCGGATCCGGACGTGATGTGGACTATCTACGGAGGGACGACACTTGGAGTCCTAAATACTTGTTCTTGTTCGGTTCGGGCACAGCTAGGGAGGGCACGGTACAAAGTGTATGCATCTGAATTATGCTAAATGATTATGTGTTAATAATATGTTTCCTGACTTTATGGTTTTTCCGCATGATTTATGTTTATTCATATGTATCATAACCTAACATAAACCACCTACCTATGATGGAAAGGAAGACTCTACAAGTCTAGAAAACTGGCTTAGAGAATTTGACAAACTGTTTGATGCTATCAATTGCCTTGAGGATCTAAAATCAATATTGCTGTGTACTATCTAAGGGAAGAAGATGGCCTATGGTGGTCACAACGAAAGAAAGACTTAATGGCCAAACCTGATTTTGATTGGGAAACCATGAAAGAAGCTTTGAGAGCTAAGTTTTACCCTCCCTATCTAAAGTAGCAGAAATGCCTAGAATTTACAAACCTTAGAATGGGGACCATGACTGTGAATGAGTATTACACCAAATTCATAGAGCTAATGAGGTTTGCACCTAAAATAGTCCCAACTGAAGCCATAAAAGCTCAAAGGTTTGAGCAAGGGTTAACTTTGACTTTGCAAGGGAAGCTTGGGGGAGTTAACTTTGAATCCTTAGATGATGTTTATGGTCGTGCATCTCACCTGTATGGGATTAAAGGAAGAGAGCTTGATGGAAATTCTGGTGAAAAGAGGAAGGGAAATGGAAACTTCCAAGGGAATGAGAAGAAACCTAAGCTGGATGGGGATTTTAACCATGGAAAGAGGGAAGGGAATTTTAACCAAAGTAGAGAAGAAAATCGCAAATTCACCAATAAATGGAAGGGAAATTATGAAAATGAAATTTATGGGAACGAGGATAAGCCTAAAAGGAACTACTTTTGCAAAAAGTGTGAGAATAACCATCCAGGGTAGAATTGTGAGGGCAACCTAGTTACTTGTTATTTCTGTAAGAAGCAAGGGCATCGTAAGTTTGAATGCTATAAGAAAGAATTTGGGGAATCAACATATAACCTAGGTCAAAATGGGAAAAATTCACACTCAAGTCAACAAGGATTAAGCCAGCAGGATGGAATAAACCACACCAAACTTGGAGGTGGGCATAACGCCACCCAATTGAAGGGATAATTGTTCGTTATGAATCAGCGTGAAGCTGAAAAAGCGTATGAAGTAGAAGCTGGTACTTTTTCTATTTATGATCTACTTGCTAGCTAAACTTTTATTGTAATAGTAGGGCATCACATTCATTCATTCCAAGAGTTTTAGTTTTCAAAAACTTAATAGGCGAGTTACGGGGTCGTAACTTTCTTTTTAAGAGGGGTAGAATGTGATAGAGTTTCGCGCGCTTATACTCATTTGAAACATATTTTTCGAAATTTTTTGTAAAATTTGGTCTATTTTATGCATGTGCGTTAGCATCTTCTTCTTTTTATAAGAGTCGATAAAGTTCAGATATTTCCTTTTTGGAATATAGTGTTGTATTTTGTCCTACGTTTCGGGACGAAACTTCTTTTAAGGGGGATAGACTGTAATACCCCATATTTTTAGGCATTTTATTAATCATTTTATGCATTTTTTAAAATATATATTTGATATTAAGTTATTTTGGAGGGAAAAAAAATATTCAAATATTTTGGAGGGAACATATTCAAATGTCTTAGAGGGAATATTATTTTCAAAACTTAATTTAAATCATTTTTTCAGATTTTATTAATTCCAAATTCTATTAGGAATCAATTTTGGAGAAAAAGAGTTTAATCAACTTAAAATTATTTTTAAAATCCGAAAATTATTTTTAGTATTTTATAAAATCAGTTTTATATAATAATATATTTATGATAATATATTTCGGAATTATTTTGGAAAAATAAGATAATTCTATTTAAAATTGGATTTTTAGAGTTTTACCAATTTAAAATTCCCTAAAATTCCGAATTCTTTGAGATAAATTCTGAAAATTTTAGGATAAGTCTTAATTAATTATTCAAGCCTCTGTTTAACATTTTGTGATTTTATCTTTTTTATTTCTATTTTAAACAATTTTACACTAAACCGAATATCACCAAAATCATGACTAGATTCAGAATGTTATCATAGCTTGAAAACCAACCACGGCCATACCCCTTAGGATTCCATTCTAACCCTAACCCTAATCTTATACCTATAAATAACCCCTACTTCATTCATCATTCCTCACACCAAAAGTTGAGAGCTCTCCCAAGCCCGCTCTTAAACTTCTTCTCCCTATTTAGCTCTAAACCTTCTTACCTAAAACCCTTATACAACTCACCACGACACCCTCGTCGTGCACTCCTTGCCGCCGACGTCTACACCTTGGTGTCGCGACTTCGACATCCCAATTGTTTTCAAAGCCTTCTCTTTTTACGGTCAGTTTTTGCTATTTAAAATCTTCTAAATTAATGCCGTAATTTCTAAAAGTTTATTTTTTAAACCATAGTTCGAAATTTTGATTTATAATACTGTTATTATGCATGCATAACTCATGAATTAAATTTAAGGGCATTAGATTTATTTTTATTAATTTAATTGTTCAATCGGGAATTAATTAGGGTTTTATTTATTAATTGTTAGGAACTCGTGAGTGATCTGTAGCAGGATCAAATTTATCTTTGTGTGAGGTATTATTTAATAAAGGTGCGTGTATGTGGATATATTATTATATGAATGAAATCTATGTATGGTTTGATTATTAACTTCAAATTATTAATTTTCAAATTGAAAATTGTGAATTAGTGATTTAGAATTGTTTCTTGATTTGTGAAAATTGTTTGAGGAATTTTGAAAGGTTAAATATTTTCCTTGATTTTAATATGATGATGGATTTGTTCAAGTGGTGTTTGAAATAGTTTGTTTCGTTTTGATGAGTTATAAATCTTTATTTCAAAATACGTTGTTTTTTTAAAAAAAAAATTTGATTAAATAAAAGGAGGATTGTTGGTTTATCATATGGTTGGAATTGGATGGTCTTTCATGACATTATTGTACTTTTATAAAGTCTCAAGGTGGAATGGATTTCATGGAACTTTTATGTTCATACGCATTACTTGTTGTGTAAGTCGAGGGTCACTTGTTGACTATTATTTGGTTAGTACCCCAATGTATAGATTTGTGATGGAATACTAACTTGGGGGTGTGCACATTTAGGAAGGAAGGGGAGATAAGAAGAGGTGTTTGATTTTCATATTCTAATTGGAATATATTTTTGGAAAGTTTCTACTTTTGGAATATTGTTATATTTGGAAAGTTTATATATTGGGCATATTTCTTTTCGTGGAATGTTTCTACTTTTGGAAAGTTTCTATTTTGGAAATCTTAATTCTTGAAATGTTTATACTTTTGAAAAGTTACTATTTATGGAAAGTTTCTAATTTTGGAAAATGAATCTTCTATGATTTCAATTAAGCAGCTTTGAATTAAATGGTTTGTGAAAGTATGTTCAACTATATATAAATGTTTTACATGTCTTGCATATATTCGTACTTAGCTTTTGCTAACCCGTATTTCCTATTTGTTTTGGCTTGGCCCTACTCACCTTTTGGTGAGCTGTTTTCAGGAACTTGATGTGATGATGTGAAATGATTACATACGGGATTAATGGAGAGTTCACTAGTTAGGATTTATTTTTTTCCAAGTTGATTTCATTTGTGAGTTCAGATTTTAGTATTTAAATTTCAAGGGTTTATCGAATATACACTATTATTATTTCGACTATTATTATTCAATAAAGAAAAGTATTTGAGTTATTCCGCTTCATTAGTTTAGTTAATTAGCCTGTAACGTAATCACGTGGCGGTAATACCCCTAAGTTTCTCTCGAGGTTGGTTTTATTCAATTAAATGTTGGTTTTAAAAAGAGAGAAATTTGGGGGTGTTACAATTTTATATCCCGTGATGTTACTTTCATGAACAAATATTTCCGTTTGCTGATAACATGACTAGTGCATTAACACCAGCAGAAAGTACAGGAGTGAGCAGCGAGTTTTGTGGGGATGACCATTTTTGTAACACCCTAATAATTCCTTGCTTTTATAAAATCATTTTCCAACTTAAAATAAAGGAATTACTAAAGCATTACCGCCACCGTGATAACGGTTAAGGCTATTACCAGAATTACGCAGCGGAATTTAATGTTAACTAACTTTTAAAAACATAATTAATAAATTATCGAGGCCTCCTACAATTTGGAACCATAATGGCCCAAAACCAAAACATAAATAGTTCAAACATTTCAAACATAATTAAAGTATTATTAAATGGTTCGAAATACGAAAACATGCAACTCTCTCGATCATCCCAAGCCACATGATTCCGATCTACCAACCTGCTATATTATTCTACTCCCCATCAATGCAAGTGCAAATGATAGATCATCATAGGGTCATTAAGACAAAGGCCATGACCAAAACACACAAAGCACGTAGTCAGCAAAAGCTGAGTACTTACAAGAATAGAGTGAAATGAAACTAACACATGCATCACTCACTAAGTACTAATCAACATGCAAAAGCCATATAATAATTAACAAAAAAATCATGAATACAAGACTCGACTCTTGACTCACAATTTAATTAGAATAAGCTTCGAACGGGCCAAAGAAAGTTCCATAAAGGAAAAAGGTGATGGGAGCCAACCATACACCAAATAATAAATAATAAATTCGGGCCATACCGAGTGTCGGGCCATACCGACGGAATTCCTGCGCATAATATAAATGAAACAACGTCTTGTATCATTAGTAGGAGTACGGGCTTTCTGGCAAGACTCCCCCCATTGTTCATATTCAAGGTATATACGTTCCAAGAGTTTTGAAGCTTGTTCCGGTTGCACTTTACGTTTATTATTATTTTATTAAAGGCGAACTCAAGACTCAACAACATACACACATACACTTAATAAACAACAACCAAAACAATCTTATTTTAATGCTTTAGGACTTGTGATCAACAAAACAAGACACTTGTGAAATTACTACCATGTTCCTCCTCATCAAAGTGAGACTCCACATTATGCACGTTAACATGAGGGTTGTGCCCTTGCACGACAAATCCTAATTCATTTCATACATAATATTCCAAACTGAACCCTACATGTGCGATGGCTTACGTGAGCTAACCCTTCACATGTGGTAAAATAAATAGTACAACGAGGTACGAATAATTGGCTCAAAGTATGCTAGACATCCCGTACAATAGCATACAAATAAATAATCCATCCCTTGCATGTGAAACAAACCATACATGCATAAATATTGAACAACATGATTGACAATGAAATCCATACTCATAATAATTTCAACATGCTTGTTCAACAATTAATCCAATAAATCCAACATCATAAATCACATGCTCGTTCACCAAAATAACCATGATTCCACATAATATAATTCACATCATCAACAATCATGTAATGTCATTGACAAAAGGTGTGGTCGCCCTAGACTTGTACGTACCTTTAATACCTAAGAGTAGGGGCCACTTTGCAATAACGAGCACTCAACTAGAAATCACCTCCTATCATCAAAATAATGAAACTTAAATTATTTCCATGTTCATTAAATTTCCAGCAACTTTATAAGATTTAAAACTGAAGGAAATAATGCCCTTGGTCCAAGTATACATTCTATGTTAAGTCTAATAAATGCGGTTCAGTATTAATTAACAAGTTAATAATTCAGTGAGATCAAGTGAGCTGAATGCCTAGCTAGAGGCCGCTTCAGTTCAAGTGGAATTAATGATATTAATCCACAGCTTACTCTTGACTGAACCCGTAGGGTCACACAAATAGTACGTAAACGGATCAAGTATTTAATGGCATTAAATACTCCATCTATGGATATTCGGAATCGACGGATCTTGGTTTCAGTGGGAGCTGAGATCGTCACAGGCAAGAAATGAATACTCCGGAAACGATGATATTGCCGGAAACGGAAATATGGATCGTATCGGAAATATAAATATTATCCAAAGTCGTAGATGTTGCCGGAAACGGAAAAATGGTAAGTATCGGAAAATATTATCGGAAATGGAAATATTGCCAGAATCGGAAATATTACCGGAAACGGAAATATTGTCAGAATCGGAAATATTATCGGAATCGGAAAATAATTCCGGAAACGGAAATATTAAATATTTGTTCGAAACGGAAATTGATTCCGGAATCGGAAATATTAAATATTGTTCGTATCGGAAATGAATTCCGGAATCGGGAATTTAATCGGAAGCGTATCATACGAATTAGCATCGGACGAGGCCCGCTAGACGAAGGCCCAGCACGAAGCCAGGCCGTCGCCCAGCGAGCCAACACACACCAGCGCACGCCAAGCCTCGACCAGGCCCAGCGCAAGGCCAGGCCCAGCCAAGGCCTTGGGCGCGCGCGCAAGAGCACAGCGATAGGCCGAGCGCTGTGCGCCTAACGTGGGCCGCAAGGCTTGCGCGGGTGTACGGTGCTCGTGCAATGCTTGTGCGGGAATCCTGAAGCAATCGGGATTCGAAGTGTGATTAAATCCTAAAACTATTAGATAATGATTATTTAATTAGAGTCCTAGTAGGGTTATAATTAAATAAATTAGTATCATAATAGGATTCCAAAACCATTTCCATAACTCTATAAATAGGTGCCTAGGGTCACATATTTTCATAGATTATTCAAGTATTCAAAGTGAGTTTTTGAGAGAAAATTCAGACACATTTCTTGACTATAAGTGCCGAAAATCTTTAGTACCTTAAGGGCGATTCTAGTTGGTCAATCTTAAGGCGGATCCGGACGTGCTGTGGACTATCTACGGAGGGACGACACTTGAAGTCCTAAAGACTTGTTCTTGTTCGGTTCGGGCGCAGCTAGGGAAGGCACGCAACAAAGAGTATGCATCTAAACTATGCTATATGATTATGTGTAAATAATATGTATTCCTGGCTAAATGGTTTTTCCGCATGATTTATGAATTGTCATATGTATCATAACCTAACAGTGGTATCACGAGCCTCTTATTATTTTCATAATCTAAATTGCATGAACATGGTTAAATATTACAAATTTGCAAGAATTAAAAGGGGTGATTAATTTTCGTAATTGTTAATTAATTGCAAATTAAGTTTATTTAATTATACGTACGCAGTTTTTCGGCAGTTTCTTCGTTACTCATCCAAATCGAGTGATTTTTGTGTCAATTCCGCATGTAAAAGGCATTCTAAAATTTTGACAAAAATATTATTTTTCTGCCGAACCCAGAATTCTCAAATTCGAAGCCTAACTATGACTTTTCGAAGGTTTTAGTTTTTCGAATGCAAAATTTCGTAAATTTAAGATGTTAAATTAAATATTTGCGATTCTTGTTGATAAATCTTGAATTTTTGATTGACCTACTGTATATGTTTAACAAGTTTGAATGCCTAGCCTTGTTAATTATTCAATCTAATTTGTAATTATGATTAATTTGTTGAAAATTAGAATAATTTAGAATTAATTTGATTTTCATAATTAATTATAATTTAATTAGAAACCTATGATTAAAAACCACCATAAAAATTGTAAATTTATGATAAATTTTAAATTTTTATGACCTAGGCTTGAATCCATGATAATCGGAAATCAATTGAAAAATAAATTTTCGATTTTTCGCCCTAAAATTATGAAATTAATATTATTTATTAATTTTTCAATAATTTTAAATATAAACTTTAAATTTTTATGCGATTCGTTCATATAACTTGCACGCACAAAGCAATGGACGCTTCGTGTTACATTTAAGGGGTGTTGTATAGTGCGGGCATGCGACGACGAGCAAGGGAGCTCGTCGCCCGTGCGGCACGAATGCAATGAGCAGGGGCATGGTGCACGAGCACAAGGCAGCAGCCCTGCCTTGTGTCGTGGGCCACGAGCTATGGATGAATGGGCATGGGCGAACGCAAGGCATGGCAATCGCGTGTGGGCAACAAGCGAGCTGCGCCACAACGCGCACTGCCTCGCGCGCAGCGAGCGCAAGCTCGCGTGCCACGAGCGCTGCGCCCAGCGTTGATCGCGCGCAATTGCTCGCGCACAGCGAGCGATGGCTCGCGTGCATCAAGCGCTGGAGCGCGCGCAGCAAGCGCTGGCGAGCGCGCACAGCGAGCGATGGCTCGCGTGCGTCGAGCGCTGGCGCGCGCGCAGCGAGCACCACTTGTGCGATGGCTTGCGAAGGGAAGATGCAGCAGCTATGCGACGAGCGCATGGGCTGCGCGCACATGGCCAGCGATGGCTGTGTGCGTGTGGCCCATGGGCGTGCAATGCGTAGGGTGTTTGCGTTACGATTAGATCGTTTTGAATGTTTAATTTGAAATTTCCAGTTTACGTAATTTTAATTAATTTTAAAATTAATAATTTAAATTATATTCTTGGATTTTAATTTTGAATATTGTAATTATAATAAATTTTATTTATTCTAATTATTTTACTAAAATTAAAATCATGAATTAATTTAAATACGACTGAAATTAAATTAAACTTTTTGGATTCAATTATAAATTTATATGAGCTTTAAATTTTAATTAAATTTGTATGTTTCCGGTTAGACTTGAAATACATTTTTATGTTTAAAATTAGTAAAGCATATGAATTTATTGGTTTAAGTGGGAGTGCTTTTTAGTCATAAACTCTTGATTAGGTCTACAAATCCTTAAGGTTAAAACAACTTGATTAGAATTAATAAGGACCCAATAATTGGTAGATTATTGGTGCCCTTGATTAATTGCTGCAAATGTTTACGTGATGCATAATGTGTTTTACTAACCAGCTATGTGGGCCATTCATGATAATGAATGGGTGAATGGTATATATTGTATATGTACTGTTTTGCAGGTTATGATGTGACTAGTATGGCCCAAATAGGATAGAAAATATGGTCTGCGCACCATTAATTTAAATGTAATTGGTCTAAAGTACCAAAGTTGTTTTTCAATTCAAATATGGTCTGCGTACCATCAAATAGTTGTAATTAGTTTTAATTATAGCTTATCCTATTTGAAGAAAATGGTGCCTCCCACGGAGATTTTCAAGACGGACTTTGAAGTCAAAGCTTCAAGATGAAGTCGGGCCATACTAGATCACAATTATCTTATGCATGTTTAAGTTATTTATTGCTTTAAATATGTCTTAATTATGCATAAGATTGTGGCTTGATTATGTTGCATGATTAAGGATTTTAGTTCACTTAAAATCTAACCAACATAGTAAGAGCCTTAAGTTCCAAACTTAAAAATTGAGTTAAAAGGTGCCATGCCAAAATATACACTTGCTTGGATATCCTTTACATCAATCTAGTAATAGTTTTCGCTCAGCGAGGTGTTACTTATTGGTCCTAAAGGGGCAAGGTACACAAATAATTATGAGTACATGTTAGTTTTGGTGAAACTCAAGGATATAAATAAGGAGTCCTTTTATGTCGTGGCAAAATCGATAGGTTTACCTAATAAGTTCTTAGACGTACCTATCAACCAAGAATAGTTTCTAGACTATTAGCAAAAGGCTTTTGCTTACCTAAGATGTTTTAGGATTAAGTCGACAAACTGTGCTTAGTTCTTCAATGATTTTAGGATCTTGGAATCATTTTATTCACACCTGCCGGAACACATAAGTTGAATAAAATGCTTAATAAACATTGAATTATGCATGTATGCTAGAATTTAAGTTTATTAAGAGAAACTGTGAATGGTTATTTATTTGTTTATTCTTTTCAATTGTAGTTTTTAAAATGGCAAACAACAATCAAAACATCATCATAGGTTCTGAGCTTATGGTCAAGTTGAACCTGGAAAATTTTCTTGAATGGGAAGCTAAGCTAGTTGAAATAGTCAAACTCAATGGACTTGAGTATGTACTGTCACATCCCATGCCAAGCTACTATGCCAGAGACATTTCCCCTGAGAGATTTTACGCCTGGGATGCGGATCTCAAAAAGGTTATGAGTCTCATGCTGAACAATATCCCCGAGGATTGGGCTAAAAGGTTTGTAGCCTATGAACCTTTTACGCTCATCAAGAATCTGAGGGATATCTGTCGTGGAAGCACGGAGGACAGGGACCTAAACGTCCATGAGTTGATTGAATCAATGTCTGGTCTAAAGGCTAGTTCTCCCAACAGGTGTTATAGGATGGAGATCCAAGAAACACATGTTCAGCTCCTTCGCACTAAACAGAGGGTAGGCGTCCCACTGAGGTTCCATGTGGATCTTATGCGTTCATAGTTTGATCGCCTAAGTCTACTAGGAACACCAATAAGCGAAAGGATGGCAGTCTCTATCTTGCTCAATTCATTACACAGTGGGTTTGGTCGCTTCAAGCAACTATACCTAAGTGAACCAAGAGAAGAAACAGTTGCAGAATTTGTTCACCTTGTCAGAAAGGCTGAAATAATACTGGACTGTGAAGCCAAAGATTTACTCAAGGCTAGAAGGAGACCGTTCAAGAAAAGTGGAAAGTCCAAGGGCAATGCTAAATCAAAGCAGGACAAGTACACATTAAGCTGTCTTTATTGTGATGGAATAGGCCATTACAAAAGAGAATGTCCAAAGCTAAAGGAAGATCAGAAGAACGGAACAGTCGTTCCATCTTCAGGTATTTTCGTTATAGACTGTATACTTGCTAATTCAACTTCTTGGGTATTAGATACAGGTTGTGGCTCACACTTATGTTCCAATCCACAGGGACTAAGAAGAAGTAGAAAGTTAAGCAAGGGTGAAGTCGACCTACGAGTGGGAAATGGAGCACGGATTGCTGCATTAGCTGTAGGAACTTACTATTTGTCGTTGCCCTCCGGGCTAGTTTTGGAACTGGAAGAATGTTTCCATGTTCCAAGTCTTACTAAAAACATCATTTCAGTTTCTTGCTTAGATGCTAAGGGATTTTCCTTTTTAATAAAAGACAATAGTTGTTCGTTTTATTTTAAAGAGATGTTTTATGGATCTGCTAGATTAGTCAATGGACTTTATTTATTAGATCACGACAAACAAGTATATAACATAAATACCAAAAAGGCCAAAAAGGATGATTCAGATCTCACCTATCTGTGGCATTGTCGATTAGGCCATATAAACTTGAAACGCTTAGAAAGACTTCAAAAGGAAGGAATTCTAGAACCATTTGACTTAGAGGATTATGGTAAATGCGAATCATGTTTACTTGGCCAAATGACAAAGCAACCTTTCTCTAAAGTTGGAGAAAGAGCAAATGAACTATTGGGTTTAATCCATACAGATGTATGTGGACCAATGAGTACAAATGCTAGAGGTGGTTTCAGCTACTTTATCACTTTCACTGATGACTTCAGTAGGTATGGTTATGTCTACCTAATGAAGCATAAGTCTGAATCCTTTGACAAATTCAAGGAATTTCAGAGTGAAGTAGAGAATCAATTAGGCAAGAAGATTAAGGCACTGCGGTCTGATAGAGGTGGTGAATATCTGAGCTATGAATTTGATGACCATCTGAAAGAATGTGGAATTCTATCAGAATTGACTCCTCCAGGAACACCACAATGGAACGGTGTTTCGGAACGGAGGAACAGAACCTTGCTAGACATGGTCAGGTCAATGATGGGTCAGGCCGAACTTCCATTAGAATTTTGGGGACATGCACTAAATACAGCTGCACTCACTATAAATAGAGCTCCGTCTAAAGCTGTCGAAAAGACTCCATACGAATTATGGTTTGGAAAGCCTCCAAATGTGTCTTTTCTTAAGATTTGGGGATGTGAAGTATACGTCAAACGATTAATTTCAGACAAACTTCATCCAAAATCTGACAAATGTATCCTTGTGGGCTATCCAAAGGAAACAAAGGGGTATTACTTCTACAATACATCTGAGAACAAGGTGTTTGTTGCTCGAGATGGTGTCTTTTTGGAGAAAGATCACATTTCCAAAATGACAAGTGGGAGAAAAGTAGACCTCGAAGAAATTCGAGTCGAACAACAAACTCTAGAGAATGCTCAAGATGACATTCAGGATGAAACTCATAGATCTTTAGAAGAATCTAGTGAGAATCATGGTCAATTTAGAAATGTTACCCCGCGTAGATCGCAAAGATATAGATCTCAACCGGAAAGGTACTTAGGTATTTTGACGAACGAGAGCTATGACGTTCTATTACTTGTAAGTGATGAACCTGCGACTTACAAACAAGCTATGACGAGCCCTAGCTCCAAGCAGTGGCAAGAAGCCATGCAATCTGAATTAGACTCCATGTCTGAAAACCAAGTATGGGATTTGGTCGATTTGCCAGATGGTTACCAAGCCATTGGAAGCAAATGGGTTTTCAAACTGAAAAAGGACAAGGATGGGAAACTTGAAGTTTTCAAAGCTAGATTGGTTGCAAAAGGTTACAGGCAAGTCCACGGTGTGGATTACGATGAAACCTTTTCACCAGTTGCAATGCTAAAGTCTATTCGGATAATGTTAGCAATCGCTTCATATTACGATTACGAAATATGGCAGATGGATGTCAAAACTGCTTTCTTAAACGGCGTTTTAACAGAAACTATGTTTATGACACAGCCTGAAGGTTTTGAGGATCCAAAGAATGCTAAAAAGGTATGCAAGCTAAAGAAGTCAATCTACAGATTGAAGCAGGCATCCAGGAGCTGGAATATACGTTTTGATGAAGCAGCCAGTGACTTTGGTTTCATCAAGAACGTAGACGAATCTTGTGTATACAAGAAGGTCAGTGGGAGCAAAATTGCTTTCCTAGTATTATATGTCGACGGCATATTACTTATCGGAAATGACATTCCTATGTTGAACTCTGTTAAGATTTGGCTTGGGAAATGTTTTTCGATGAAAGATCTAGGAGAAGCACTGTACATATTGGGCATCAAGATTTACAGAGATAGATCTAAAAGGATGATTGGACTTAGTCAAAGCACTTATATCAATAAGGTGCTTGATAGGTTCAAGATGGCGGACTCCAAGCGAGGCTACCTACCCATGTCTCATGGAATGACTCTAAGCAAGACTCAGTGCCCAAAAACACTTGATGAGCGTAGACGAATGAATGGGATTCCATATGCATCATTGATTGGTTCAATAATGTATGCTATGATATGTACACGCCCGGATGTTGCGTACGCACTCAGTGCTACGAGCAGATACCAGTCAGACCCAGGAGAGGCGCATTGGACTGCTGCCAAGAACATTCTGAAGTACCTGAAAAGGCACAAAGATGAATTCCTGGTCTATGGTGGAGATGATGAATTAGTTGTTAAAGGCTATACGGACGCAAGTTTCCAAACCGACAAAGATGATTTCAGATCACAGTCTGGGTTTGTCTTCTGCCTCAACGGAGGAGCAGTAAGCTGGAAAAGTGTTAAACAAAGCACCATTGCGGATTCTACAACTGAAGCGGAGTACATTGCTGCACATGAAGCAGCAAAGGAAGCTATATGGCTAAGGAAGTTCATAGGTGAACTTGGTGTAGTCCCCTCCATTAAAGGACCAATAGGCCTGTATTGTGACAATAACGGAGCTATTGCACAGGCAAAGGAGCCTAGACACCACCAGAGAGTCAAGCATGTACTTCGTAGATTTCACCTTCTACGAGAGTTCGTTGAAAGAAAAGAAGTCGAGATAAGCAAGATTGGAACTGATGACAACATATCAGATCCATTGACTAAACCTCTGCCGCAGGCGAAGCACAACTCGCACACTGCAGCTATGGGAATCAAGCATATTGGAGAATGGCTTTGATGTCTCTGTTTAATGTTTTAAAGTTTTAGAGTTTAAATCTTTGTAAAACATTATTGGTTAATCATTCATAATAAATGAAAAGAATTCATTTTTCCATTTAATTTGTGGTTTATTAAATGATGAGTCCCTTCAATTTGACGATATATTCAAGATAGACTGTCAGGACCAGTCCTGTGACTAAGAAATGTCTATCAAGTGAACTTGAATGTCAAAGGTTGAAAATGGTCCCTAATCGGAGTTTTCTATAAAATTGGACGCATAGAAAACGTTAGACGATTAGAATGCAAGATGACTAGTAGTTCTGTTTCTTGAACTATGTGGACATGGCAATGTCATAATCATTTGCATAGATACTTACTTTGGGAAGACTAGTATCGGACAAGACCTATGAAACTTTACTGTAAGAGATGAAAATCTGTCATAAGTAAATTTCATTAAAATTATTAGACACTAAATCCTCAATACCTGAGTGATTTGAGATTACTTGTTTGAGAACTGGTTGCTTTGACGTTGACCAACCGTCGCACCGTAAAAGGAGGCTATAAAGGCAACGCTCAGGTAATCACCTATCAAACGAAGTCTAATCTCAAGATCGCAAGATTGGGATTGTCCTCCCATAAATCGGGATGAGATGCTTAAAAGTTGTACAAGGCCACTCGGAGAGCTAGAAACTGTGAAATGCATGGCCGTGCTCGGATGAATCATAGGCTATGATTATCTGTTTATTTGATCAGTTGAACTCTGAAACCGAGAAACACCTCTCGACATAATAAGGATGACAACTCTTACCTTATGTTCAAGAGCAAGCATCGAGCGACAAAGGAATTAGGAAATGCACACTTGTCCCTAAGGACAAGTGGGAGACTGAAGGAAATAATGCCCTTGGTCCAAGTATGCATTCTATGTTAAGTCTAATAAATGCGGTTCAGTATTAATTAACAAGTTAATAATTCAGTGAGATCAAGTGAGCTGAATGCCTAGCTAGAGGCCGCTTCAGTTCAAGTGGAATTAATGATATTAATCCACAGCTTACTCTTGACTGAACCCGTAGGGTCACACAAATAGTACGTAAACGGATCAAGTATTTAATGGCATTAAATACTCCATCTATGGATATTCGGAATCGACGGATCTTGGTTTCAGTGGGAGCTGAGATCGTCACAGGCAAGAAATGAATACTCCGGAAACGATGATATTGCCGGAAACGGAAATATGGATCGTATCGGAAATATAAATATTATCCAAAGTCGTAGATGTTGCCGGAAACGGAAACATGGTAAGTATCGGAAAATATTATCGGAAATGGAAATATTGCCAGAATCGGAAATATTGCCGGAAACGGAAAGATTGTCAGAATCGGAAATATTATCGGAATCGGAAAATAATTCCGGAAACGGAAATATTAAATATTTGTTCGAAACGGAAATTGATTCCGGAATCGGAAATATTAAATATTGTTCGTATCGGAAATGAATTCCGGAATCGGGAATTTAATCGGAAGCGTATCATACGAATTAGCATCGGACGAGGCCCGCTAGACGAAGGCCCAGCACGAAGCCAGGCCGTCGCCCAGCGAGCCAACGCACACCAGCGCACGCCAAGCCTCGACTAGGCCCAGCGCAAGGCCAGGCCCAGCCAAGGCCTTGGGCGCGCGCGTAAGAGCACAGCGATGGGCCGAGCGCTGTGCGCCTAGCGTGGGCCGCAAGGCTTGCGCGGGTGTACGGTGCTCGTGCAATGCTTGTGCGGGAATCCTGAAGCAATCGGGATTCGAAGTGTGATTAAATCCTAAAACTATTAGATAATGATTATTTAATTAGAGTCCTAGTAGGGTTATAATTAAATAAATTAGTATCCTAATAGGATTCCAAAACCCTTTCCATAACTCTATAAATAGGTGCCTAGGGTCACATATTTTCATAGATTATTCAAGTATTCAAAGTGAGTTTTTGAGAGAAAATTCAGACACATTTCTTGACTATAAGTGCCGAAAATCTTTAGTACCTTAAGGGCGATTCTAGTTGGTCAATCTTAAGGCGGATCCGGACGTGCTGTGGACTATCTACGGAGGGACGACACTTGGAGTCCTAAAGACTTGTTCTTGTTCGGTTCGGGCGCAGCTAGGGAAGGCACGCAACAAAGAGTATGCATCTAAACTATGCTATATGATTATGTGTAAATAATATGTATTCCTGGCTAAATGGTTTTTCCGCATGATTTATGAATTGTCATATGTATCATAACCTAACAAAAACCTCATTTAAACTTTAGAATTCCATCGTTTTTCAATAATGTAATCCTCTCAATTTGCAAAATCAATCCCTAGTACGAAAACATACTTTTTCCGCCTTTAAAATCAATAAAAATCAACACTTTTCTTCTCTCTCAAGAAATGCTCTCGGCGCACGTTTAGGGTGTTCAGCTAACGTGAACCGTTTCGCCATTAATGGGAGGGAGGAAGAAGCTTCACTCTAACAAAACTAATCAGGAAGGTTTGCCATCTTCTTCTGGTAATCAAAATCGGTCGAATAATGCCATGAGAGGGGTTGGGGGTCTGAACTCGACCTCTGGGTTGAATTCTGGGTTTCCCCCTTCAACTGGATTTCAAGCTGCTTCTTCTATGGAGATGTTACAGGAGACAACAGCGGCACGCATAAGGAGAGTAGCTCTTTCTCTTGAACGTAGTATTGAGAATCAAGCTAGAGGGGAGGAGATTGTTGATACCTCTAATATAGATCCAAAATTCCTTCCTCATCCAAGTACTGGACCTGTCACTCGTGAGCTGCTTGAGGTGATTGCGGAGTATCAGAGAGCTTCTGGTCAGCATGCTCCAGTTAATCGGAGATTGGAGATGGAACAACATGAGAAGCCTACGTCGTGGTCCTCTGTTGTTGCAGGGTCGAAACTTGCAGGTAAAGGAGTTCCTCTCTCTTTTATTGCTCCTGTTATTAAGGATGGAAAGAAAGTGATTAAGTTGCAACCCTCAGAATTGGATAAATTGAATGAGCACTGGCAGCAATCTATTGTGTTGTATGTTGTAGGATATACCCCTACTATAGCTTCTTTGTCTAAGTATGTTGCTGCAAATTGGTCCTATGTGAGCATGCCTAAGATTTTTCTTCATGACGATGGATATTTTGTGGTGAAATTCATGTCTATGGATGATAAGAATGCAGTGTTAGCAGATGGTCCTCACCTTTTATTTGGCAAGGCCATGATTATTAAGCCATGGAAGGCAAACTTTGATTTCTGTGAAGAAATTCTTAGGGTGATTCCCATCTGGGTGAAGTTCCCTAATCTTCCTCTCAATTGTTGGAGTTCTGACTCGTTGAGTAGGATAGGTAGCAGTTTGGGTGTTCCTTTATTTGCTGATGCTTGCACAACTAGACAGGACAGAATCTCTTTTGCCAGGGTTTTAATCGAAATGGATGTCACTTTGGCATTGCCTGATTGTGTCTGGATAGAAGATGAGCTAGGTAAACTGATGAAACAACAAGTTGTTTATGATTGGACTCCCCCCTTTTGTAAATCCTGCAACAAGGTGGGGCATGACTGTGCTAAGACAGCTCCTGTGAAACCTAAGCAGCTTGTGAAACCAAAGAGAGTTTGGGTGCAAAAGAAGGTTCAACCAGTGAACCCTGTTACTGATGCTGCTCAAGTTGTCACTCCTTGTAATCAAGGTCTTCCTACTCCAGACTCAAACACTGGATGGAAGGTTGTTACCAGGAAGACTCAGAGCAAGGGAGGTGGTACAGCTGTGGGAGTAGAGAACTCTTTTGCTGTGTTGGAACAAGAGTCTGATGAGGACTTATCTGATTGTGAGGGAGATGAGAATGTTGGGAATGGGGTAGTTGGTTTTGGAAAAGATCCTCCTAATCCATGAATATCTGTACTTGGAACATAAGAGGGCTTAATGAGCCTCTCAAAGCTAATGAAGTTAGGAGGTTCCTTAATAATCATAGTATTCATGTAGTAGCTTTATTAGAAACAAGAGTAAGGCTTGGAAATAAGGAGAAGGTTCAGAAATGATTTGGGGGGGTTTGGACTTGGTTCTGCAACTATCCTCACTCTCCAAAAGGTAGAATATGGGTTGGTTGGAGGACTGCTGATGTGGACTTACAGATTCTTAGTAGTTCCTCTCAAAATGTTCATTGTTGGATCCACACTAAGGACCATAGATTTTCTTCTTTCTTTACTGCTGTTTATGGCTTGCATAGTGTAGGGCATAGGCAAGCTTTGTGGGATGAGTTGAACCATCTGAGTACTAGTAGTTCAGCTAGTCCTTGGCTGGTTGCTGGTGACTTCAATTCTATTCTTTATTCTGGGGATAGAATTAATGGAAATGCTGTGAGTAATGCAGAAACTAGGGATTTTAATCAATGTATTTCAGATTGTGACCTAAATGAACTGCATAGCACTGGATGGTTTTTTTCTTGGTCTAGCAAGGGTACAGATGACCCTAGAGTATGGAGCAGGATTGACAGGGCATTTGGAAACATGAAGTGGATGGACTCTTTTTCTGAGTTGTCTACTAAATACTTGAATCCTTCCTTATCTGATCATTCTCCTATTATCATTCCTTGCATTACTAACCCTTCTTCTGGTGGGAGACCTTTCAAATTTTTGAACTATTTAGCAGATCACTCCTCTTTTGAGAGTATTATGGGTGAGTGTTGGAATAGAGAGGATAGGGGTAGACCAATGGCTCAAATCTGGTTTAAGCTGAATAGAGTTAAGCACAAGCTAAAGGTATTACATAAGGAGGAGTTTTCTCATACAGCTGAGAAAATTGAGTATTATAGAAGTGAGTTAGACAATTTGCAAACTCAGATGAGGAGTGATAACAGTCCTCACTTGCTTAGTACTGAAAAAGACCTTATTTGCAATCTCAGAAAGTGGTTAGCTATTGAAGAACAAGCTCTTAAGCAGAAGTCTAGGGTTCAGTGGGTTAAAGTGGGAGATTCTAACCACCAGTTCTTTTACTCTGCTATGAAAGAGAGATTCTGTATAAATAAAGTGCATCTGCTTCATGGAGATGGGGGAGTGGAGATCACTGGTCTTACTGAGATTCAGTCCAAGATCATTGATTTCTATAAACAGCTTCTGGGTTCAGCTGCTTCTTCTCTGCCTGGCTTGGATGTGCCTACTATCAGAAATGGAAATGTCTTATCTTCTGATTCTAGGGCTTTGCTTTGCTTGCCTGTTACTGTAGGTGAAATTGATGATGCTTTGGCTAGCATTGACTCTTCCAAAGCCCCGGGTTTGGATGGATTCAACTCATTCTTTTTTAAGAAAAGTTGGCCTATTATAAAACATGATATATATAGAGCAGTGATGGATTTCTTTAATTCTGGTTTTCTGTATGGCAAGTTTAACTATACTGCAGTGACTTTGGTCCCTAAAGTCCCATGTCCTACTTCTGTTACTCAGTTTAGGCCCATTGCTTGTTGTTCTACCATGTACAAGATTATTTCTAAAATCTTGACTGCTAGGCTTCAAAGGGTGGTGTCTGAAGTGGTTTCTGAATATCAAGCTGGTTTTGTGCCAGGTAGGAACATATCTGATAACATTATTGTTGCAACTGAGCTGATTAGGGGATATAATAGGGCTCATATGTCCCCTAGGTGTATGGTTAAGGTAGATTTGAGAAAAGCATATGATTCTGTTGAATGGCCTTTTCTCTTCATGGTGTTACAGGAGCTTGGCTTCCCTGGGCAGTTCATTCAGTGGGTGCACTCCTGTGTTACTTCTGTGAGCTATTCAATTCTTGTTAATGGCAAACCTATGCTGCCTTTTCCTGCAAAGAAAGGCCTTAGACAAGGGGACCCTCTCTCTCCTTTCTTGTTTGCCATTTGCATGGAGTATCTGAGTAGATGTATGAAGAACTTGGCTATCAATCCTGATTTCAATTATCATCCTAAATGTGAGAAGATCAAGCTCACTCATCTCATGTTTGCAGATGATTTGTTGCTTTTTGCTAGAGGTGACATTATCTCCCTGCAGCTTATGTTTAAAGCTTTTTCCTGTTTTTCTCAAGCTTCTGGGTTGGAAGCTAATATGGAGAAAACTGAGATCTATTTTTCTGGTGTACCTCAGTGGGAACAAGATGCAATTATGGTTTCTCTTGGTATTTCTAAAGGCAGTCTTCCTTTTAAATACTTAGGAGTTCCACTTTCTAGTGCCAAACTTACCATTAACCAGTGTAAACCTCTCATTGATAAATTCTACTCTAGAGTTTCTTCTTGGGTTGCTAAGAAATTGTCCTATGCTGGAAGGTTACAGTTGGTGAAGGTGATCTTGTTTATCCTTCAAACCTACTGGAGCCAAATATTTATGCTCCCTAAAAAGGTTCTCAGAGAGATAGAAAGAATTTGTAGGACCTATCTGTGGACTGGTGACACCAAAACCTCTAGGAAAGCTCCCATTGCTTGGGATTCAGTGTGTAAACCTAGAGTTGCTGGTGGGCAAAATGTGAAAAACTTCTATCTTTGGAACAAAGCTGCTATTCTGAAGCTTTTGTGGGCTTTGGCTTTCAAACCTGATGCTCTATGGGTTAAATGGGTCAATGCATACTATATCAAGGGCAAGGATTTGTTCACCATGGCTCTGCCAGGTTCTGCTTCTTGGGTTCTTAAGAAGATTTGGGGGTGTAGAGATTTGCTGGATAGGGATCCTATGTGCAAGCAACTGTTTTTTGCTACTGGTGGTTACTCTATCAAGAAGATGTACCTATGTTTGTTGGGTCAGTTTCCTAAAGTTCAGTGGAGGAGAGTGGTTTGTAATAACTTTGCTAGCCCTAAAAGTCTTTTCATTTTGTGGCTTGCTGTTCATGGGAGGCTTTCTACCAAAGACAGACTCATGCAGTGGGGCATAGCTACTGATGGTGTTTGCAGTTTATGTGGTGTTGATCCAGAATCAGTGCAGCACTTGTTCTTTCAGTGTTCTTATGCTAGACAAGTCTGGCAGAAATTCCTACAGATTCTGAATATCAATAGGAGCAGCCAAGCTTTTGATCAGGAGCTCCAATTTGCTATGAGAATGAGTAAAAAATGTACTGCTGTGAGCAAACTTCTCCTTGCTGGTTTTGCTGAAGCAGTTTATTGCCTGTGGATTCAAAGGAATCAAAGAGTCTTTGCTGGTCATGTTCAATCAGCTGAGCAAATTGTTAAAGAAATTGTGTTTAAGGTTGCTTGCAGATGTAGAGATTCAGACATTGCTTTGTTGCTGTATTAGGCCTGTTGCTGTCAGGTTCTAGTTTAGGTGGTTTTGTTTTGTTCCTGTTGGGGAACTAGTGCTCCAGTTGTTCTGGTGCTTGTAATCTTTGAGCTGTTGCTCTTTCCTTTTGGTTTATAAAATTTTTATTTGCCAAAAAAAAAATCAACACTTTAAGCCTTTATTCAAATCTGAAAATATAATTGATTATCATAATTAAAATCATCACCTAATTATGCTAATCAATTGACTCATTAGGTCTAGGTTAAAATCCTAACTTGAAAATCCCAATAAAACTAATTTATTATCATAAAAATCAACTCTTTATTCAATAAACAAATCTAAAAATTCATCCTTTAATAATTAAAACAAACCTAATGAATCACAACACACAAATCCTCAAACCATGGTATTCATAACCGGTTCCCAGCATTTTAATTACTCAAAACAATATTAATATTATAATTTAAAATACGGAATTTAAATAGAATAGGTAAGGAAGAAGAGAATTATACCAATCCGGCCTATAGCACGGAACAACCACGAATTAGAGTGATTGGGAGAAAGATTGAACAAGAACGAACACACACACACACACACAACGCACAACTCATGTGCGTGTGTGCGCAGCGACGAAGGGGGACGCAGCAAGGCCGCGCGCGGGCTGGGCGCAGCGTGTGCGCGAGAGACGAGAATGAGAGTGTGGGCGTGTAAAGAGGGCAAGGCACGCAGCAGCGTGCAGCACTGCTGGGCGCGGAACGAGAGGGAGTGCTGGGCGCTGGGCGCGACAACACGCGAGGGCACAAGGGGCAGCGCGCGCTGGGGCGTGAGGCCGAGCAGCACGAGGGCACAACAGCACGAAGGCACGAGCACGGGGCTGCGTGCGTGCGGACGAGAGAGAGGAGAGGGAGTTGGAGTGATGGGCAAGCAAAGCAAAGAGAGAGGGTTTATGAGATTTTAGGGCTTCATTTAATGATGGGGGAGTCCTATTTATAGGCTCCCTAATCCCTTGATGGGTCAGGCTTAGGAGATTTGAGTTGGGCTTAGGAAATAAATGATTGGGCTAGCTTAGGACTTGAATTAAACTCTTTTGATTGGGCTCGTTTAATAAAACGAATTGGACTTTTTATTTAAAACCCGAAGCCTTTAAAATCATTTGCAACCCGTTTAATTTCCCGACTCAAGAATTAAATTCGTTTCGTAATTAATTAAAATAATAAATATTCTAATTAATTAAAATACATTAAATAAAATACATTTAAATATTATGTAAATGCTAATAAATCGTAAAATGCTTTATAAATATAATAAAATATACTTATAAATATTATAAAAATACGAGGTATTACAGTCTACCCTCCTTAAAAGAAGTTTCGTCCCGAAACTTGGGTTCGGAAATCAAAATTAAACTCAAAACTTGAGACTTTCTGAGACTTTCAATGCGTTCATTTGCAAAAAAAATAAGTTGCTGTACTCTTTACATGATTAAACAGGACAATAATAAGTGCAAATTCAATAGAAAGCACTAAATTAAGCATAAAATAGGGGAAAACAAGGTAAAAAGCGCGAAATTCTACCGCACTCTACCCCCCTTAAAAGACACGAGTTACGACCCCGTAACTCAACTAACCTTGGGAAAAAACTCGGGATATTTCTTTCTCATTTCGTCCTTCACTTCCCAAGTGGCTTCCTCAGATTCTTGATTAGACCACAACACTTTGACAATTTTCACATCTTTGGTACGCGTACTACGCACTTTACTATCAAGGATTTTGACAAGTCTTTCCTCAAAGGTTAGACTTTGGTCTAATTCTATGGTCTTCGGTTGCAACACATGCGATTTATCCGGGATATATTTCCTTAACTGAGATATGTGGAACACATTATGCACTCTCTGCAAGTCCATAGGCAAGGCTAGTCTATAAGCTACCTTTCCGATTCTTTCTAAGATCTCATATGGGCCTATGTACTTAGGGCTTAACTTCCCTTTCTTTCCAAATCTCATGACTTCTTTCATTGGTGACACTTTGAGTAACACTTTATCACCTATATTGAACTCTTCATCCCTACGTTTCAAGTCTGCATAACTCTTTTGGCGATCTTGCGCCGCTTGAATCTTTGATTGGATGGTTCGGATTTGGTTCATGGTGTCTTCTATCATTTGAGGTCCCAACACTACGGTTTCACTAGTATCGTTCCAGCAAAGTGGACTTCTACACTTTCGTCCATACAAAGCCTCAAATGGTGCCATTCCAATGCTAGCATGATAGCTATTGTTATAGGAAAACTCAATCAAATCTAGGCTATCTTCCCAACTTCCTTGGAAATAAATAACGCATGCCCGAAGCATGTCCTCCGGGGTTTGGATAGTCCTTTCGGTTTGTCCATCTGTGGCTGGGTGGAAGGTTGTACTCATTTTCAATACCAAAGCTCTTCTGCACACTTTTCCAGAAATTCGAAAGAAACCTTGAATCCCTATCCGACACGATATCCTTAGGAACTCCATGTAACCTCACAACATTCTTAATGTAAACTTTTGCAAGTTGTTCCATTTTCCAGGTTTCCTTCATTGGTATAAACACTGCTGACTTAGTCAACCTATCTACCACAACCCAAATTGTATCATTCCCAGTCTTTGACTTAGGTAAACAAGTGACGAAGTCCATAGAAATACAGTCCCATTTCCAGCTTGAAATCTCTAAAGGTTGGACCTTTCCTTGAGGTCTCCTGTGCTCTATTTTAACCTTCTGACAAGTCAGACATCTAGCCACAAATTCAGCCACTTCATTCTTCATCCTTGGCCACCAATAGACCTTTTTCAAGTCCTTATACAACTTGTCACCACCTGGGTGCAAAGAATATGGCGTATTATGCCCTTCTTTCATCAATTTCTCCTTCAATTCTCCACACTTTTGAGGCACGCACCACTTGCCTTTGTACCTCAAACTTCCATCATCATGGATTCGGAATTCTAACTCCTTACCTTGCGAAATCTTTTCCTTGATTCGCTCCAACTTTACATCACCAGCTTGATTTTCCTTAATCTCATCAAATATGGACGGCTGAATGGTTAAGGCATTCATCATTCCTTCAAGGCCTTCACCACTCACTATTTCAAGGTTCAAACACTGCATGTCCTTACACAGCTCGTTAGCAACTACTAACGCATTAACACTATGACTTGATTTCCTACTCAAGGCATCCGCAACTACATTGGCTTTTCCTTCATGGTACTGGATATCCAAATCATAGTCCTTAATCAACTCCAACCACCTTCGTTGGCGCATATTCAGATCCTTCTGTGTGAAGATGTACTTTAAACTCTTATGATCCGTAAATATCCTACACTTCACACCATACAGATAGTGTCTCCATATCTTCAATGCAAACACTATAGCTGCTAGCTCTAAATCATGGGTAGGGTAATTGGATTCATATGGCTTCAATTGCCTTGACGCATAAGCAACAACCTTCCCGTTCTGCATCAATACACACCCTAAACCATTGTTAGAGGCATCACTATTGTGAGGGGGTCGAAAAAGCACAAGGCTAATGCGTGACCTCGTCCCTCGTGGGTGTGACGATTCTTTTTATTCAATCAAGTGTAATTGGATTTCCTGTGAGTATACACCCAATTGACTAGTAATATAGGAGTCGCCATTCAGTTTTTACCGACAATGAGAAAAACTGACAAAACCCGGTTATCGTGACATAAAGGGAGTGCAATTATGTTTGACCACGACGGCCGTAGGTTCCCTTGTGATCCCTGGTGTGGGGATCTCTCAACATACACCCGCAAGGTAGAGATTGAGGGTTCGGGGGACTGTAACTACCGAGAGGAGTACTTCGCTCGTCGATAACTCCAGAGGCAGGATATCCTTACTAGCTCAGCATAAATAATTGAAGGGACATGCGTTAACTATTAAGCTAATCTGAATTGATTTTAGCAATATGCAACATATAATACTAATTCGATCATGATTATCTGATTTAAATAGCATTAAGGGACCTAGCATGATAATCCGATTTCCCAAAAATATTATATTTGTTAGGCGTGATAGAACAATCAGATTTAACAGTTCATAAAAAGGGTGAGGAAAGCATTTAAATCAACGAAAAGGGACACATTACGACGCACCCTTGAGAGGTGCGTCACGGTTCTCAGAAAACTAACCACTTTGACTTTGCTATTTCTCCTTTTTATTTAACGAATCTCAATTATGGGACAGGATACGTTCTGTTCGATTTATGGATCGATTGCGACAGAACGCGTGAACAATTTCGCAGCGAGAGGCTTAGGCTAAGGGTTGGAGTCAATACTCAGAATATAATTGTGTGTTGTGTGTTCTTTTCACGTCGAATTTAGGGGTCTATTTATAGGGAAGAGTTCGTGGAAAGATAGAATTGCAGAGTTCTAATCCACAAAGAATTAGGAAAAAACACGTACCGAGGTATTTTCAGCGCCCAGGCCTGGGCGCCGAAGATTTCGGCGCCCAGAGCCAGGCGTTGAAAATAGGGTCTGGGCTGTTTTCTTTAGTCAGATTCGGATTTCTGAAATCCGTAGAGTTTGAGACTTAATCGAGTCTTTTAGCGCGTATCAATTTTATGACGGAATGCGTCTGGGCCCGTTACGAACTCTAGGCTCGTTAGGATTTTAATTAATACGTAACTCTTATTTCCGAATCATATTAGGAATAGAATTCTCGCAGTTTTCTATCTCATTTAGGATTTATGTTGGAATGCAACACCTAATTCTGACAGGTTTCTATCCTTTATGATTTGCCACTTTTAGAAGCTACCTTTTACGGCAGTTACTATTTTTAGCAGGTTTCCATAAATAGCAGGTTTCGGGTGAAATGAAAAGGGGAATTGAGATTCGTTTATTTTATAGGAGATGCGTTGTCAAGTGGAGATTTATGCTTTCATCATCGAACCTTTCCCTTTCGGGAATGGGGACAAAAGTAGGTGTCTACAGTTAGCCCCCACTTTGACTGAGTCTTGGAGTAAGACGATGGTCAAAGTATTAGACGGAGTGCGTCACACAAGCCATGGTGTATGTAACCTGTTTTGCGAGGGTCTCACGAGCCCCCGAGTGATAACATTTGACTTAAGGGTCATCACTTGAAGTGTCGACATATCCCTCACGTGTCATTGGGATTTGTCAACTGATAGTATAGAAACTTCCTCACTTTGTCATTGGAAGGATCTAAAGGTGCATAGAAACTCCCTCACTTTGTCATTGGGAGTAGCTACAGATGTTTTCGAAATCAAAGCTATAAAGTGTAATTGGGCCTGGCCAAGCCCAATCACGAGGTAAAATGTTTTTTTAAAAAATTCTCATTTTCAAGGCTAGTTAAACGAGAAAACCCCCTTGTTTTTATAGGACGTAAAACGAAGGAAAATCCAGCGCCCTGGTTTTTATAGGACGTAAAACGAAGGAAAATCCAGCACCCTTGTTTTTATAGGACGTAAAACGAAGGAAAATCCAGCAAAAGTTAACGCTGCAGCGACTAAGGACCTGCGCGGTTTAATGGCGCAGACCCCGCCGACTAAAGATGGCGAGCCTGTCCGCTAAGGGTGGACACCCCGTCCGATAGAAGTGGACGAATCTGTTTTTGAAATTTGAAAATAAGGACCTACGCGGTTTGTGGCGTAGACCCTGCCGGCTAAAGATGGCGAACCTTGTCCGCTAAGGGTGGACACCCCGTCCGATAGAAGTGGACGAATCTATTTTGAAATTTGTTTTGCTTTTTTTTTTTAAAATAAGGACCTACGCGGTTTGTTACGTAGACCCCGCCGGCTGAAGATGGCGAGCCTGTTTTAATTTTGAAGACTTTATTTTTTCGAAAACTGAGGACCTGCGCGGCTAGTGACGCAGACCCCGCCCGCTGAGGGTGGGCGAGCCCTGTCCGCTAAGGGTGGACGTCCCTGAATTCGTTTTTTCGATTTGGGAACTCGCGCGGTTGGTGACGCGATCTTGCTGACTGAAGATGGGCAAGTTCCTATTTCTTTGGTTCTTTGTGATTTCTTTTGAGAATTTCTTTTTATTCATTCTTGCAAGAGCGAATTCTTTCGAGGGACGCTCGAATTTAGTTGTAACCTGAACGTGGGCTGACAACGTGTTCAGACGGATCTTTGTCTTGCGACCGTCTGCTTTCGTGATTTTGAGCTAGTTTTTACGGCTCGACTTGGTCTTTGATCAGAGGACCGTGCACAGGTGTCAGTGACGTCCTTTCGATGAGGTCGAACCTATTGTTGTTCTTTTTTGAGATATCCAAACATGATATGGTGTATGGCGTAGTCCGGGAATGTGATTTTGATCGCGCGCTCCTTGTTGGAGTCTATTTTTTTCGTGAGCCCCCAAGCACTGGGGCTCGTCGGTTGTTTTTCGCATCTTGTAATCATGTTTGGGGTCATGCTCGTATGTGCGAGCGACCTTTTATAGTAGTGTGCTACTTTAGCGAAGCCGTGGAGTGCGACTCTAGTTTTCAGGCGACATCCGGTTCTAGCTTGGCCCGGATTAACCCTTTGACAGACAAACATTTTTTATTTGGAAAACCAATGACCTGACGACACATATTTTTGGTGTTTCGAAGAATGACCATGATATTTAACTTGTTTTTTTTGTAAAGTGTACATAAGCATTTTCTGAGACGAGTCTAAGTTTCGACCAAGTTTTAATGTTATATTTTTTCTTGCTTATTTGGGAGCTAAAGGTGCTTTGGGCTTGATCCTACTTGCAATAGGGCCTCGTGTTTAGCAACACGGTCTTAAGTCCTTTCCTGTTCCGTGTTTTGTGAAATCTGGGCCTTGGGCTGCATTTTCAGCGCCCAAGGCCAGGCGTTAAACATTTCGACGCCCAGCCGTGGGCGCTGAAAGTCCTTTCCTGGTAATATTTGACTTTCGGATTTCCTAACACGTTTCCGAATGGGATCAGGATGTCATTGGGTGCGTTCAGCTATATATAGGGGCTAGATACGTCCCTATTTTCTACTACTCTCAAATTCTTTCTTTTCTTTTTTGTTGTGCTTTAATTATTCATTGCTTTTGCCATGTCGATCCCTACTTTCTCACTCCAACGGACTGTTAGGCGTTGGCTACGGACCCTTACTCCCACAGAAAAAGCTTTGTTAAAAGAATACCACTTAGAGGCACTTTTAGGCTTACAACAAATTAATATTGATTATAACTTTCTGCATGCTGCCCTAAGCTTTTGGGACTCCGATCATCATGTTTTTGCCTTTCGGGGCAACGAAATATGTCCTTTGCCCGATGAATTTGCTGCGATCCTTGGTTATCCTACTAATGCTACTCCTGTTACCCCTGGCACTATTGAAGAGGGTAAAACAACCATAAGGGCTTTCCTAGGCCTAGATGATAACATGTTTGCTAAAATTGTTGTAGATGATAAGGTTAACTTGGCAAAACTTGTAAAACATCACTTTAGGCCTAGTAAGAATATGACCGAACAGAAATTGAATATTCGAGCCATTGTATTTTGCTTGTTGAATCATTATTTGCTATCGAATAACAATGGTGAGTCCGGTGACATAAGGTTGATCCCCTTGATTAGCCAGATGGAAAGTTGCTATTCTATCATGCCGTTGGTTGTTGCCGAGACTTTGCTGAGTGCGGATGAGCTGAAGAAGGATGCCAAATCCGAACATTTTAAGGGAAGCCCCCTATTACTGCAGGTGATTGATTTTTCCTTGCGCACGTATACGTCCCTTTTGCATATATATTTTTTTGCCTGGGGCTGAGTTTCAGCGACCAGGGCTGGGCGCTGGAGTTTTCGGCGCCTGGTCCTGGGCGTTGAAACTGCGCCCCAGGGACCATTTTTTCATTCTTTTGATTCGATCGTACCTGTTTTTGCAGATTTGGCTTACGGAATGGCTTAGACTTTTGGAAGCTCCTGCCGATCCTAAACATTATCGCCCTATAGCCTTGGGTAACCGAAAATACTTGCACCAAGGCCAGGACGAGGCCGAATGGACCTCCTTTTTTACTTATGGCATTTGTTCTATTAATTGGGTGGTACCATGGTGGGGTTTGACTACTATGACAGGTGGTTCTGATGTATCGGTTTATGTTTCTTTGTTGGGGCTATCTCGTCCCATTTATATTTTCCCTTACCGAGTCATGCGTCAATATGGTTTAAGGTAGACTATCCCCTTTTCTGATACGGTACCACCTAAGGTAGCGGCCTTTTCACAAACACGGGTCCTAGCGTGGGCCAAGTATTATGATGGTCTCCCGCGTTGGGCCGTAGCTACAAATGGCTTTGTGGGTCTTTCTGAAAACTACAAGTTGTGGATGAGCTCCGATGATAAAGATGTGAGGACCGAGGCTCGTAATGGGGAGCCGGCTGAGCTTTTGATACCTCGTATTCGTGTTAAGTATGAGGGTCCTGATTCTGCCAGACCTCGTACCTAAAGTATTAAGACTGTGAAAGCTCGTCCTGATCGAAAGCGAAAGGAAGTTCCTCCCCGTTCCAGTTTCGGGCCTAAAAAGATGCCTAACATGAAGGGGCCTGCTGTTGTTAAAAGAAATGCAAGCTCTCGCGGAGATCGTCGCCGGAACAATGTATGGGTTAGGAAGGCTCAGCCGCCTGTAGAAACAGTGGCTAGTCTAGTTGATGATAATAATCCTTCTCCCACCATTGCCTGTGCCCTCGAGGGTGAGCGGGCTATAACTGAGAACGTTTCTGAAGCCTTGGCATCTTTGGAAGTTAGTGTCCAGGAGCCGGTTCTTATGGAAATTGATATTGGGGCAGCGCAGAAGACTGTGGGGGTGGATCCTGCGAACATTGCCCTCTACAAGACTTTATTTGATGATTCGGAAGAACTAGAGTAGTGTAGTTCTTGCTAGGGTGTAGGTGCCCTTTATTTATTTCAGTTGTGTTTGTTTTTATTCCTAGCACTTTGTTTTCCTTCTTATTATTTTTTAATAAAGGCGTATTTTTATTTTTCATTTTCATTTATTTTTGTTTCTCCTCTTTTTTATGTATTTTATATGTCTAACACTTTTTGCACAAAGAATATTTGTTTTTTTATTGGACCGAATCCTTGGTAAGGATTGCCTACGTATCTTGTCAGAATCAGGTCGCGCGTAGTTCTAGCTTTAGAATAAGTTCTAGTATGCCGGATTTCGGTAGATATGCCCTGAGGTGGAAACATATTACTCAGTCGGTCAAATAAGTGAAGTATTTATCATTATTTTCATCTGCCGTTTTTTTTTGCCATAAGTCGTGTAAAATATGAAATTTGAAATTCGACTAATTTGTATGGCTACATTCTTGATTGGTAAGCCTATTTGGATACGTACTGTACCCCCCAAGTGTTCGTTATTTTTCCGTTGTGTGCGGATAAAATGACGAGCACTTCTGAAAAGAATTTTTTTTTTTTGTCAGGCAGAGAGTTTCAACATCCAGGCTGGGGCGTCAGAAATTTCGGCGCCCAGCCCTGGGCGCTGAAAATGACTTGGGCGGTCAATTGTTGACGCTTTGCTTCACATGTTCTTGCGTTTCTTTTTTTTGTGCCTTGATATTTTGCTCGTATTTAAAGGCCAATTTTGAGGCTACTTTGGAGGCTTTTCTGACTGTTAGCGTGAAATGCGTTTTTGTGCGAATCAATTTTTTCTATTCGTGACTCGAAACAGTTTTGAAAATGGGGTTAGGGTGCGGAAGTTATGAAGATCTTTGTGTAGGTTTTTGAGGTGTTGTTAGTGAAGGGTATGATGGAATCTATGTTTTATGAATCTGTTTTTTTGATAACATTTGCATTGTTTTGGATTTTGATTTCCTTTGATTCTGGGTTGCATGGATTGACTCTTATGATGACACTGGTTGGGCTTTTTAGGTTTTTTTTTTTTTTTTTTTTTTGGGGATATGAATGGGATAGTATTGTTTTTTTTGTGGGTTTCGGGAATTGGTTCCCATGGCACTATTTCAAAACCGAGTGGGCTTTGTTTGCTGGGCCTGGAGTGGGCCGCCTCTTTATTTTTGTATTTTGCAAGTACGTTTGGTGTTTATTTAGTGTTAGAATAAAATTTTTAGGAGAAATATTACGCCTTTATTGATTCGGAAAGTAAGGAAAACACACTGAAATAAAACTGACCCATATTCTAAGGGGCCTTAGGACCATCTAAAGTCTCTATTATTTTTTTCTATCAATCTAAAGAACTACTAGGCGCTTTTTACTAATGGTGCTCCATGTGGCTCAAGCCTGGGGTTTAGTCTCATAAAACTTCGGTCCTTCACCGGTACTCATCTTGAATTCCATTCCTTTTGCATTGACCCACTGATATGTCTTCACCCATCCGTTCTCGACCTCTTCTAGTGTTGATGCAGGAGAGATTAACCGGGTTGGATCGAAACCTTCATCTTGTAAAGCTAGGGTAGTCATCACAGTCTCGTTCTCCATAGGCCTCGATTCGTTAAACAATGTCCATAGAGCCTGGTTGTCCAATATTTCAGCTGTTTTAGTCTTGGTGAGGTGGGGTGCCTCATCCAAGGTGTGGCAGTCATGGAAAATTTCAAATCCAGGTTTTAGCAAGCCATCCTGAACGAAGGGTTCAGGGAAATCACAGCATGGGTGTTCTTCTCCTTCCCGAACGAACATCCCGTTAAGGGTCCTTTGATATGGGGAAAGGAGGGTGGTTTGTTTGGCTTTGTTAAGACGTAGCCTAGACAGGCGGTCAGCAATATCTTCCTCCGTTGGTTCATAACCTAAGCCAAAGGGAGTAGATTTGTCGGGAAAAGGATGGAATGTGTATTCCTTCTTCCTTATGCCCAATGGGGTTCCTGGGAAATAACCTTGAGCTAACAGCATTCTAGGGATGACTCGGGATGCATGCGGGTCTAGGAATGCTGGGTCATAATCTTTGATGAACTGGATTGTTTCTTCCACTTGAAACCCGTAAAGGTCGTCTGCAGTTTCGGCCGTTCCAACCATAGTGCAACTGACGTCGAGAGGAGGGGCGCGGATTTCTAGTATTACCCCGTTATGGTTAAGTTTAACCATTTGGTGCAAGGTAGAAGCCACACCTCCTAAATCATGGAGCCAAGGTCGCCCCAAGAGGAGGTTGAAAGTGGGCTTGATGTCGATTATTTGAAACTCCGTGGTGCGTGCCACAGGCCCGGTTTGTATGGTAAGGTTGATTTTCCCAATACAGGCCTTCGGGAGTTATCATAAGCTCGTACCCCTTGCGTGGAGGTTTGGAAGTCATCGTTTCCTAGCCCCAAGCAATGGGCGGTTCGCAATGGGAAGACATTAACCGCCGAACCATTATCTACGAGTGCTAGGGGGATGTTTTGTCCTTTGCATCCAACCACTAGGTAAAGGGATTTATTGTGAGCACCCCCCTCTTTGGGTAAGTCTTTATCAGTGAAAACTATGGCCTTTTCTCCGGCATCTCTCGTGACATGGCTAACCAATGAGTCAGGTGTGATATCTGTGGGTACTGAGATGAGGTCAAGTGAGCGAATAAGCTTTTCGCGATGTTCCTTTGAAGTACACATAAGATCCCAGATGGTAATCTCGGCCTTGGTTCTTTTTAGCTGTTTCAGGAGAGGATTTTCAATGACTTCTGCGACGGTGGCGTGCCGTCCATTCTCAGGAGTTTGCCTAACCGGGATGTCGTCCATAGGAGGTGGGTGAATATCTGGTTGGTATATTCTTCCGGATCGGGTGAGGTTGTCGACCTCGGGCTCCTGAGGGGTGGTGTCAATGAGAGCATACCCGGGCCAAGTTTCAGTGAAGAGGTCCTGGCCCGACACTTGAGATAGGTAAATATCTTCAGCATCATCATTCCACACACCGCACACTTCCCTCTCGATTCAATCCATAGGGACCACAGCAAGTGGTGCACCTTGAGGTGTAATATACACCGTGGGGTCGAAATTCTCTGGTTGGTCGAGAGTGATGTGACAAGAGCCGAGTGGGCTCTTGTTGTTGTTGGGTTTGCCAACGTTAGGGAGAGGTATCACTTCATCCTCTATCATGTCCTGGATCGTATGTTTTAGATTCCAGCAGTTTTCAGTGTCATGCCCATTTCCTTGATGGAATTTGCAGTAAGTACCTTCGACCCAATATTTGCTTTTGACAGGAGGGTCACGGGTGGGGCCTATAGGTCTCAACTTTCCTTGATTGGTTAGTCTTTCAAAGGCTTGTACCAAAGTTGACCCGAGTGGGGCAAATTTTCGGTCTCGGACCCATCTTCCAGGGTTTCTTCGGGCGGGAGTCTCTCCTACAGCATGGACTTCTTGGGCTTGGGATGTGTTACCCCGATTATAGGTGTTGTTCTTATATGTGGGTTTTCTTTGTATGGTTTTGGCGAGGTCGTCCTCGATCTTTATTCCCACATCATAAACTCTTTTGAAAGTGTCAAGTGCCAGGTACCTAAGGTGTTGTCTGTAAGCCGGGTCCAGGTTGTCAATGAATTTTTGGACCAATTCTGTTTCGGGAGGCCTATTGATTAGCTGGGCCGCCTGGTCCCTCCATCTAGCAAAGTAGGTCGTGAAACCCTCATTTTTCTTTTGGAAGAAAACTTCCAGCTCGCGCATGGTGACTTGGAAATCCATGTTCGACGAGTATTGCTTGATGAAGACATTGACAAAGTCTTCCCAAGTGGGGAAGAGCTTAGGGTCCTGGTGATAGTACCACTTGAGCGGCACAGGTTCCAAGGACAAAGGAAAGGCAGGTAAGTACATGGACTTGTCCACGCCTTTCAAGTTCATGGTATTCACAAAGCTCAGTATATGATCACGGGGGTTGTCCGTGGCCTTGAACTTTGGTAAGTCAGATGAACTGAACTTTTCTGGTAGTTTGCCAGGAAAAGGTTCAGGATCGAGGGAGAAGTATTTGCTCCCCATGGTTTGCTGTAGGACCATTTTTTCAATCCTCTTCTCGTTATCGAGGTCATTTTTGGCTTGCGCAGCCGCTAAAGCTTCATTTTCCATTTTTAGTTGGCCCATAAGTTGGGTCATTTGGACCATCTGGTCTCGCAAATCTTCGATGGACATGTTTGAAGGTGCGAATCGAGGTTGGGGAAGCGGAGATCCTTGAAATGAGGGACGACGGACGGAGCTTGGAGTCACTAAACCTGATGTTGGTGATGTATCTTCGAGACGCACTAACCGTTGATTCCCTGATCGGCACCAAGTGGCAGGACCAGTCCTAGGCATAAGATAAGCTAAAGTTTAGGTTCCCAAAGTTTCAAGCATTACTTAGTCTACACTTCCACTCTCTAAATTGGTTTTTCACTCTTTCTGTTGTCGGTACACTTTTTGGTTTTTTTTTTTTTTTTTTTTGGTCATTCTTTGGATTTTCGAAACACTTGCGCGTGTGACATTCATAGTTATTAGCACGTTCGGTTTTGGTGCCGAGCATTGTCGTCGTAGGAGGCCTAACAACGACACAAAGAGTTATTTTTTTACAAGTCGCTTTTGAAATCGAGTGCTTTTCTTACGCCCTCGTAGCAATTCTTTTTACGAACATTTTTGTGCTACGTATTTTCCTTTCGCGCGGGTACCGAGGCTGCTGCGCTTGACCAGAAGGCCAAGCAGCAACTTCAGTGCCCAGCGTGGGGCGTGAGAAATTCTGGCGCCCAGCCAGGGGCGTTGAAAATGCGTCCCTGGCTGGTTCTCGTTTTTCTGTCTTCTGTTTATGCGACTTCGATTTGCGTGCTTGCCTAATAACGTCCTTTACGCGTAGCAGCGTTTGTGGGATTCGTTACAGGCCATCCCGAGCGTCGCCTATTTTTGTGGCGATCATTCGGGTTTGCGGAACACGTGTTTCGGTATAACTCTTTGGCAAATTAATCTATGAACATTTGGGCAATTTTTAAGGTCGTTGGTTTTCCGGGATAGTTTGTCACACACAATCACATATTTCGCTACACATAACTACATTACAAACATGGATTTGAAAGTTAAACATGTCACATAGTTTATGATAGGCTTCTATGGGTAGTTTATTTGCGCCTGGCTTGGTACCGCTTCTATCGTAGATCCAACACATGCCCCGGTCGAGGTAGTGTCTTCAACAGACGAATTTCGCTCAAGAGGCCAACCCGCAAGTGCAAGCCAAGGGGGCATGCAGGCGAGAGGGACCTAATGAGCGAGCGATTGGGTTCGGGATAGGTGTACTACCTGCACAAGTACCGAGTGGGAAATATGCGCGGCGTATGCACCCCCCTATTGGCGGAAAAAGGTATCCTTAGTCCCAACTCCCGAGGGAGCCGAGATTCGTTATGCGGTTCTGCCCGTTCACATTAATATGCTGATTTTCAGGTCGTCCCAACTTGATGGGGAAATAAACGCGGGGTAGGATCGTTTCACCCTTCGGCTATTTTGATTACCTACAAGCAAGAGTATTTCCTTCACTATCCCCAGTGGAGTCGCCACTGTGAGGGGGTCGAAAAAGCACAAGGCTAATGCATGACCTCGTCCCTCGTGGGTGTGACGATTCTTTTTATTCAATCAAGTGTAATTGGATTTCCTGTGAGTATACACCCAATTGACTAGTAATATAGGAGTCGCCATTCAGTTTTTAACGACAATGAGAAAAACTGACAAAACCCGGTTATCGTGACATAAAGGGAGTGCAATTATGTTTGACCACGACGGCCGTAGGTTCCCTTGTGATCCCTGGTGTGGGGATCTCTCAACATACACCCGCAAGGTAGAGATTGAGGGTTCGGGGGACTGTAACTACCGAGAGGAGTACTTCGCTCGTCGATGACTCCAGAGGCAGGATATCCTTACTAGCTCAGCATAAATAATTGAAGGGACATGCGTTAACTATTAAGCTAATCTGAATTGATTTTAGCAATATGCAACATATAATACTAATTCGATCATGATTATCTGATTTAAATAGCATTAAGGGACCTAGCATGATAATCCGATTTCCCAAAAATATTATATTTGTTAGGCGTGATAGAACAATCAGATTTAACAGTTCATAAAAAGGGTGAGGAAAGCATTTAAATCAACGAAAAGGGACACATTACGACGCACCCTTGAGAGGTGCGTCACGGTTCTCAGAAAACTAACCACTTTGACTTTGCTATTTCTCCTTTTTATTTAACGAATCTCAATTATGGGACAGGATACGTTCTGTTCGATTTATCGATCGATTGCGACAGAACACGTGAACAATTTCGCAGCGAGAGGCTTAGGCTAAGGGTTGGAGTCAATACTCGGAATATAATTGTGTGTGTTGTGTGTTCTTTTCACGTCGAATTTAGGGGTCTATTTATAGGGAAGAGTTCGAGGAAAGATAGAATTGCAGAGTTCTAATCCACAAAGAATTAGGAAAAAACACGTACCCAGGTATTTTCAGCGCCCAGGCCTAGGCGCCGAAGATTTCGGCGCCCAGAGCCAGGCGTTGAAAATAAGGTATGGGCTGTTTTCTTTAGTCAGATTCGGATTCCTGAAATCCGTAGAGTTTGAGACTTAATCGAGTCTTTTAGCGCGTATCAATTTTATGACGGAATGCGTCTGGGCCCGTTACGAAGTCTAGGCTCGTTAGGATTTTAATTAATACGTAACTCTTATTTCCGAATCATATTAGGAATAGGATTCTCGCAGTTTTCTATCTCATTTAGGATTTATGTTGGAATGCAACACCTAATTCTGACAGGTTTCTATCCTTTATGATTTGCCACTTTTAGAAGCTACCTTTTACGGCAGTTACTATTTTTAGCAGGTTTCCATAAATAGCAGGTTTCAGGTGAAATGAAAAGGGGAATTGAGATTCGTTTATTTTATAGGAGATGCGTTGTCAAGTGGAGATTTATTCTTTCATCATCGAACCTTTCCCTTTCGGAAATGGGGACAAAAGTAGGTGTCTACAACTATACACATCATATGCACCACTCTCATCTGGTAAGGTTAATACTGGCGCGGTTGTCAATCGCGTCTTTAAGGCTTGGAATGCTTCCTCACACTGGTCACTCCATTCAAACTTTGCTTCCTTCTTCATCGGTAGTCATGGGCTTGGCTATCCTAGAGAAGTCTTGCACAAAGCGCCTATAGTAGCCAGCTAATCCCAGAAAACTACGAATGTCAGTCACACTCTTGGGTGTAGGCCATTCACTAACAGCTTTGATCTTAGCAGGGTCAACTGCCACTCCTTCTTTAGATACAAAATGTCCCAAAAATGCAACTCTTTCCAACCAAAACTCACACTTTGAGAACTTGGCATACAACTGGTTATCTCTCAAGGTACTCAACACAGATCTCAAGTGTTCCGCGTGGTCCTCTTCACTTTTTGAATACACTACGATGTCATCTATGAAAACCACTACAAACTTGTCCAAATAGGCATGGAATACACGTTTCATTAAGTCCATAAATATTGCAGGGGCATTGGTTAACCCAAAAGGCATAACAGTGAACTCATAATGTCTGTATCTAGTCTGAATGCGGTCTTTGGTATGTTATGATCAGCGATTCTCAATTGATGATAACCCGAACGCAAATCAATCTTTGCAAACATTCCAGCTCCTTTCAGTTGGTCAAATAGGTCTTCTATCCTACGTAATGGATACTTGTTCTTGATCGTGACCTTATTTAGCTCCCTGTAGTCTATACAGAGCCTCATACTTCCATCCTTTTTCTTCACAAACAACACTGGTGCTTCCCCAAGGCGATGCACTTGGCCTAATGTAACCTTTCTCCAACAGATCCTCCAGTTGGCCTTTTAACTCATTCATTTCTGCTGGAGCCATTCGATGAGTTGCTTTTGAAATAGGTGCGGTTCCAGGCACTAAATCTTTGGTAAAGTCAATAGGTCGATTGGGAGGCATCCCCGGGATCTCTTCTGGAAATACATCAAGGAATTCATTAACTACTGCAATATCTTCAGGCTGATCCTTGATCAAATGCTCTAGGTTCCTCACATTACATAAGAAGGCTGGGTTCCCTTTACCGACTAGCTTCACGAGTTCCATTGCCGTGATGATTCCTATGTTCTTAGGCTTACCAAAACGATGATATGACACTACTTTGCCTAGGCTAGACCTCAAGTGAACCTTCTGCTTCTCACAATCTATTTTGGCCTTGAACATGGCCAACCAATCCATTCCTAGAATTACATCTAGCTCTCCTAACTCAAACTCGATTAGGTTAGATAAGAACACGGTCTTGACTATGGTCAAAGGCACATCTCTATGGATTTTGGTACACTTCACTATACTACCAGTAGGTATGACTATAGGTACTTCAATTGTCTCAGACTCTTTCAACCCTAGTTTCCCCAAAGCATCTACTGATATAAAAGAATAAGTCGCACCAGAATCAAATAGAACTTTAACTAAAACGGAATTAATAGAAAAAGTACCCGCTTTGACGTCAGAGGAAGTTTCCGCTTCTTGCCTAGATATCACATTCAACTTTCCTTGGGCAACTACTTTGTTATAGCCACCTCCATTGGTGTTCCCATTGTTGTTTCGGTTCCCATTCTGTTGTTGGTTTCCTCCAGGCTTTCCATGTTTCTGGTGATTTTCATTGCTATTGCCATTGGTATTGCCTTTGTTACCACCTTGGTAGTTCCTTTGTTTTCCACCTCCATTTCCCCCATTTCGGTTCTGATTGTTCCGATTATTGCCTTGGTGGTTACCTTGGTTAGGCTTCCCATTCTTAGAATAGCATTCATACTCCCTATGGCCTAAATTCTGGCAGAATCTACAAGTCACTAAGTTTCCATCACAATCCTTTCCAGGGTGATTCATGTTACAGCGCCTACAGTCGTAGGTCCGTACTCCATTCCTTCCAGACTGATTTCCACCACCTTGGTTGTTGCGATTACCACCATTGTTAGCCCTAAACTGGAAATTCCCATTTCCCTTGTGCTTCTTAAAATTCCCCTGATTCTGATGGTTATTCCCTTGATTCGAGCTTCCACCATCCCTTCTCTTTTCCGCACTACCATTCTTCCTTTGTTGTAACCCATACAGGTGAGCAGCTTTTCCGTACAGGGTGTCTAATGAGGTAAAGGTATCTCCAGAATACAACAGCTGCAAGTCCATGGTCAAACCATTCTCAAATCTTTGAGCCCTGAGCTCTTCCGTTGCCACCACTTCAGGTGCAAACCTAGACAACTCTATAAACTTGGAATAGTATTCCGTCACAGACAGACCCCCCATTTTGAGTTCAATGAACTCCTGTGCCTTTTGCTTCTTCAGATAAGGTGGGTAAAACTTGTTCCTTAGTGCAGTTTTGAATGCTTCCCACCCAAAGTTAGGTGTGGCCCTAAGGGTATTTTCACATCGTTGCCACCATAAATCAGCTTCACCTCTCAGAGTCTCAGGTAGTACACAGCACTGTTCACCCTAAAGTTTTCGGGCAATTCACAGCTACAATGAGTTTATCAAACTCTCTCAACCAGTTTTCAAGTACACTTGGTTCAATCTCTCCGCTATACAGTGGAGGCTTGCTTTGAGCTATTTTCTTAAACATTTCCCCAGCTGTAGACACCTACTTTTGTCCCCATTCCCGAAAGGGAAGGTTCGATGATGAAAACATAAATCTCCACTTGACAACGCATCTCCTATAAAATAACGAATCTCAATCACCCTCTTCATTTCACCCGAAACCTGCTATTTATAGAAACCTGCTATTTATGGAAACCTGCTAAAAATAGTAACTGCCGTAATGGGTAGTTGTTTAAAGTGGTAAGTCATAAAAGATAGAAACCTGTCAGAATTAGGTGTTGCACTCCAACATAAATCCTAAATGAGATAGAAGTTGCGAGAGAATCCTATTCCTAATACGATTCGAAAATAAGAGTTACGTATTAAATTAAAATCCTAACGAGCCTAAAGTTCGTAACGGGCCCAGACGCATCCCGTCATAAAATTAATACGCACTAAAAGACTCGATTAAGTCTCATACACTCCGCATTCTAAGAGTCCGAATCTGACAAAGAAACGACCCAAACATCAATTTCAACGCCCAGCCCTGGGCGCTGAAATTGCCTGGATCCTATTTTCAACGCCCAGAGCTGGGCGCCGAAATCTTTGATGCCCAGCCCTGGGCGCTAAAAATACCTGGGACGTGTTCTTTCCTAATTCCTCGTGGATTAGAGTTCTACAATTCTATCTTTCCACGAACTCTTTTCTATAAATATAGCCCCAAGTTTGACGTGAAAGACAACACACAATTATGATTCTTAGTATTGACTCTAAACCCCTAAGCCTAAGCCTCACGCTGCGAAATTGATCACGCGTTCTGTTGCAATCGATCCAAAAATCGAACAGAACGTATCCTGTCCCGTAATTTGAGATTCGTTAAATAAAAGGAGAAATAGCAAAGTCAAAGTGGTTAGTTTTCTGAGAACCGTGACGCACCTCTCAAGGGTGCGTCGTAATGTGTCCCTTTTCCATGGTTTAATTGCTTTCCTCGCCCTTTTTATAAACTGTTAAACTAATCAAATCTGATTGTTCTATCACGCCTAATAAAGATAATATGTTGGGAAATTGGATTATCATGCTAGGTCCTTTAAAACAATCTAAATCAGATAATCGCGATCGATCTAGTATTATATGTTGCATATTGTTAAAATCAACTCAGATTAGTTTAATAGTTAACGCATGTCCCTTCAATTATTTATGCTGAGCTAGTAAGGATATCCTGCCTCTGGAGTTATCGACGAGCGAGTACTCCTCTCGGTAGTTACAGTCCCCCGAACCCTCAATCTCTACCTTGCGAGTGTATGTTGAGAGATCCCCACACCAGGGATCACAAGGGAACCTACGGCCGTCGTGGTCAAACATATTGCACTCCCTTTATGTCACGATAACCGGGTTTTATCAGTTTTTCTCATTGTCGTTAAAAACTGAATGGCGACTCCTATATTACTAGTCAATTGGGTGTAAACTCACAGGAAATCCAATTACACTTGATTTGACAAACAGAAACGTCACACCCACGAGGGACGAGGTCACGCATTAGCCTTGTGATTTTTCGACCCCCTCACAGTGGCGACTCCACTGGGGATAGTGAAGGAAATACTCGTGCTCGTAGGTAATCAAAATAGCCGAAGGGTGAAACGATCCTACCCCGTGTTTACTTCCCCATCAAGTTGGGACGACCTGAAAATCAGCATATTAATCTGAACGGACAGAACCGCATAACGAATTTTGGCTCCCTCAGGGAGTTAGGACTAAGGATACCCATCGCCAACCGGGGGGTGCATACGCTTCGAATATTGTCCACTCGACACTTTCGGTAGTAGTACACCCGTCCCAAACCCAATCGCTCGCCCATTAGGTCCCTCTCATTGGTGCATGCCCCCTTGGCTTACATCGTGATTGGCCTCTTGGGCGAAATTTGTCTGTTGAAGGCACTACCTCGACCGGGGCATGTGTTGGATCTGCGATAGAAGCGGTACCAAGCCAGGCGCAAATACTACCCATAGAAGCCTATCATAAAACTACGTGACATGTTATTATTGCCTCATGATGTAATGTTAATTATGTGTAGCGAAATATATGATTGTGTGTGACAAACAATGTTAGAAAACCAACGACCTTAAAAATTGCCCAAACATTCATAAACCAATTGGCCAAAGAGTTATACCGAAATACGTGTTCCGCAAACCCGAACGATCGCCACAAAAATAAGCGACACTCGGGATGGCCTATAACGAATCCCACAAACGCTGCACAACGCGTAAATGACGTTATTAGGCAAGCACGCAAAATCAAAGTCGCATAAACAAAAAGTAGACGTAAACAGAAAACGAGAACCAGCCAGGGACGCATTTTCAACGCCCCTGGCTGGGCGCCATAATTTCTCACGCCCTACGCTGGGCGCTGAAGTTGCTGCCTGGCCCTTTGGTCAGGCGTAGCAGCCTCGGTGCCCGCGCAAAAAATATGTAGCAAAAAAAAACCATTCGTAAAAATAGCTGCAAGGGCGTATGAAAAGCACTCGATTCTTAAAGCGACTTGTAAAAAATAAAATAACTCTTTGTGTCGTTGTTAGGCCTCCTATGACGACAATGTTCGGCTCCAAAACCGAGCACGCTAATTGAAATAACCTTGAATGTCACATGGGCAAAGAATTCAAAAAATGATGTTCAAATAAAGTTTTTTAAGGAAAAATAATGTTCGAATAAAAAATAAATAAATCCGAGTCTAGACTAGGCTATGCCAAAGTACAATCTAAATCCTAAGTCATAGTTGTCTTATCCATAGAATCGGTCCTGATGCTTGGTGTCGTTCTGCAAGTTAAAAGGTTAAACCATATTGAGTCTCCCTTCCTAACATTTAAATCAATAAGCACCCATATGTAATTGTCATCCCTTGCTAAGAATCTACGGCCTCAATACTCTCTCTCACCAATAAAAGCATATATTATAGTATTTGCAAAATGAAAACAGTCACATTCTGAAAATTATTCCTCCATAGTCGCACAACCCCCAAAGTGAACCTAAGGTATCAATACCTTTGGCAAAAAATTATTAATGGCCTCAAGGCTTATGATCACATTGGGTCACGACTATCATAGTCCTCTCGAGCCACTCGCTCCTTGAAATACTACTAAGTACGGACTAAAAGATTTTCCATGAATACAACATGATGAACCATGAAAATACCCAAATCGGCATGCCATAAGGCTACCATTGGGGTAAAGCAATACACGCATTGGGGTAAAAGCAATACACACTAAGAGAGAAGCCGCACTAATGATTCTAGTCTTGCGAAAATAAAATTCGATCTCCCCAATTAACTACCTTGCCAACATTAAGCAAAATGGCGCATGACAAATGAACACCCAAGGGTTAAAATCTAAAGTGTCAACCAACGAAAGTTATGGTCCAATTAGCCTAAGTCTGAGAGTTGCTTGGTCAAGTGTTATAGGCTTACGCCACGTCATTATTTTGAGTCTAGGCCACCTCCTTGTATTCATACACGGGTTATAATCAGAAAGATTAATGAAAGTTCGAGTCTAAACCACGACTTCCAATTAAATCCCAGAAATTGGAATTTGAAAAGAAGCAAAAAAATTATTTTCGATGTAATTCTTTCGTTAAATTTCAATAAGGTAAAAACAACATTTCGAATCTACGCTATTTGCACATTTTAAAAAACGACTAAATACGCTTGCAAAGTAAGACAATTTAAAGGTCCACCCTAGGCCTACTAAAGCTAAAGGTCCACCCTAGGCCCTACTAAAATTAAAGGTCCACTATAGGCCTACCAAACGAGGCTCACTCAGTCTCGCCTCGTGACTCAAAGACCACAACCATCTACCTTTTAGCCCAAATAAAAAAAATTATGTTGGGGAGAAATCCCAAGCAAAAAGAGAAAATAGAAAGAGAAAAGGGAGAGCGAAGAGAGCAAGCCATGAAATACTTAGCCCGTACCTCTTAAAGTGCGGAATTTACCCAAGTTAACGAAGGAAAAGAATTGAGTCAACCAATCCAAATCATATCACAAAAAAATATACATAAAGTTCTATGATGTCTACCCTTTCCAATCCTTATGTTCTTAGACGCCTTCGCTCTGGGGCCCCTGTTCAGCTCATTTAACCCATCCATGTTCTCATTGCCATAACCCAAGAAACCATTACCTCGACTCTTGCTCTTGAACTTGTTGTCAACTGCAAACCACGTACGGCTATTGACACGTGCATCATACCCATTATTTCCAAAGCCCAAACCTGCTCTTACACCACCATTAGCATAATGACCATATAACTTGTTTGGATACGTCCTGTTGATATACCCTTGAGTCGTCCCTATGCTACTCATTGGCCTTGATTGATGTAAACTCGTGACACTGGCTTGAGGCCGCAAATTGTGAGTCCTAGCAGATATAATCCTCATGCTTGACCAATACCTATACAAATTATCCTATCTCATTCAACCCATCTTTCAAACCGTCTTGAGTCACGAGTAAAAAAAAAAAAAAGACAAATGAAAAGTACAAAACAATAATGAATAATAAAAAAGCAAACTTTGCAAAGCGCGTTTAAAAGTTCGTCTAAAAAGAAAAGGAAGCTTTTAGCGCACCAAAAAAGATCCGCCCAGAAAACATTTCCAGCGCCCACACCCGGGCGCCGAAAACTTTGACGCCCCAGCCTGGGCGTTGAAACTCTCTGCCTGCCAAGTTTTGTTCAGAAGTGCTCGTCATTTTATCCGCACATACACGGAAAAATAACAAACACTTGGAGGGGTACAACACGTATTCAGATATACGTACCAAAAAATACATGTACTCAAAAATTATGTACTCAAAATATATATAAAACAAATTTTTGGCTTACGGCAAGGCAGCAGATTAAAATAATAATAAACTTCACTTATTCTACTGTTTCAAATAATATGTTTCCACCTCAAAACGTACTTGTTTAAAATCGGCATTCTAAGAAACCATTTTCTGGCTAAGAACTACGCAAGACCTGATTCCAAATTAAATCTATTTAAGGCGGATACGTAGGCAATCCATGATTCGGTCCAACCAATTTGCAAATATGTTAGAGCCTATAGAATAACAAGAATAAGAAATAGAGTCCCTTATTGAAATTTAATTACTTGCAACCCAAGTCGAAAGAAAAATTTAAGTCAAAGGAAGAATCCAAGTCAACAAGATGCCAAAACGAGCACACATCGAAAAATAATAAGGGCACGTACCCTTGCCAGAAGGAGCACTCACACTCCTAGGCACTTAGCCAAGACTCAAAAGATCGCTTTGCCTCAATCGAATGGGGGCTAGCGCAAGCGTCCATGACCTTTAAAGTACTCAACTTGACTCTCCCTAAAGCGAACTAACTCACCTAAAGACCTTCTTTCACCACTAGACATAGTCGCTCACTTAAAGACCTTCTTTCACCCCTAGACACAGTCATAATCGCCAACAAGTAGTAAAGGCAGTAAGCTTGCAATAAAGAGAATTGTTCTACGGCATAGCCCCATCGTTCCTTCGAACTCAGGGCACCCGTTCATGGTAATTCAAATGCTTGCGAATCCCCTTTGAAAAAAAAAGAAACAGACATTGTCAATAGGACTTGGCACTTAACCAAGGCTCACCCTACTCAGACATGTAGCACGAGCATCTAAAATCGAAATCTAAAAGCATCATTAATGGGAAGACATAATAGCAACTGGGGGCTAAAAAATTGAAGTGAAAGAGCTAGGGAAAGAACTAAGTATACCTTGACCTTTTGTACGGACATACACCAAGTAAATCTAAGTCAATTTGAAAACGGTTTATATTCCCGCAATTCTGGAAAAGATGGCCCTAAAAGCCTAAAGCATATGCCAAACGGGCACAAGTATATCTTGACGCCTGCACCCTGGCTTCCAGCAAATCCTTAGACAGCATTCCAAAAATCGTAACATATTTTGATTCACTCATGTAATCCTGTACGAACCCTTCTATAAGTCAACCTACTTAGGACACCTCGGATTGTACACAGTAGGACTCGGATTTCAAATAATTTTCAAACAATTTCTTCGAACATAATAAAGTGTCATTGGTTTAAGCTAAGTATGTATTTATCTCGATGTTGCAAGTGAGTCAAAAAGATTTCTAAATATGATTATGGGTAAAGAAAGGCACCTAGCTTTTGGTCAAGGCACACTTCAACATGTGACTACCTTGACCATGGCAATGTCGCACAATACGACATTTACAAGAGAGGTAGCAAATCACTACTCGAACGTACCTCGCACTAAACGAGTCTGGTTCAAACTATTCATGATCCATGTCACCATGAACGCATAAAAACGTATGCCAAGCATTATAGCACCAAGCCAATCCCGTAGCTACAATTGGGGGCTTGAGAAAAACACTCTAAAAATGGTCGAAATGACGATTTTGTCGCAAATTCTCGACGCTAATGCTATACACACGTCATAGGGGCACAATCCTAAGCTTTAATCGTGTAAAACTAACCTTAGAATGGCTACAACCCCTCCCAAATTCTAAGCACTACTTAGAATATATAAAGTCACCCCACTAACAAGGGAAACTGAAAATCGCGAGTCACCAAAACTCCAATCAAACTACTGCACATAACGCTCGCCCTATGAGCGTCCGTTACACAGTCTACATCGTTCCAAAGCAAAAGCGAAAGAAAAAAAATCAAGAAAAAAGAACTGTCAAAATTCTGCCCAGAAATCATTTTCAACGCCCAGAGCTGGGCGCCGATATCTTTAACGCCCCAGCCTGGGCGCTGAATCTTTCTGCTTGTCAAATTTTGCCCAGATATAAAAACAAGAAAGAAACATCTATGAATCCTCGCATCGAACGAAGTAATAAGCCGTGCAAACCCACGCAGAAGGTGCTACACTTGTTCGAGCACCTGAACGAGGCGTTATAAAGTACTCCAATGCAAAAAATAATAATGATATCCCAACACCTGGAGAAATGTTCTAATACCTGTTGTTAGGCCACACAAGCCTACGTCGCACCATAAGTTAAATCATCCCACGGTACAAGTCTAAAAAGAGTAAGGCATACTGCACTAATGCGGGCACGACCAAAGAGCATGTGTAAAAGAGCAAAGACTACTTATCGCCCAAATTCAAAATGCAAGCCACACGACTTCTACATTAAGGATTAAAGGTAGCAAAATATTACCTACCATGAAAGGGATAGCTCGCACCTACACGAGCAGAACCCCAAGGCATCTTTTTCGAAAGAACCTACAAAAATCGTACGCCAAAAGGAAGCATCCCAACATGCATACTTGGGGGCTCCAAGCTACGAAACAACCATAGCAAAATAAATGTAGAAGCAAATGTCTGAACAATCGAAAGGGCGCGATGTTTGAGCCCACTTCATGAAAGGGCCTGGACCCTATCAAGCTTCTAAAGCAAACTAGTCAAAATCAGTCGTTGCTCAAAAAAAATGAAATGATTGAAGCAAACTGATTAATGGACCGCACACAACGGCCATTCTATGAACGCTCGTTCGCACATACATATCATCATTCTAAGTATCGAACATTCACGAACGAACAAGAGGCCAACTGTGAAACCTCGCCAGAAATCATTTTCAGCGCCCAGCGCTGGGCGCCGAAAATGAACCCAGACCCAAAAAGGCCCTTGACTTCTAAAGGGCCCTGCCGTATCCGTTCGACTCGAAAATTGTCAATTTCTTTACTGAAAGTCGCACCTCACGGCTTTGTTAAGAGTAGCACACCACTACAAAGATCGCTCGCACTTACGAGCACGATCCTAAACACAATCAAGGACATCACAAAATGCGTATCCCCAAGGAACCTCTTTGACAAGAAATGACCATCAAGCACGAGTGCTTGGGGGCTCGAAAGAAAATATATTTCAAAAGAGAGTATGCAAAGTTAAAATAATATTCCCAGACTACGCTGTACGAGGTCTCGTGTTTGGATAAACTCAAAAGATAACACCGGTTTACGACCTCAAGACAAACGTCGCCGTTGATACCTATACGTAGTCCCCTAATCAAGGACCCAAGTAGTGGCAAAATTGAGCCGTAAAGACCAGCTCAAAACCACAAAAGAAGACGATCACAAAATAAAGGTCCGTCTAAAACCGTTGTCAACCCACATTCAGGTTGCAACTAAATCCGAGCATCCCTCGAAAGAATTCGCTCCTGCGAGAATGAATAAAAAAGAAATTCTCAAAAGAAATCACGATGAACAAAAGAAATAGGAACTTGCCCATCTTCAGTTGGCAAGATCGTGTCACGAACCACGCGAGTTCCCAAATTGAAAAAAAAAACGAATTCAGGGACGTCCACCCTCAGTGGACAGGGCTCGCCCACCCTCAGCGGGCAGGGTCTGCGTCACTAGCCGCGCAGGTCCTCAGTTTTCGAAAAATAGAATCTTCAAAAACAAAATAAAACAGGCTCGCCATCTTCAGCCGGCGGGGTCTACGTCACAAACCACGTAGGTCCTTATCTTCAAAAAGCACAAACGAATTTCAAAATAGATTCGTCCACTTCTATCGGACGGGGTGTCCACCCTTAGTGGACAGGTTCGCCATCTTTAGCCGGCGGGGTCTACGTCACAAACCCCGTAGGTCCTTATTTTCAAATTTCAAAAACAGATTCGTCCACTTCTATCGGACGGGGTGTCCACCCTTAGCGAACAGGTTCGCCATCTTTAGCCGGCGGGGTCTACGTCACAAACCGCGTAGGTCCTTATTTTCAAAATTCAAAAACAGATTCGTCCACTTCTATCGGACGGGGTGTCCACCCTTAGCGGACAGGCTCGCCACCTTTAGTCGGCGGGGTCTGCGTCACTAACCGCGCAGGTCCTTAGTCGCTGCAACGATAACTTTTTCTGGTTTTCCCTTTTTCCAAAAATTAAAGGATCGGTTTTCCCTTTTTCCAAAAATTAAAGGATTGGTTTTCCGTTTTTCCAAAAAAGAACGATGTGATTGGTTTTCCCTTTTTCCAAAAATTAAAGGATCGGTTTTCCCTTTTTCCAAAAATTAAAGGATCGGTTTTCCCTTTTTCCAAAAATTAAAGGATCGGTTTTCCCTTTTTCCAAAAATTAAAGGATTGGTTTTCCGTTTTTCCAAAAAAGAACGATGTGATTGGTTTTCCCTTTTTCCAAAAATTAAAGGATCGGTTTTCCGTTTTTCCAAAAAAGAACGATGTGCTGGATTTCCATCATTTTACGTCCCATAAATACAAGGGGGTTTTCTCGTTTAGCTAACCCTAAAAATGAGAATCTTTAAAAACATTTTTACCTCGTGATTGGGCTTGGCCAGGCCCAATTACACTTTATAGCTTTGATTTCAAAAACATCTGTAGCTACTCCCAATGACAAAGTGAGGGAGTTTCTACGCCTCTTTATATACTTCCAATGACAAAGTGAGGGAGTTTCTATACTATCTGTTGACAAATCCCAATGACACATGAGGGATATGTCGACACTTCAAGTGATGACCCTTAAGTCAAATGTTATCACTCGGGGGCTCGTGAGACCCTCGCAAAAACAGGTCACCATGACTTGTGTGACGCACTCCGTCTAATACTTTGACCATCGTCTTACTCCAAGACTCAGTCAAAGTGGGGGCTAACTGTAGACACCTACTTTTGTCCCCATTCCCGAAAGGGAAGGTTCGATGATGAAAACATAAATCTCCACTTGACAACGCATCTCCTATAAAATAACGAATCTCAATCACCCTCTTCATTTCACCCGAAACCTGCTATTTATAGAAACCTGCTATTTATGGAAACCTGCTAAAAATAGTAACTGCCGTAATGGGTAGTTGTTAAAAGTGGCAAGTCATAAAAGATAGAAACCTGTCAGAATTAGGTGTTGTACTCCAACATAAATCCTAAATGAGATAGAAGTTGCGAGAGAATCCTATTCCTAATACAATTCGAAAATAAGAGTTACGTATTAAATTAAAATCCTAACGAGCCTAAAGTTCGTAACGGGCCCAGACGCATCCCGTCATAAAATTAATACGCACTAAAAGACTCGATTAAGTCTCATACACTCCGGATTCTAAGAGTCTGAATCTGACAAAGAAACGGCCCAAACATCAATTTCAACGCCCAGCCCTGGGCGCTGAAATTGCCTGGATCCTATTTTCAACGCCCAGAGCTAGGCGCCGAAATCTTTGACGCCCAGCCCTGGGCGCTTAAAATACCTGGGACGTGTTCTTTCCTAATTCCTCGTGCATTAGAGTTCTACAATTCTATCTTTCCACGAACTCTTTTCTATAAATATAGCCCCAAGTTCGACGTGAAAGACAACACACAATTATGATTCTGAGTATTGACTCTAAACCCCTAAGCCTAAGCCTCACGCTGCGAAATTGATCACGTGTTCTGTCGCAATCGATCCAAAAATCGAACATAACGTATCCTGTCCCGTAATTTGTGATTCGTTAAATAAAAGGAGAAATAGCAAAGTCAAAGTGGTTAGTTTTCTGAGAACCGTGACGCACCTCTCAAGGGTGCGTCGTAATGTGTCCCTTTTCCATGGTTTAATTGCTTTCCTCGCCCTTTTTATAAACTGTTAAACTAATCAAATCTGATTGTTCTATGACGCCTAATAAAGATAATATGTTGGGAAATTGGATTATCATGCTAGGTCCCTTAAAACAATCTAAATCAGATAATCGCGATCGATCTAGTATTATATGTTGCATATTGTTAAAATCAACTCAGATTAGTTTAATAGTTAACGCATGTCCCTTCAATTATTTATGCTGAGCTAGTAAGGATATCCTGCCTCTGGAGTTATCGACGAGCGAGTACTCCTCTCGGTAGTTACAGTCCCCCGAACCCTCAATCTCTACCTTGCGGGTGTATGTTGAGAGATCCCCACACCAGGGATCACAAGGGAACCTACGGCCTTCGTGGTCAAACATAATTGCACTCCCTTTATGTCACGATAACCGGGTTTTGTCAGTTTTTCTCATTGTCGTTAAAAACTGAATGGCGACTCCTATATTACTAGTCAATTGGGTGTAAACTCACAGGAAATCCAATTACACTTGATTTGACAAAAAAAAACGTCACACCCACGAGGGACGAGGTCACGCATTAGCCTCGTGCTTTTTCGACCCCCTCACACCAGCCGGATCATGCACTGGGTTGGCTCTAGTTTGAGCTAGGTCTCGAACTACCTCAGCTAGTTGTCTAACCACTTCATAAATCTCTTGGTTAGCCATATCCCTTCTCCCGAATAAAATAAAAAGGCTAACTTTAATATTGGTTGGACATGACATTACTAAGACACTAGTTCGACAATGAACCTACTCACAACAAGAACACGTTTAGGTGCAACCTAGGGGAAGAGTTGGCGCCATTCTTGGGCCTTCTTACCCCACTATTCGATGCAAGTAAATTTAGATGGTTGCTACTAGAACACCTTGCCCATAAAATTTCATTGAAGAAATAACAATTATTCCCTTTGCGATACCCACAAGACTTAGAATTGAGAATTGAACTTAAGAGATAACGAAAAAGGAAATTCTATTCTTTTATTAAAACTCCAATGAATAAGTCTTACATCCACTAATGCCATAACATTTATTCTCCAACTATAATAAAACTAAAAACCATAAATAGTAGCTTTGCCACTTTATTATTCAACGAAAAATAAAACTAAGGGTTACATTTCTCTAGAGACTAACGTCATCACGACGATCATTTCTTTCCTTGTATTGCTCTGGAGTAAAGTCTTGATCATTAGGATCATCCAAGTCTTCTTCCGGATCTGAGTCTTAATTCATCCATAGCCTCATCATTTTGCTGTGGCTCACTATCAACCACATTGTTCTCTTCAAGCTCATCTTCAGATCCACTGGATATCTCAATGGTTGGTTCATGAACTATAGGGTTAACATTTTCAATCTCTACCACATCATCATCACTATCCTCCTCAACCTCACTAGCTTGCTCATCATGGATCATGCCATCCTCACCATCACTTTCTATTCCTCCATAGCCCATACCTAGACCCGCAGAATACTTCCCATCCTCATAGTTATTTTCCGCAACCTCTAAGATAGTAGCAAGAACCTCAGAATCATACTTCCACCTACCATCACTAGTCCCATATTTGTACCAATTAGGGGTACCATCACCAAAATGCATGTCACTGAACTTGTTCTTGAGGTCTATGTAAGGGTTCTTATGGGGTAAACAATGTATAACCATACTAGCCATCATATCTTTGTGCCTAAGGTGGGGCATATTCTTGGTCGAAGCCAAATAGTCACAAGCAAACACGATCTTATGAACATACGTGCGAGGAGTCTCATTATCCATCTTCTCTAAGTATCCTAGACTGGTGAACTTAGAAGGTAGCATCCTTAATTCCTGAAAATTCACAACTAAAAAGTCTTACTAACGCATTTCCATAGAAACCCCAAAAGGATACAATAAATAGTTCGTGGAGCCATACAATTTTCAATGCACAAATATATGCTCAACATGAAATATGATGCAATTAATCACATAAAGCAAGATAAAACATGGTTAGAGCATATACATGGCAATTAATAATCCACATAATCACATAAAATGCATACTTAAGCTAATATGCCCTTCTTAGTCTACCCATTTCTCACTTGAAAATAATATTAATTTTCGAAATTAATTAAGAAATAACTCCTAACTTAGTTGAAATTATTTAAATTGAAATCGAAAATTAATAAGAATTATTGATTAATTAAATAAATAAATAAATTTCGGATAATTAAAAATAAAAAAAGAAATCTGAAAAATTAAAATATAAATTCGAAAAAAAAATATTCGAATAATAATAAATAAATAAATAATTAAGTAAATAAATAAATAATTAAAAAAATAATTAAATAATTCGGATATTTTTAAGGAAAATACGAAAATAATAAAATTTATTCGAATTTAATTCGAAATTTTCGAGTGAAATAAAAAGAATATTTCGGAAAATTTAATTAAATTAAATAATATCCCAACTTTTCAACTCATTTCAAACGACCCAAAATAATTGATATTTGACCTTTAAAATATTGAGTACTCAAAATAATACGTTTTGACTTTAGGAAAATAATATTTAAAAATCCCAAAGTTCCGCATTAGTCTCCGACTACCACTTTGTAGTATTGATTACTACAAAGAAGGAATGAAACTAAGCTCTAGTATACCACTTTGTAACACCCTAATAATTCCTTGCTTTTATAAAATCATTTTCCAACTTAAAATAAAGGAATTACCAAAGCATTACCGCCACCGTGATAACGGTTAAGGCTATTACCAGAATTACGCAGCGGAATTTAATGTTAACTAACTTTTAAAAACATAATTAATAAATTATCGAGGCCTCCTACAATTTGGAACCATAATGGCCCAAAACCAAAGGATGATGCTAGGGATACACTTGGTGTACACTAGCATCTTACACACCACCAATAAAATCATACCAACTCATTTTTCTAAGATTCCCTTCAAATGAAATTTTCAATTTGAATTTCAAACTCAGTTTTAAAATTCTAATTTTGAAATTCAAATATCTTTTACCTTTCCAACAAACAATAATTAATTCCAAAAAAAAAAAAAAAAAAGAGGAGAGAGAAAACATTTTTTCCAATCTCCCTTTCACGTTTCTCTCCATCTCTTGTTCTTCCTTCTTGTTATTCTTCGTTTTTTTTTCAATGGATTCAAGTTTTTTTCTGATTTATCATTTTTTACATTGGTCTTGTTCTTATGGATGTTATACGGTACTTTTTACAATGGGTTTTTTCCCGGGCTCGTGAAGAGGGGCAGCACCACCGTAGATTAATTGTTCTTGTTGTTATCATGTTCTTGGTTTCAATTAATTGGCGGATGACTTTTACCGGCGGCGGAAAAGCGGCGGCGGTGGTGGTTTATCTTGCTTTTCCTTGTGGTTGTTCGTGTTCTTCGTAGTTAATTTGGGATTTTAGGGTTTTCTGTCTTTTCAATTTGCTTCATTGAAATAATTTAATATGTTATTCTGATTTTAGTTATTTTGGGATTTCACTTATTGTGGGATTCTAGTTAAATTGGGATTTAAGAGTTTTTCCGACTTTAGGCTGTTCTTGTTGTTCCTCTTGCTGTCCTTGTTCATTAATTTGGCCGGATGAATGGTGGCCTCTGTCGGCGGCGGAAACAATGGCTTTTAGCGATGGCAACTTTTAGGGTTCTCGAATACATGTAAAGCCAAAAAAAATTCAAGGGGATGACTATAATTTTTACGGGATCATTTCAAATTTTCAGAAAATCATAAAGAAATAGATACGAAGTATTAATTCAGGGTTATGGAAATCAAAAACCTTTATATAGGATCATTTTCTCTATGAGAAAAGGAAAAGAGGAACTGAAGTTACTTGTTAAAAATATTTATGATGTAATTGTTGATGTGCTGATACCCCTTGCTATATTGGTCACTGCAATGAATAAGCTTTTTAGTAATTATGAGTGTAGCTGGGTTCGATCCCAGTAAGGCCAACTTTTTTTTCAATATATTGACTTTAATTTTACGGGATCATTTCAATTTTACGGGAGCATGAAATTCATTTTTACACAATAAAAAACTTTTATATGGGATCATTGTATCTACGATATAATCAAAAGGGTAACTGATATTACTTGTTAAAAAGACATAGATTAAGTACAAATATGATGTAATTGTTGATGTGCTGATACCCCTTGCTAAAATGGTCACTACAAAGAATAAATTTCCCTAGTCTGATTACGCGTACCTGTGTTCGAATCCCTGTAAAGCCAATTTTTTTCATTATTATGACTATAATTTTGCGGGATTATTTAAATTTTAAGAGAACCATCTTTTTTATTTATTTTTAGTTTAAGGAATTAGATACGGAGTATGAAATTCAGTGTTTATGGGATCAAAAAACCTTTATATGGGATCATAGTATCTACGAGAAAATGAAAAGGGTAACTGAAGTAACTTGTTAAAAAAGACATAACTTAAGTACTAATATGATGTACTTATTGATGTGCTGATACCCCTTGCTATAACGGTCACTACAATGAATAAAGTTCCCTAGTTTCGATTATTAGTACCTGAGTTCGAATCCCAGTAAGTCCAATTTTTTTTCAATATTATGACTCTAATTTTACGAGATCATTTCAATTTTAAGAGAATCATAAGGCGATTTATTTTTAGTTTAAGGAAATAGATACGGAGTATGAAATTCAATATTCACAAAATCAAAAACCTTTATATGGGATCATTTTACATATGAGAAAATGTAAAGGGGGTCGAAGTAATTTATTTTACATATGGGAAAATGTAAAATTAATTTTAAGTATATTTATGATGAAAAAGTTGATGTGCTGATACCCCCTTGCTACAATGGTTACTGCAATAGTTAAGTTTCTTCGCAATTATGAGAACCTGCGTTTGAATCCCGGCAAGTCCAATTTTTTTTCAATATTATGACTTTAATTTTACAAGATCATTTCAATTATAAGAAAATCATAAGGCGGTTTTTTTTAGTTTAAGGAAATAGATACGGATCTACGAGAAAATCAAAAGGGGAACTGAAGTAACTTGTTAAAATCACTGTAAGGCCAAGTACCCATTTAGATGTGCTGATACCCCTTGCTGTATTAGGTTACAACAAGATGTGTTGTCTCCCGTGTTCAAAATCTTGAAAGAGCAAATAACAATTTCATCATTTTTTTTAATAAAAATCTGTCAAGCCACGCACACATTTGGTAAGTATTCGACACGAAGAAGACCCGGCCGACCCGAAATGCTTATCAATTTTCACTTCTACACTGAATAGATTAAAACAAGTATATTTTCCTTCGTACATGCATGTCCATTATCATTTTCTAATTAGATAATCAAAGAAAAACCTAAACCCCAAACATAAAAATAATCATTTTTACGAACCAACAGAATCTTAAACATATATGTTCATTTATGTTTATATCTCTAGATGGTTCATTTCTGGGAATCATTTATGTCTATATAAAGAAAAAATGAACCATCTAGAGAATCTTAAACATATAAAGAAAAACCCTAGACCCTAAACCCTAAACATATATGTTTATTTATGTCTATAAAAACACAAACATAAGAGATCCTATAAAAATATAAATGATTCCAGGAATAAAATAAAACTAATAATATTTTCGAAGGTTATAATAGTAATTTCCATAAATCAACATAATTTTGTTAAAGCAAGACATCCACTTCCACAAACAGAACAACAGTGAGGCGATATTACCCAAGAATTGCAAATTCAATCAAGCATCAACCGTATACTACTATTCTCAATCAGGTAAATCTAAGTAATTTAAATTATTTTTGATAGTTTTTTCAATTTTATGGGGTTAGTGTTCGTTGATTCATGTAACCCCAAATGCATTGCAGATTCGCAATTGCAAAATGGCTAAGGTCAATGTAGCAAATTTTACATTTTGGCATGGTGGTAAGGTTATATTTTGGCCAAAATTACAATACAAAGATGGGGAATCCATAAATGTGAAAATGTATGAAACTCAGTTCGCAGTTGACAGTGTGGTAGCCATGATTCGTGGGATGGGTTATGATGATTTCAAAATCAGATATGTCCCGATCAATGGGTTGTTTGCCCACCGAATTAGTTGATGTAGTGGATATGGACGATTTCAAGAAATTGAAGGAAGTGGCATTCTCAATAGGTTATATTAACATAATCGTGGTCAAGAATGTTATGAACGCGGCTGTAACGCAACCTTTAGTGTGTGATGAACAAGAGACGAAACCACAACGACCACCTGGTGTGCAGGTCTCAAACCAGGTACGGTTATCGCTCTATTTCTTAATATTGATTCTTCTAAATATGATATTGATATTTATTAATAACATATGATACAATAAATATTGGTTTTTATTAATAACCTAAGGTACAAAATAAAGTACTGATATTTATGAATAGCATATGTGTCCCTTACATTTAATATGGAATACATGTTTTGACTTTTTTGTAAAATTGAATTGATAATTGCAACAGTGTGCTATTAAAGAAAATGGTATACGTCGGTTTGTTGAACTCATTGGAAATTTGATTCCAACACAGCGAACATGGGTTGAAGAAATGGGGTTTAACAATTTCCTCAACTTGTCTATTACTAAATTGATCCGAGCTTTGCAAATTGGATTGCATCGAGGTTTGATCATGTGACCTCTATGCTTAAAATAAGGGAGAACCTGTCAGTTTGTATAGATGGTGAAATGGTTGGATGGGTATTAGGCGTTCCGGGTGGCAATTATTTCTTTGACGTATCGAAGGCCTCACTAGAGGAAAAAACCTTATAGGTTGCCCTTAAAATAGGCTTATAGGTTGCCAATTGCAAGGGCAACATATGGGGGGGTCACTTTTGTGAAATTATCAAAGGTTGCCCTTAACAAGGGCAACTTATAATCTTATAAGTTGCCTTTGTTTGCAACAAGGGCAACTTATGTGAAACTTATAAGTTTCCCTTGTCGCATACAAGGGCAACTTATAAGCTTCACGTAAGTTGCTCTTGTTTGAAACAAGGGCAACTTATAAGCTTCACATAAGTTGCTCTTGTTGCAAACAAGGGCAACTTTTGAGTTATTTTTTTTTTTTTTTTTTAAAAAATCTGCAATATAATTCCTGATATTTTGCAATATAAAATTCTGCATTATAATTTATAGAATACTGTTTCACCAAACATCATCTTGACATTCCTCAAAAATGATATAAATTTCAAATTTCCAATAATATTTCCGAATTAATTCGAATGTAATTAATTAAATCGATAAATAACAAAATAATGTAAGAGTCACGAAAAACTACAAGCCTTCTCTAATTATTACACTGAGGGTAATTCACAATCGTTGAAGTAAGTAGCCCACTTGTCTCGAACTTCATCCAACTCCTCTTTGGTGAAGGGCCCCTCCCTTGGAGTTGTGAAAACCATTAAAAGAACAACGTACATGCAAACCAATAAATTAAATTAAGTTTCATATGCGAAAACAGAAATTATATTGGTCGCGAAAACAACTTTCTGAGTGTACTAAGATTCATTTCAAGTTCTTTATGCACATCTAAGGCTCACTTAGCTCGATATAGATCATATTTGGCCAAAAATGGCATTTTCGATCCCAAATATAAAATGAACCTAAGTACCCTTTTTAAATCTTTTCCATGATTTATATGATTAGTTATATGATTATAAGACTCATTTCAAGTTCGTTATGCACGCTTATGGGTCATTTGGGTCGATATAGGTCATTTATGGCAAAAAATGGCAATTTCGATCTCAACTACCAACAAACGAACTATTTCCACATTCTAACCCTTTTTCATGATTCATATGATTAGTTATATGTTTACGAAACTCATTTCAAGTTCGTTATGCAAGCCTAAGGGTCATTTGGGTCGATATAGGCCATTTATGGCAAAAAATGTCATTTTCGAAACCAACTACCAACAAACAAACCTATTTCCACATTCTAACCATTTTTCATGATTCATATGATTAGTTATATGATTATAAGACTCATTTCATGTTCTTTATGCACGCCTATGGGTCATTTGGGTAAATATAGGTCATTTATGGCCAAAAATGGCATTTTCGATCCCAACTACCAACAAACGAACGTATTTCCATATTCTAAACGTTTTTCATGATTCATATGATTAGTTATATGATTATAAGACTCATTTCAAGTTCGTTATGCACGCCTATGGGTTATATGGGTCGATATAGGTCATTTATGGCCAAAAATGGCATTTTCGATCCCAACTACCAACAAACGAACTTATTTCCACATTCTAAACCTTTTTCATGATTCATATGATTAGTTATATGTTTATGAAACTCATTTCAAGTTCGTTATGCACGCCTATGGTTCATTTGGGTCGATATAGGCCATTTTTTTGCCCCAAAATGGCATTTTCGCTCCCAAATATCATCAAATGAACCTAAGGACACTTTCTAAATCTTTTTTATGTTTGATATGCTTAGTTAGAGGTTACTAAGATTCATTTCAAGTTCTTTATGCACATCTAAGGCTCATTCGGGACGATATAGGTTATATTTTCCCAAAATGACATTTTCGATCCCAAATATCAACAAATGAACCTAAAGACACTTTATAAACCTTTTTTATGTTTGATATGCTTAGTTAGAGGTTACTAAGATTCATTTCAAGTTCTTTATGCACATCTAAGGCTCATTTGGCTCGATAAAGGTACATATGACCTATAATGACCAAAACGAGCCTTAGATGTGCATAAATTTACCAAAGTAGATGAGAATGAGGATTGGCAACCTAATACTAAGTGAATTAAACATGAAAAACGTCTAGAATTCCTATTTTGGTTCATTAGTTGAGAGTTGGGAGCGAAAACACCTATTTTAGTGAAACTAAGACATATAACTATCAAACGAGCCTTAAATGTGCATAAATTGACCAAAGTAGATGAGAATGAGGATTGGCAACCTAATACTAAGTATTTTAAACATGTAAAGGGTTAAGAATTCTTATTTTGGTTCATTAGTTGAGAGGTGGGAGCGAAAACTCCTGTTTTAGTCAAAATATGACATGTAAGGATCACATCTTATCTCCCTCTTCCTAGTCCCTTCTACTTTTTTCTTTCCTTCGAACAAAACATTTGGCCTCTCATACAAATATACTCATCTTCTCAAGGAATATGCTAACTTATCCTTAGATTTAGGCAAAGCCAATAACAGTGACGGTATAACAATTAGATCTAGCTTACTGAAGTGAGAATTTGAGATCATATCCATTTTCAGCTGTTGATTTAAAATTCACAAAACAAACTCGGGCAAGGGAAATACAAACAAACAATAATTCAACGAACCTAAGGAGAACAAGAAGGTTCACGTACCTTTGCGAGAATATAGCGTGGCCTTGTACCTATACGCCGGACGATTTCCACCAAGGCAGAGCTTACTTTGAAATTTATTTCCAAACTTTCAGAAGGGGCTGAAAAACAAAAAGAACTTAAGTTACAAGGGGAAAGCCTCACACTCGTGCAAGAAAATATTTAGCAACTAACTTCTCCATTTACACTACTTTCATAAATATAAATTTTTGTATTTTTATTAATGGAAATAGAGATCATTTAGTAGAGAAAAATGTATCAGGACAAGCCAATTTTTCATTAACAGAACTAGAAAAAATCGTGATATAGTGCCGTCTAGTCATTCAATTAATTGCAAACAGAAAGCTGGGAACTTGTCAATATACGCATAGTATGACACTAAGATCCTCTTTACTACATAACATCGAAACAAATATGATAAACTTTGAAAATCCTAAAACATTCAAAGATTAGAAGCATCATGTGTCTTTTTAACTTACAAACCAAAATGGCCTCAATTTATTTATTTTGTACAAAATACTGTTAACTATGAACACTAAAGGTCTGTGAAGCTGTCAACCCTACACAAAAGGAGGGATTGGGTCAAAAACCTATCAAGGCTATGTTATCTTCACCTGTTTTTACTATACAAAACTGATTTGTGCTGATTAAAACTTAATATAAATTAAAAATTATGAGAAACAAGACTGCAACAATTCTGATACTTTAACAAACAGGCATTCCTTCGAAAAATTTGATAACTTTGAGAAACTACTTATGGCGTAAAAAAAGGAGGGAATTATGTTTCTTTTCAAAGAACTGATTGCAGAAAGTTCCAGGGACACTGATTTTAATCAACATGGCAGGCTAGACAAGGAGTAAATACCAAAAAGTGTCAACAGCCAACAGATACAAAAGTTTGGGACCTACCGAAGGAATGCAGAAGCTAACTGATCCAAATGAAAATGAACTGAACAAGGCAATACAAAAGCTGAGAAAAAAGAAATGGAGAACACGCCATTTCTGTATCTAATTGATTTTATAAACAAAAAAAAAAGAATATGTAAATACAATAGACAACAAGACAGAGATCATTCATCTTCGTGAGCAAGCAATTAACATTGACCAGTACAAGATCACTGAAATCAACAAATCACTGAAATCAACAATTCACAAAATCACACAAAACAATTCACTTCCATCCGAAATTAAATAATCAAACCCTTTGAATAATATCATAGCATAAAAAGTAATCTTGAGAAGGTATAAGTACAATTCCAGCTCCATAATTGTCTACATCAAATCTAGTTCAAAACTTGAATGCTAGTTCATACTGTGCTTCCAAATCATAGAACTCCAATGTTTTCCTAATACCTACCATCAATACAGTTATTTTATTTCAACAATATGACAGTTCTAATCCATGGAATTACCAACTAAGAGAGACACAATAAGCCATCAGAAAAATTTATTAATAAAAAAATACAGTGACGCTCACACTCTCACACACACACCCTTAATAGTTTACTTGAGGCAGTACAACAAAGGGTGATGAGTCTCCCACTAGCCCAGAAGTGAAAGAACCTGCTGGTCTTTGGACATTGAAACCCATTCTTCTGAGAAAGAAACCGGACATTGAAGAAAACAAAAATTCAATCCGATTGATAAAACAAGTAACAACCAAATTCCTAAATCAAACTGATGAATAAAAAAACCAAAATTTTAATCAACATGAGAAAAATAGAATTTATAATTTAGAAATATTACAACAGAAATTTTAAACAAAATGCGAAAAATAGAATTCAGGGACCTTGAACCTGATATTTGATAATTTAAACGACTCGGGATCGACAAACATCCATGGCTAGTCGGCGGCGGTGCTCTGTGGTTGGCCGGCGATACACGCGACATTGTGCATAATTAAAACCTAACAACAACAAAAGATTAAGAAAATTAACGAAAATCAACCCAAAATTAAAGCGAAAAACAAGAAACGGAATGAATTCAGGAATTAGGGTTTGAAAGACCAAAGAGTGAAATCAACCTAGAGGAGAGAGGAAGAGAGAAAGAGAGAGATGCGAACCTGAGTGAAGCTAGAACACCGGGGAGGCGGGGAGCAAAGGGGGAGCAGCGAGAACCTTAGGCCTTGATAGGCAAAGGTTGCGCTTTTCAGAACTGAAAAGAAAGACTGATGTTTTTTAATATTTTTTTTAACTTTTTCCTAATTTTTTTTCTTCAAAGGTTGCCCTTATGTGATAAGAGCAACCTTTGATGAGCCACCTATAAGGATTTTTCCTCTAGTGCCTCCCGTCAAGACTACAAGGATTGGAAATTGCACTATATGGAGGAAACAGTAAATGGTTCCATCGACGAATCAAGACTTTTCGATAAAGTATGTTCGGAGAAATCTAACAAGACCATGTTTAAGCAACACTTTCTACTTTACACATTGGGTGTGTTGTTATGTCCAATACGGAAGAGCGATCTAATAAGTTCAGTGCATATTTACGTACTAGACAAAGCTAGAAAAGCTTACGACTACAATTGGGGTAAGTACGTAATAGAGTGGCTTATCAAAGACTTATCTAAAATTCACAAAACATAGAGGGGCGGATGTTTTGCACATTGCTATTGGCGGTGAGTATCTATACAACTCATTATTGTATGTTACATGTTAGAACAGTAGATAATGTACATCTTTATGTTTACAGCTCATATACTTAGACAGGATCACACATGCTAGGAAAGTAGAATGGAACCCGAATGGATGCAAAATTTGCTGCTGGAAACAGGATGATGTTGATATGGCAATAAAGTCAGACCTTCAATCTAAGGGTCATTATGGAAAAGCAAAGGTATATTCTTATATACTCAGAAGTTGTATAAAAATATGAAATATTTCCCATGTGTTAACCTTCATCTTACTCATTTCCTTGTACAGGCTGTTGAAAGTGTAGTTTATGGGAGCCCTTACCCAGCTGCATGAGAAGATAGTAGTAGTGAATACACTTGTTTATGTAATATGTAGTAGAATGAATTATAAAAAATTTTAAGTGTGTTATGTGTATTGGATATGTAGTAGCTAGAGTTAATAGTTTCAAAGTGTGCTACGTATATTGGATGTGTTAAATTGTAGTTGTATCTATAAAAATGATGTTGTAGTACGTTTATAAATTACTATAATTTATGTTATTATAAAAAAATATTTTTTTCTTTGGTTGAATGTTGTTATAAGATTAAATCTGAATTTTGTTTAATAATAGACTCATTATATAAGTGAAAGAATTATTTACGATTTCAAAGTATCATTTTATCAAATGAAAACATTTGTTTGGTCCTATAAAAGGTCATGTGGAATTTGACAAAATCATTTTTATAAAAAGAAAACAGTTGTTTAGTAATTACAAATGTCATGTAAGATTTCACAGGATCATTTCTTTAACAAACATAACATTCATTAAATCTCCAACGGTAAACTAATCCTTTATTAATTCCCATTTGAAAGCTCACTCCAACGGTAAACTTTGTAATCCTTTAAATACAAATCTTTCACAGGACACTTTCGACTTCAAAAGTATCACTTCCTTTTTTTCAGATTTCACTGTCCACATGACTGTAATCAAAGAGTTGTCACAAATGGAAGATTCATCTTCAACAAATACCTCTAACCTCAGTGTCAAATGAATTGCTGGGTTCATCTTATGCGATCACAACCTGCCAGCCAAGCTTCAAGTGTGCAAAAAAACAAACAATGCCGGACGCAAATTCTATTGTTGTTCAAATTGGAAGGTAACTCCTAAACAAAATAAGTTATAGAGTTTTATTTAATTTACTCAACTATAGTCATATACTAAAATATTCTTGGATTAGGACGAAAATTGTGGATTTTTCTGTTGGGCAGACGATGTTAACCAACTCGAAGCTCATATGTAAAGGATGAAGTCGCACAACTAAGGGAACAATGCTTGGTTTTGAACTTCGAGGCTGAGAAACTAAAGGTTAAAAATAGGTTGCTAAATGAAAAGGTTGTCGAGATGAAGACAAATAATGACATATTACTACACAAGCTGTCCAAGAACGAAGAATCAACTATGAAGCTGATTTTATGTTGCTTTTTCTTTATTGCGTTGTGTCTATTTTGGGTGTTTTCCCGGTAAAATAAATCACCCCTTTTTAGTTCATCACGCGGGGTTACAATTGGTAGTAGGTAATTTAAGGTTTGTGATCGCAATATGCTTAATATGTATTATTTCTATGATTTTAATATATGTATGATTTCTATGATTTTAATATATGTATGATTTCTATGATTTTAATATATGTATTATTTCTATGATTTTAATATATGTAGGATCTAGGCAATTTTAAGAGAATCATAAGGCGATTTTTTTATGTTTAAGGAAATAGATACGGAGTATGAAATTCAGTTTTACAGAAATAAAAAACCTTTATATGGGATCATTATATCTACGATATAATCAAAATGGTAACTGAAATTACTTGTTAAAAAGACATAGATTAAGTACAAATATGATGTAATTGTTGATGTGCTGATATCCCTTGCTAAAATGGTCACTACAAAGAATAAAGTTCCCTAGTCTGATTACGCGTACCTGTGTTCGAATCCCTGTAAAGCCAATTTTTTTCATTATTATGACTATAATTTTACGGGATCATTTAAATTTTAAGAGAATCATCTTTTTTATTTATTTTTAGTTTAAGGAATTAGATACGGAGTATGAAATTCAGTGTTTATGGGATCAAAAAACCTTTATATGGGATCATAGTATCTACGAGAAAATGAAAAGGGTAACTGAAGTAACTTGTTAAAAAAGACATGGCTTAAGTACTAATATGATGTACTTATTGATGTGCTGATACCCCTTGCTATAATGGTCACTACAATGAATAAAGTTCCCTAGTTTCGATTATGAGTACCTGCGTTCGAATCCCAGTAAGTCCAATTTTTTTCAATATTATGACTCTAATTTTACGAGATCATTTCAATTTTAAGAGAATCATAAGGCGACTTAATTTTAGTTTAAGGAAATAGATACGGAGTATGAAATTCAGTATTCACAAAATCAAAAACCTTTATATGGGATCATTTTACATATGAGAAAATGTAAAGGGGACCGAAGTAATTTATTTTACATATGGGAAAATGTAAAATTAATTTTAAGTATATTTATGATGAAAAAGTTGATGTGCTGATACCCCTTTGCTATAATGGTTACTGCAATAGTTAAGTTTCTTCGCAATTATGAGAACCTGCGTTCGAATCCCAGCAAGTCCCATTTTTTTCAATAGACTTTAATTTTACAAGATCATTTTAATTTTAAGAAAATCAAATGGGGAACGGAAGTAACTTGTTAAAATCACTGTAAGGCCAAGTACCCATTTAGATGTGTTGATACCCCTTGCTGTATTAGGTTACAACAAGATGTGTTGTCTCCCGTGTTCAAAATCTTGAAAGAGCAAATAACAATTTCATCATTTTTTTTAATAAAAATCTGTCAATTTTTAATACATGTTTCTTAATAAAACTTCAGTAACTTCAGTAACTTATTAAAAACAAATAGAATAAGGTCAATTTTTTTCATTTATTTCAATTTTAAGAAAATAATTAGGCGATTTGTTTTAGTTTAAGGAAATAGATACGGAAAATGAATTCAGTTTTACAGGAATAAAAAACCGATAAGGGAATAAACATTCACGCAAGTTTAGCTTCTCACAAAATATCCAAAAGGCGATTTTGGAATTTAATACACACTGATAAAAATAAACATTCACGCAAGTTTAACTACTGTTTGATGTCCCACAAAATATCCAAAAGGCTATATAGTAGCTTATAGCCATGCTTATAGTATCTTATAGCTTACAAAATTCTGATCAGACTACTCAGATATGATTCGCAGGTTCTTGTTAAATTTCGCCATTTCTTCGTTGGTCGAATCGGACAATATTTTATAGATAAGATGCCTTCTCAGCAATTCATCATTCTCTATAAACTCCTGCATATTACATGTTAAGTCATTGTTAGCTATCCATTTCAACTTATTACCATATTATAGTCAATAAAACGTTTTGTACCTTCATCCAACCAAATGAATGATCTTTCTCGCCACGAATCTGGCTATTCAGGTAAAGCATACAAAGCATTCCTGTATCGGGCAATGATGTTGCTATCGGTAGACCCACCACCCGAATGACATTACTCCATTTTGGAGTCGTACTAGAATCGCCATCAACAACATCACTGAGAATATCCTTAACACATTTAACCTTCAAAAAAAAGTACAATCATTTACATTTAACCATTTTTATAAAATGTACAATTCTCATTAATAGGATCAATTTAGAGATAAAGGAAGCATAAAATATACCAAAGTTTTGGTAAATTTTTCATGCATCTCGTATTTGTTCTCCTGCTTCTTTTCAAAATCCAAAATGAGCACTCTATCTTCTCGAATATGGAGAATGTAAATGAACCATCTTTTGTTGTAGAAGACTGGCAATATTAACTAATAGAATAGGCAGAAGATATAGTTTAGAATTAGCCATTAGTTCACAAAGACACTATAAAACCTCATATATTATATAAAATAATGATAAGAAAAAAACCTTGCGTTTTTCTCGTAGTTTCACACCATAATGAACGCAGAACCTGTCAATGTAATCCACTTCGCTGCTCACTATATCAGAAATGCAATCCTCTTTTGACCCTACTTTAATTACTTCCCACTGTCCATTTTAATTAATATATTTGTCAAAATCTTGCAGGCTTAGTACAGGTTGTAAAGTAACTTTTGTTAGGACTTACTACAAACTCTGGTCGAAACACGAATACTCCACCCGGACCTTTCGTTAAACTTGATTCCACATCGTTGATGTAAATAGCCATAGCAGACATGACCTGTTACCCACCACCGTGATATTTTAGGTTTTTTACAACTCATATCATTTAGAGAAGGGTATAAAATGACATTGTGTAACAAAATACCTTCATATGGATTAGACCCCTTTTCTTTATTGCCCAAGAAAACACTTGTCGGTTGATAGAGAAATCACTATACTTGTACAATACTTGTTCCTTCAACCTGCATCATTACACAAATACATATCAATAGGATTTTCAATTGACACAAGAACGGAAGGCCATGTAACAAATTAACTTACATGGTCAACGATCTCCTATGAAAAAGAGAATCCAGCCTTTTGTTGATATTGTCAGGTATCTTGGGGAGTACTATATTTTCTTCTTCAGTATCAGATAATTCCCAAGTATTGTCAAATGAATCATCATTATAATCACTTAGATTATAAGTCTCTTAGATCCTCATGTGCCTCAATTCCATCATCCACACCTTTGTCACCACCAGCCTTCTCCGGTCCATCATCCACGCCTTTGTCACCACCAGCCTTCTCTGTTCCAGCATCCACGCCTTTGTCACCACCAGCCTTCTCTATTCCAGCATCCACACCTTTCGACCTCGTAATCCTTTTGGATACTGAATTTGAGGTTCCCCCCCTGCCTTCAAGGTTAACCTAACAAAATGGAAAGAAAATAGTTCGATCAATTTGCAATAATCAGCAAGGAATTTTGAATTTTCTACTCCGTGATTTCCTAAAATAAGTAAAACATTCAACTACAACTCACTTCTGTTAAAAGGAGGACACTAATAACTAATATCCTTTTTAAACCAAATATCTAAAAAACCTGTTCACAGTCTTCATTGCTGCTGCTACATTTAAGCTTCCTCACTTTGGTTCCTATTTTCTTCCTCGTGTATTTTTGCTTCAAGCCGGTATTTACATCAGTTTCCGCATCTTGTTCTTGAGAAGGCAGCCTCACCCATGATGGAACACTTTCTACGGAATTTGGGTATGGCTGGCCGTATACCACACCTCGAACAACCTAAAAGTAAGAAATGAATAAACAAAATCAGTATGAACTCCTTGTAGCACCAATATAACTGGTAAAGGTTTAGCATTATTCTTACCTCTGCTACGCCATACCCATTTGCTCCGGTATCCAGAGAGATTGCGTTGTCTAGTTCATTCTGCTGCCACATTCCCAACCTTGGAGCACATACGTTCCATCTTGGGCCATGGTCACCTAGGTGTATTCTATCTAGATATGCTATCTGTAAATGAAAATAAAATCATGTAAGTTTTCACATAAGACTAAACAAAAGTTATGATACTTTTATGAAAATATGAATAAACATAAGTTATGAAAAATAAGACAAGATTAAAGATAACTGATAATGATAATGTAAAATAAATCATAATGATACTATTTGATACTATTAATATAGATCCTATATAATTAATAAGGTAAACCGTAATGACTATTAATATAATAATGATACTATTAACATAAATCATAATGATACTATAAATATAACAATGACCCAAATAAGAATTCGTATTACAGTAAATCATATTTATCATATTATGATACTAGTTAATAAATATAGATCCTATATAATTAATAAGGTAAACCATATTCAAGTGAGAACCATATTTTAACATATTATGATACTAGTTAATAAATATAGATCCTATATAATTAATAAGGTAAACCATATTCAAGTGAGAACCAACTTACCATGAGTATCAAAGCACCACCTCTAACACCACTAACGTGTTCCTTATTGCCTGCTCTCTTAAAATCATCTATCATCCACTCAAGTACATACTTTGCCCATTTATATGTCAATGGATTATTCCCCTGCAGATATCGATTCTTCAAAACCCAACACAATGATGCGCTGATATAGTTGTTCAATATTGCGCAAAACAAGTTCCCAAACACGTATAGTATGAAAGACCTCATAAACTTCTCTCTATTAGACATGTGCTTCTCCAGTTTCTCCAAAGCAATTGCATGTCCTATCCCCCCTTGGTTCTTGTACTTGGACTTTAAATTCTTAAACTCACTGTCCTGTGCAACAGGATCTTCAATCGTGAATAAATCCCTGTGGAATCCCAAACCTAATATCCACCCAACCATTTCTTCGTCAATCTTGATCTCATAGTCATCTCGGATGCGAAGTAATTGTGTTAGTTTTTATAATTTACATTATCATGTTTTGATGTACTGAATATTTTTGTTGACTGCTGTGTTTTGGAATCACCATCATCTAGCTATACCATTTTCCTTCTTTGTTAAGTGTTGTTGTTTTAGTTTTTATATTTTGATCTGTTATAATGAAATTGTTAACTATTATCATGATTGTTGTTTTAATAGGATCACTTTTATTAACAAGTAATCAAATGTTGCAACTAATACGTCTTGTAGTCTTGTCACAATGGGCACCACAATGCTACCTAATTTTTCAGTTTATTTCCATGTGTTCCAAGCTTCCCTAAGGTAGCTTTTTTTTGTTGAAGGTATTATATGATGTTATAAGATCATATTTTGTTAATATGGTATCATAAAATAAACTACCAATCACACAGAATAGTGTAAAAATATATATGTTCCACATAACAAGCACAAGAACAGTAAAGCTATACGTTTTTTTTATTCTTGAGGCGAATAGTAGCTTTAAGTTTATTGAATATCATATTAAACCTGAATAGTAAGCGTTTTTTTATTCTTGACGCGAATATTAGCTTTAAGTTTATTGAATATCATATTAAACACGAAGGGTTTCATGTTCGATATATTTCATTAAGTTGGAGAATATAGTTCGTGAAGGTGGTATCATTCCAAGCGTTCAATCTTCATGGTCACCATTGATGCTCTTTGAAGCTCTTTAAATTTATTTATTTATTAACTTTTTTTTTAAAAAAAAAGGGTTAAGTGTGAATTAGTCAAAATATTTTATTTAAAAAAGATGTTTAAAAGTTTTTATCTTATAACGTTTTTTAAAAATCGGTTAACAAAATACAACATGATTTTAGTTTCTTGGAAAGGGTTTGTAGTACATGGGATAAATAAAAGCCATAATGATTGTGGTTTTATCGATTTTGATTTCGTCATGTAAATATTGATCCCATAAATATGTGATATAAAAAAAATTCCTAATTTGAAATTTTATTATGAATTTTATTTATAAGTGGGGGGCAGTGAGAATAAATTATATGCACGTTTGAAACTATTTTAATTTTGATCAAAGATGCACTAATTTTTTGGAGGGGTATATTTTACGTAAAATCTATTTTGTTTTAAAATGATCAAACAATATTTAGATAGGGAAAAAAACATAAAAAATTTATTTGATTTCTTTATGTAAATATTGATCCCATAAAACATGTGATATTAAAAAAAAAAACAAAATCCTAAGGTCTTGTTAGGATCCGAACCTTGGTGTTTTATGAAGTTTAGGAAGTGTTCAAGTAACCAATATGACAAAGGGGTATCATCACGTCTAATTTGGAATACAAATTAATTTGACCATTCAAATACGGATTCTTTTAAAAAGGATGATCCCATAAACTAGTGTACTGATTTTTTTAAAAAAAATGCTCATGTTGCACGCATGTCAGGGTTGCAGTGACCATCATGACAAGTGGGTATCAACACGTCTATAGTTTAAACATAAATTCTTTTCATCTATTTAGATGGAGAGTATGATTTTATTTGTTTTTTGATGTACTTAAAATTGTAATGATTCCACGACATCATAATTCATATTAAAGTAGATGGTTTTAGTTGTTATCGTATTTTATGGAAGTATCATTGCAAAATCATCTGTTACGATGGCATTAGTTTAGAAAATTTTATAAGCGTTTTTATACAATAGGATTATTATGACCACACCTTTTCCTATAATACAATACAATAATAAAATAAGTCGTGAAGGCTTGACAAATGAATTAACTTCGCCACTTGAGTATTCACCACATGTTATAGATATGTTGAATTATGAACCCAAGTTCGATTCGTAATGCACAAAAAGGGTAACTGGGAGAAAATATTTTTATTTTTATTTTGATTTATTTTGTTAATAATAAAATTTATATTTGAGGAGTTCATGTGTGAATTTGTGGGAGCATTACAAGTACAATAAAATCTATACACAAACTTCTTATTAACTTCATTTGTTAATCCTTCATATAAAAATTTTCATAGCTTACTATGTTGTGCTGATACCCCCTGCTAAATTGGTTACTTAATCATCTCTACACTACGGTAAACCCGTGTTCAATCCTACTGAATGGTGAAAAAAAAAATTCCTCTTTTTTACCTATCTGGTTTTTTTACTTCTGGTTTTATGTGAGAGAGTATATTTTATTCAAATTCTAAAATCAAAATACATTTATGAGTATCTTTTATTCAATTTATAGAATCATAGACATAACTCATATGATTTCATGTAGCTTCAACATCCCATTGTCACTTAACTAAACAAAGCAGCCATTGTCACTTACAATTCATCATTTCCAGTTTCGAAAAGTCGAATAATAACACATTACATATCTAGTTCTCTTCTACACCTTCTTACACCCAGTATATCACAACAGAAACTAATTAAATCTTAATAAAACAAAATGAAACTCTCTTGGTAATTTCATCAAACATGTTATATGCATTATTAAACACATGGAAGTTTCTTTAATGGCAAACGTTTAGCTGCGTCGAAAATGTCATTTGCAGTACTTTAGAATTAGAAATTCATTGAGATAGTTACAAGCTTCGAAAATGGCGGAAAATATAAAGATAAATAGAAATTCAGAGTGGGAAAAATAATCACATAATTTGCATTCACTTTAGAAATAAAAACCAGAAATATTTTCTTTGCTTTGCAGTTCCTCTTTTTATAAATGGAGGTGAAAGATGAAAGTTGAGGTGAAAGATGAAAGTTGAGGTGAAAATTGTTTTGGCGCAAAAATGAAAATGGGTATGTTGGCGCAAATACATCCCGCTCAAGAGAACAAAATGGCGCAAATCAGTGAAAATAATTGCCGCCCAAAATATTATTTTCACAAAGCTTTTCCCTCTCTTTTTTTAGTGGGATTTGTGAGGTGGCATAATTTAATAGGTGGTGTGCAAGATACCTTTGCACACCATGTGTATCCCTAGCCTTTTCCAAAACCAAAACATAAATAGTTCAAACATTTCAAACATAATTAAAGTATTATTAAATGGTTCGAAATAGGAAAACATGCAACTCTCTCGATCATCCCAATCCACATGATTCCGATCTACCAACCTGCTATATTATTCTACTCCCCATCAATGCAAGTGCAAATGATAGATCATCATAGGGTCATTAAGGCAAAGGCCATGACCAAAACACACAAAGCACGTAGTCAGCAAAAGCTGAGTACTTACAATAATAGAGTGAAATGAAACTAACACATGCATCACTCACTAAGTACTAATCAACATGCAAAATCCATATAATAATTAACAAACAAATCATGAATACAAGACTCGACTCTTGACTCGACTCTTGACTCACAATTTAATTAGAATAAGCTTCGAACGGGCCAAAGAAAGTTCCATAAAGGAAAAAGGTGATGGGAGCCAACCATACACCAAATAATAAATAATAAATTCGGGCCATACCGATAGAATTCCTGCGCATAATATAAATGAAACAACATCTTGTATCATTAGTAGGAGTACGAGCTTTCCGGCAAGACTCCCCCCATTGTTCATACTCAAGGTATATACGTTCCAAGAGTTTTGAAGCTTGTTCCGGTTGCACTTTACGTTTATTAATATTTTATTAAAGGAGAACTCAAGACTCAACAACATACACAAATACACTGAATAAACAACAACCAAAACAATCTTATTTTAATGCTTTAGGACTTGTGATCAACAAAACAAGACACTTGTGAAATTACTACCATGTTCCTCCTTACCAAAGTGAGACTCCACATCATGCACATTAACATGAGGGTTGTGCCCTTGCACGACAAATCCTAATTCATTTCATACATAATATTCCCAACTGAACCCTACATGTGCGGTGGCTTACATAAGCTAACCCTTCACATGTGGTAAAATAAATAGTACAACGAGGTACGAATAATTGGCTCAAAGTATGCTAGACATCCCGTACAATAGCATACAAATAAATAATCCATCCCTTGCATGTGAAACAAACCATACATGCATAAATATTGAACAACATGATTGACAATGAAATCCATACTCATAATAATTTCAACATGCTTGTTCAACAATTAATCCAATAAATCCAACATCATAAATCACATGCTCGTTCACCAAAATAAACATGATTCCACATAATATAATTCACATCATCAACAATCATGTAATGTCATTGACAAAAGGTGTGGTCGCCCTAGACTTGTACGTACCTTGAATACCTAAGCGTAGGGGCCACTTTGCAATAACGAACACTCAACTAGAAATCACCTCCTGTCATCAAAATAATGAAACTTAAATTATTTCCATGTTCATTAAATTTCCAGCAACTTTATAATATTTAAAACCTCATTTAAACTTTAGAATTCAAACGTTTTTCAATAATATAATCGTCTCAATTTGCAAAATCAATCCCTAGTACGAAAACATACTTTTTCCGCCTTTAAAATCAATAAAAAATCAACACTTTAAGCCTTTATTCAAATCTGAAAATATAATTGATTATCATAATTAAAATCATCACCTAATTATGATAATCAATTGACTCATTAGGTCTAGGTTAAAATCCTAACATGAAATCCCAATAAAACTAATGTATTATCATAAAAATCAACTCTTTATTCAATAAACAAATCTGAAAATTCATCCTTTAATAATTAAAACAAACCTAATGAATCACAACCCACAAATCTTCAAACCACGATATTCATAACCGGTTCCCAGCATTTTAATTACTCAAAACAATATTAATATTATAATTTAAAATACGAAATTTAAATAGAATAGGTAAGGAAGAAGAGAAATATACCAATCCGGCCTATAGCACGGAACAACCACGAATTAGAGTGATTGGGCGAAAGATTGAACAAGAACGAACACACACACACACACACAACGCACAACTCGTGTGCGTGTGTGCGCAGCGACGAAGGGGGACGCAGCAGGGCCGCGCGCGGGCTGGGCGCAGCGTGTGCGCGAGAGACGAGAAGGAGAGTGTGGGCGTGCGAGGAGGGCAAGGCACGCAGCAGCGTGCAGCACTGTTGGGCGCGGAACGAGAGGAAGAGAGGGAGTGCTGGGCGCTGGGCGCGACAACACGCGAGGGCACAAGGGGCAGCGCGCGCTGGGGCGTGAGGCCGAGCAGCACGAGGGCACATCAGCACGAAGGCACGAGCACGGGGCTACGTGCGTGCGGGCGTGCGGACGAGAAAGAGGAGAGGGAGTTGGAGTGATGGGCAAGCAAAGAAAAGAGAGAGGGTCTTTGAGATTTTAGGGCTTCATTTAATGATGGGGGAGTCCTATTTATAGGCTCCCTAATCCCTTGATGGGCTAGGCTTAGGAGATTTGAGTTGGGCTTAGGAAATAAATGATTGAGCTAGCTTAGGACTTGAATTAAACTCTTTTGATTGGGCTCGTTTAATAAAACGAATTGGACTTTTTATTTAAAACCTAAAGCCTTTAAAATCATTTGCAACCCGTTTAATTTCCCGACTCAAGAATTAAATTCGTTTCGTAATTAATTAAAATAATAAATATTCTAATTAATTAAAATACATTAAATAAAATACTATTTAAATATTATTTAAATGCTAATAAATTGTAAAATGCTTTATAAATATAATAAAATATACTTATAAATATTATAAAAATACGAGGTATTACAATTTTGAGCAATGGCATTTGGGTAGTCCTAGTAGCAGGGCAAGGCCGAGTGAGCTCCACGATAATGCAAGACATCATCCAGGTAATACTTTGGGTATAGCAGAAGGGACTGCATCAAATGAACAGCAGCAGAATATTATACATAGTAGTGTGGGTGCACAACAACAGAATAGGCACGCAGAGCCTTATTGTGCCCCCTGTGCAGCGCCTCAGGAAGGGTTTAGTGCAACGCCTCCTGGCTTTGATGCAGCGCCTCTAGTCTCTGGTGCAGCGCCTCAGAGCTTGGATGCAGCGCCTCCGGTCACTGCAGTAGCTGGGGAACCCACGAACAACAATGAGGCAGCAGTTGCTTTGGATATAAGCAACGACCATATTAGAGAAAATGATGAAGAGTTGGGTCGTGGCAAACGACAAAAGTTCTCGTCATCCAAGTTTCGTGATTGCATAACCCACACAATAGTACGGAAAAATAGTCCATCCGAAGATTCAACCCCGCATTCATCCTCGTCAGGTACTCCATATCCTATAACATATTTTGTTGATTATGAACGTTTTTCCTCCAAACACATGAATTATGTTGCAGCCATAACAAAGGTTAAACCACCTAAGAGTTTCAAAGAGGCAATGCGTCATGAAGGGTGGAGAGATGCAATGGCATCTGAAATTGCCACTCCTGAGGGACAAGGTACGTGGGTCCCGGAGGATTTGCCAGCAGGGAAGAAAGCACTAGGAAGCAAATGGGTATATACTGAGAAACGAGATGAGGATGGGAATTTGATACGATTGAAAGCACGATTGGTAGGGCTTGGAAATCATCTTGTAGAAGGCTTGGATCATAATGAAACGTTTGCTCCAGTGGCAAAAATGTCGACAGTACGAACGTTTCTGGCCGTGTCTGCAGTGAAAAATTGGGAGGTACATCAGATGGATGTGCATAACGCGTTTTTACATGGTGATCTAGAGGAGGAAGTATATAAGAAGATTCCTCTAGATTTTCATACAGATAATACTACCAAAGTTTGCAGGATGAAAAAATTGTTATACGGTTTGAAACAGGCTCCTCGGTGTTGGTTCGAGAAATTGTCCACAGCCTTGAAAAAGTACGGTTTTCAGCAATCGTACTCTGATTATTCTTTATTTACTCTTTCGAAGGGTGAATTGCAGTTGAATGTGTTAGTATATGTGGATGATATGTTAATTGCAGGAAATAATACTCTTGCGTTGAATAGTTTTAAGGCCTATTTAAGTCAATGTTTAAAGATGAAAGACTTGGGGGCTCTTAAATATTTCCTTGGTCTGAAGTGGCACGCAATAAGGAGGGATTTTATGTATGTGAAAGGAAGTATGCTCTAGATATTATTCCGGAGACTGGGCTACTTGGTGCAAAACCTGCAGAATTTCCGATATAGCAAAATCAGAAGCTAGCGCTGGCAGATGGGAAGGAGCTTGAGGACGGAGAGAAATATCGTCGCCTAGTAGGGCGTCTAATATACCTAGCAGTGACTAGGCCGGATTTGGCGTATTCGGTGCACATTTTATCACAATTTATGCAGGCACCAAAAGTGGAGCATTGGGAAGCAACATTGAGAGTTGTGAGGTACTTGAAAAAGTGCCGCGGACAAGGTATTCATTTAAGGTCTGATAGTTCGTTGAGAATAGAAGGGTGGTGTGACTCGGACTTGGCTAGTTGTCCGTTGACTCGTCGTTCGTTGACTGGGTGGTTTGTATTACTTGGTTTTAAAGGAAATAGTGCCCTTGGTCCAAGTATGCATATAATATTAAGTCTAATAAATGCGGTTCAGTATTAATTAACAAGTTAATAATTCAGTGAGATCAAGTGAGCTGAATGCCTAGCTAGAGGCCGCTTCAGTTCAAGTGGAATTAATTATATTAATCCACAACTTACTCTTGACTGAACCCGTAGGGTCACACAAATAGTACGTAAACGGATCAAGTATTTAATGGCATTAAATACTCCATCTATGGATATTCGGAATCGACGGATCTTGGTTTCAGTGGGAGCTGAGATCATCATAAGCAAGAAATGAATACTCCGGAAACGATGATATTGCCGGAAACGGAAATATGGATCGTATCGGAAATATAAATATTATCCAAGTCGTAGATGTTGCCGGAAACGGAAACATGGTACGTATCGGAAAATATTATTGGAAATGGAAATATTACCGGAATCGGAAATATTGCCGGAAACGGAAATATTGTCAGAATCGGAAATATTATCGGAATCGGAAAATAATTCCGGAAACGGAAATATTAAATATTTGTTCGAAACGGAAATTAAATCCGGAATCGGAAATATTAAATATTGTTCGTATCGGAAATGAATTCCGGAACCGGGAATTTAATCGGAAGCGCATCGTACGAATTAGCATCGGACGAGGCTTGCTAGACGAAGGCCCGGCACGAAGCCAGGCCCGTGTGACAGGCTAAATTCGTATCACCTAGTCAAAAATAAACCTAATTCCACTAACAAGGTAGCAAGGGAAGTCAGGATCGTATCCACAGGGAAACAAGCGTTCTTTCTACTATTAAAACTAAGGTCTAAACTATTGGGAAACAAGAAAGTTGGTTGATTTGTATATTAAAACTAAGACAATAATAAAAGAGGAATAAATAAGATATTAAGAGGTCTAGGGCATAGGTTCACCAATGAACAACAATCCGGGATGATAAACAATATTAATAATCAATAGAACAGTTAATTAGATTAGCATGCTCTCTCGAATCGATACTAATCATAGACTTAGAATTAACAGGCTCTCGCTACGTATTAATCCCAGTTCTACCTATTGACACAAGCCTAAACATCAAATTGCATCTCTCGAATCTTAACTTGATATTGCTAGACTAATACAATTAGACCTGCGCAAATCTAATCGCATAGTAAATGAAATCAATCAATAGGAATTAACCAGAATACCAACAATCAACAACATTCAATCATCCCTTCATATTAATTCATGGATTCCCAAAACCCTAGAATATAAACTACTCACAAATATTTAATTTAAACAAAGCAAACATGATTAATGAAAACATAATTAAAATTGAATAAAGAAGGAAATAAATAATAAATACCAAATTGAAGAACAAAGGATGAAATTTAAAGTTTGAAACTTGAAAGCAATAATAAAAGTAATTAACAAAAGTTTAGAGAAAGAATAAAAACTAAGCAATAAACTAAGGTACTAGAAAAATAAGATCCCAAATAATATGTCTAAGGGCTATATTTATAGTCTTTCCCAAAAGTAGAAGAAAAAAAACCGGAAAAAAAGCAAAAATCCGCGCCTAGGGGTTGTCGTCGCCCGATCGGGCAATGGGCCGCCCGATCGGGCGATCTGCTCGTCAAACTGCACGATCCCGTATCTTAAAAACACCATATCTCCTTCGTTATAAGTCGTAATTAGGCGAGTGACCACTCGTTGGAAATCTCTTGAAGTTTAGAATCCAACCCAATTTGAATCCCTGCATTTGGAGTTGTATAACTCGAGTTATGATCAAAATAGTGGACGACATTCAGTTTTCTACTTCTTTCACTATTCGCTTTGCATGAAAATTCTTCCAACTCAATGTTTGCGCTCTCGAAAGTATATAATCTCTTGTATTGATTCAAATAAGTAGGAAATGTACAAAAATATGTTAATTCCTACAATGATGAACCTGAAACTAAAAACACACTACAAGGAGCACATTAGTACTAAAAATCGCTCCGAAGAGCTCATTTGAGATCAAAAAGTACTAAGGGACGGGGGTAAAAACTCTATATAAAACGCATATATCACCGTGCCCAGCAAGCCAAGCGCCCAACACGAAAGGCCACAGCCTCGCCAGGCCCAGCGCAAGGCCAGGCCCAGCAAGGCTACAGGCGCACGCGGGCTGTATGCTCGTGGGCTGCGAGGCAGCGCGGACTGCATGCTCGTGGGCTGCGAGGCAGCGCTCACGCGTGTGGGCCGCAAGGCCTACGCGGTGCGTGCTTCCCTCGTGGTCGTGCGACACTCGTGTTCGTAACGAATCCTAATCCTATCGGAATTCGTGCATTGATTAAATCCTAATCCTAAAAGATTAAATTTATTATTTAGAGTTCTAATAGGATTCTAATTAATAAATCCATATCCTAGTAGGATTATAATTCCTTTCCATAAACTCTATAAATATAGGCCTAGGGTCACATTGATGAGCGGCATTTATGTCTCTCTAGGCTAGGATTTTATAGAGTTTTATTATGCTTTTTTGATAGTTTTATATAGTTTTGCTGCATTTTTATTCCCTTTTTCCACCTTTGAGCTTTTTAGGTAATAATGTTGAAAATGATGGAAAATAGCTGAGATTTGCTCGAGCAGGTCCAGTGCGATCGCATGGAATTTACGTGCGCTCGCACGGGTCTACAAAGTTGGCTCCAAAGTCAAGGAAGTGTGTGCGCTCGTGCCCCGAATATGTGTGTTCGCACGAATCCGCAAAAAGGAGGCAGGAACTCCAAGGCAATGGGTGCGCTCGTGCCCCAAATGTGTGTGTTCGCACGAATCCGTAAAAAGGAGGCAGGAACTCCAAGGGATGTAGCCCGTTCGCACCGCAGAAGCGTGCGCTCGCACGGAATTTCCGTGTGCTCGCACCGATTTCCTGTGCGAGCACATGAGGATTCTCTGAGAATTAGCAAAGTTACAACCGTGCGATCGCACGGTTGTTGGGCACGTTCGCACGGCACGAAGGAGAAGAATCGTCGCAGGGCTCGTTCGCATAGATGCACAGCACGATCGCACCGATGCAATCGCACCTGGGTCTGCCCGTTCGCACGGCTGCGTGGGATTCAGTTTTCCACTTTAAATCTCTTATTTTTGGGGTTTAGTATAAATAGGATTTTGATTATTTTCAATTTACGCTTTCATTTTCAGAAATAGATTTTAGAGGTTTTGTGATTTTGTTCTTCAATCTAGAGAGAGAAACTCTTTAATTCCAAGCATCAATTCAGTAATTTTCTTCAACTCTTCTCTTCTTTATGTAATTGAATTCTTAGTTCTTTAATTCTTGCACTTGCTTAGTTGATAATTGTTTTGCAATTCCTCAATACCTTGAGTTCTTGATTTCAATTTTGCTTGTTACTTTGATTTTCAGTTTTTGATTGTGCAATTGAGTTTCCAATTCTCTACTTCTTCTCTTTTAATTTCATGTTAGCTAGTTTTGAACTAGTGGATAGCTTGATTGTTAGGATGATTAGTGAGTAGTTTTAGGTTAGGGAAAGGGGAGAAACTAGGGGATGAATTAGGGGAAATAGATTATTGATTGTTGGTTGATTCATGTGATTAAAAAAGATTTGATGATAGGAAATCCATGCTAGTTGAGTGGTAGTTGCAAATGCTATTCGATTAGATTTCCGTGGAACCATAGGATAGGTTTGGCAAGATATTGTGGGCCTATCTTGTGTTGATCAAATGGCGGTACCCATTATATGCTAGTTAGTTTAGTCTAGGATTAGGCGAAAGCTCTTCCGTGGATTAGACGCTTAGCGTTCCCTATCCGAGAGGTGGCGGGTTCGTCTTTAGATGCCATTTGCCTAATCACCATTTCGTTGCATGATCACCATTGCTAAATAGTTGAATTGATTTACCCCGGTTTCCCTAGGCTATCCCCAACTCCCTAACGTTTCCCTTTCTTGGTTCAATTTTACATAGTTCTTTATTTGTTTTTAGACTCTTATAAAGTGACAATTCAAAACAAATCTTTGATCGAACTAGATTAACTTCCAACTCAATAATTCACCGTTTCTTTGGGACGATCCCTTTGCTTACCGCTTGCCGGTAGTTGAAGTGGTTTTATAAATATTGTTTGCATAGGTGGTTTTCTATCAACGACGGAAAATACGCTTATCAAAATGGCGCCGTTGCCGGGGAACGGTCGTTGTTATTGAGTTTAGTTGAGACTAGTTCATTAATTGAAAATACAAAAAAAAAAAAATTCATTCTTGCTTAGTTTTTCCTTTGCATTGCTCACGGTTTTCTTGAGTGTTTATGCTTGATAGGGGACGTGCTCGTCAAAGGATCCTCCATCCTCTTGACCTTGAATTGGAAAGGACTCTAAGGAGACTTAGGCGTGCTCGTTCTAGCTCATCAAATCATAATCGGTTTGAGGCTTTGAGTGTTGACACGGAACAAGAAGTGAGTGAGCAAGCTAGTGAGAACATGGCTCTTCCGGTTAAGAACTTGGGAATACCGAGAGCATTTGAGGCTACGTGTGGGATTCAAGAACCAACTACATGTGCTAATAATTTTGAGATCAAGCCCGCCTTGATCAACTTGGTGCAAAGTCATCCCTTTTGTGGGAAAAGAAATGAGTCGCCTCACAAGCATCTCAAGCAGTTTGAGCACTATTATGACACAATAAAACACAACGGTGTAACCTCGGATTATGTGAGGTTGACTTTGTTCCGCTTCTCTTTGCTTGGGCGTGCTAGTGATTGGCTTGACAAGGAGGTCAAGCCCAACTCACTTCGCACATGGAACGAAGTAACTAGTGCCTTCTTGAACAAGTTCTATTCTCATGGGAAGACGGCGGAGTTTCGCCACAAGATTCAATCATTTGAGCAAGGGCGTGATGAATCGCTTTTCGAGGCTTGGGACCGATTTAAGGAGTACCAAAGGGAGTGCCCTCATCATGGGATTCCCAAGTGGTTGTTTCTACAAACCTTTTACTTAGGATTGAGTCCAAGCTCGAAAACAAGTCTAGATGCGGGCGCGGGAGGCCCCATCATGAACAAAACGGAAGATCAAATTGAGGAGATAATTGAAGATGTAGTTCAAAACTACCAATCTTGGCATGTAGGTGCAAGAAGTTATGATGGGAAAAGTAGGAATGAGGATGGTAAGGGTTCGGTGTACGCCATAGAGCAAGCACGGATGATAGAGAAGCTTAGCTCGCGATTAGAGAAGCTTGAAAATACACCATTTGCGGGAAGTGCAGCAAGCAAGCCACCATCTCCGTCCACAATTCCACCTCCTTCGGCAACTCTTCTCAATAAGGGGAAGGGCAAGGTTAGTTCTTATGGCTCAATGCCTTCGGGCACATTCTTTTGTGAAAATTGCTAAGACTATAGTCATTCCCCTGATGCATGCCCTTTAGTTCATAACTTGTCATTTGTGGATTATGGCCCTTCGTATGAAGGAGAGTTTGATGTAGAGTATGCTAATGCCATCAATGAGAGGTCTAGGAATGATAACCCTAACAATCTTAATTTTGCTAGGCAACCTAGAGGGCCCTCCATGTATGGTCCCCACCAAGGCTATGGCCAAGGAAGTGGGTATGATAACCAAGGCCGAGGTGGCTATAGAGCACAAGGCTATCAAAGCCAAGTGCCCTACGGTCAATCTCAAGGTTTTGGCAATCAAGGCCAATACAACCAAGGGGGTTATAATCCCAACCATCAAGGTGGAGGGGGTTATAACAACTCTTATGGGCAATTTAGGGGTGCCTCAAGTGGGGGTTATCCTTTGAACTCGGGAGTTCCTTATGGTCCATCTCATTTGCCACCTCCCGGATTCAATGGACCGAGGACCTTTGGCAACCAATATCAATCCAACCCAAGTGGTTATGGCGTTGCACCTCCACCACTCCCACCTCTCAAGTCGAATCTTGAGGTTCTCATGGAGTCGTTTTTGGGGGCGCAAGTCAAGAAGAACATTGAGTTTGAGGATGGATTCAAACAATCCAACACTCAATTGAAGGTGATTGAAAACCAATTAGCTCAACTTGCTAATACCGTTAGGGAACATCATGCGCTTGCTATTCTTCCACCCCAAAGTCATGCTCCAAGGCAAATGAATGCTATAGTGACAATGAGTGGAAAAATCCTTGATGATGTTCCTAGAGCTAATAAGGTTTCTAAACCCAATGGGGAAGATCAAGAGGGAGTCATTGAGTCGAGTGACAATGATGTGGTAGAAGAGGAGCCTCCCATTAATGATGAGGGTGATACTACCACCCCCAAGGTGGCAACTCTTCTACCTCTCCCCACTCCTAAACTTCCCTACCCCCAAATATTCATAAGACACAAGTTGGATGTGCAATTCGCAAAATTTCTTGAGGTCCTTCGGAAATTGCATATCACTCTCCCCTTTACGGATGCGTTAAAACAAATTCCTATCTACTCACGATTCCTTAAGGAAATCTTGAGTGGGAAGCGAAATTGTGACGTAAAGGAGACGGTGAATCTCACCGAAAATCGTAGTGCTATTATTCTCAACAATATGCCACCCAAACTCAAAGACCCGGGTAGTTTTTCTATCCCTTGTGCTATCAAGGAGCTTGAAATAAGCAATGCCTTGTGTGATTTGGGGGCTAGTGTTAGTCTAATGCCTTATTCGGTGTTCTCCAAGCTTGAGGTTGGTGATCTTGTCCCAGCCAACATTACATTGCAACTTGTCGACCGTTCGGTCAAATATCCTATCGGCAAGATTGATGATGTACCTTTGAGAGTTGGTGGATTTGTGATCCCCGTTGATTTTGTGGTCCTAGACATTGATGAGGACGTGCATGTCCCTATTATTCTAGGACACCCATTCTTAGCCACGGCGGGGGCTATAATTGATGTCAGCAAAGGAACATTACCTTGAAAGTAGGGATGGATAGCTTGTTCTTTGACTTGAATAAAACCATGAGCTACCCTAGCTCTACCAATGAGAAATGTTTCTTGGTAGACTCTTTTGATCCTTTGGTGCATGACATGCATGAGCATTTGCTCACCACTAACGATCCACTTGATTTTTCTCTTTTGAATAGAGATGGCTTAGGTGATCAAGGGGTTGAAGCGGCCAAATACAAGAGACTAATGGATTCCACCCCACCTTGTGACCAATCGGAGAAATGCTTGCTCGTTCTTGATGAAAAGAAAGCTTTGGATGATCATGCCCCCCAAATTGGTAAGGAAGCTCCCAAGGTAGAGCTAAAACCTCTACCTTCGAGCTTAAGGTACGTCTTTCTTGGTCCAAATTCTTCTTACCCCGTCATTATCAATTCCTCTTTGGATGACGAGCAAGTGCTCAAGCTCATTAATGTTTTGAAACGTCATCAAGGGGCTTTGGGCTACACCATTGGTGATTTGAAGGGTATTAGCCCAACCCTTTGCATGCATCATATCGAGCTTGAGGACAATGATGTCCCACATCGTGAGAGGCAAAGAAAACTTAACCCACCTATGGGAGAGGTGGTTAAGAAGGAAATCATGAAGCTTTTGGCAGCCGGGGTTATCTATCCTATCTCGAATAGCCGATGGGTATCCCCGGTCCATGTGGTTCCAAAAAAAGGAGGGATGACGGTAGTCAAGAATTCACATGGGGAGCTTATTTCCACCCGGACGGTAACCGGGTGGCGCATGTGTATCGACTATCGTCAACTCAACCTCTCTACCAAAAAGGATCACTTTCCCCTCCCATTCATTGACCAAATGCTTGAGCGTCTAACCAAGCACAAGTACTTTAGTTTTCTTGATGGTTATTCCGGATTCTATCAAATTAAATCCCAATTAATCCGAAAGACCAAGAGAAAACTACTTTCACTTGTCCCTATGGAACGTTTGCTTATAGGCGAAAGCTCTTCCGTGGATTAGACGCTTAGCGTTCCCTATCCGAGAGGTGGCGGGTTCGTCTTTAGATCTCATTTTCCTAATCACCATTTCGTTGCATGATCACCATTGCTAAATAGTTGAATATTGATTTCCCCCGGTTTCCCTAGGCTATCCCCGACTCCCTAACGTTTCCCTTTCTTGATTCAATTTTACATAGTTCTTTATTTGTTTTTAGACTCTTAAAAAGTGACAATTCTAAACAAATCTTTGATCGAACTAGATTGACTTCCAACTCAATAATTTACCGTTTCTTTGGAACGATCCCTTTGCTTACCGCTTGCCGGTAGTTGAAGTGGTTTTATAAATATTGTTTGCATAGGTGGTTTTCTATCAACGACGGAAAATACGCTTATCACACATATTTAACAGACGATAATTGAAGTATTCTAAAGGTAAGATTTTGAAGCAAAAATCAGCCAAACACTTGCAACCTATTAGCCGAAAATCCTAGTAGCCTTAAGGGCGATTCTAGTTGGTCAAGCTTAAGGCGGATCCGGACGTGCTGTGGACTATCTACGGAGGGACGACACTTGGAGTCCTAAAGACTTGTTCTTGTTCGGTTCGGGCGCAGCTAGGGAGGGCACGCTACAAAGTGTATGCATCTAAATTATGCTAAATGATTATGTGTAAATAATATGTTTCCTGGCTTTATGGTTTTTCCGCATGATTTATGTTTATTCATATGTATCATAACCTAACAGTGGTATCAGAGCCTCTTATTATTTTCACAATCTAAATTGCATGAACATGGTTAAATTTTACAAATTCGCAAAGAATTAAAGGGGTGATTAATTTTCGTAATTAATTGCAAATTGCGTTTATTTAATTATATGTACGCAGTTTTTCGGCAGTTTCTTCGTTACTCATCCAAATCGAGTGATTTTTGTGTCAATTCCGCATGTAAAAGGCATTCTAAAATTTTGACAAAATGAGTATTTTTCGGCCGAACCCAGAATTCCCAAATTCGAAGCCTAACTATGACTTTTCGAAGGTTTTAGTTTTTCGAACGCAAAAGTTTGTAAATTTAAGATGTTAAATTAAATATTTGTGATTCTTGTTGATAAATCTTGAATCTTTGATTGACCTATAGTATATGTTTAACAAGTTTGAATGCCTACGCTTGTTAATTATACAACCTAATTTGTAATTATGATTAATTTGTTGAAATTCGAATAATTTAGAATTGATTTGATTTTCATAATTAATTAATAATTTAATTAGGTACCCATGATTAAAAACCACCATAAAAATTGTTAATTTGTGTTAAATTTTAAATTTTTATGACCTTGATTTGAATCCATGTTAATTGGAAATTAATTGATTAATAAATTTTCGATTTTTCGCCCTAAAATTATAAAATTAATATGATTTATTAATTTGTCATTAATTTTGGAAATAAAAGTTTTAATTTTTATGCAATTCGCTCATAAAACTTGCACGCACAAAGCAATGGACGCTACGTGTTACCCTTAAGGGGTGTCGTATAGCGCGGGCATGCGACGACGAGCAAGGGAGCTCGTCGCCCATGCGGTACGATGCAACGAGCAAGGGCCATGGCACACGAGCACAAGGCAGCACGCTGCCCTGTGTCGAGTGCTGTGCGCATGTGGGCGAGTGGGCAAGAGCGAAGGGCAAGGTGCAAGCCAGTGGCAGACGCGTGTGGGCATCAAGTGTGCTGCGCCACAACGCACGCTGCCACGCCCAGCAAACAAGAAGACGCAAGGCGACGAGCAAGCGGGCGCGCGCAGCGTGGCCTGCAGTGCTGCGTTGCGTGTGGCCTGCAGACGCGATGAGCGAGCAAGCGCGCGCGCAGTGTGGCCTACAGTGATGTGTTGCGTGTGGTTGCTTGCGTGTTGCTGTACGAACAATCAAGGGGCGCTAAGTGTCACGGTCCGAGTGTTTTGACACCGGATCCGTGCGGCGCGCTCTTGCCTATGGGGCGGCAAGGGCGCAAGCCTTGTGCGGAAAGTGAATATCAAGGCTTGGGGCACGAGCGGACGTCTGCTTTAGAATGGGCACTCTTGCCTATTGGCGACAAGAGCGAGAGTCGAGGGTCGATCGAGGCGCTTGTGTGCGCACAGCAGGCACAAGCGGGACCGACGACGGGAGTGTATCTGTTTTGCAAGGGATTTTGATGGGTCTTGGAAAGCTTAAAAGCATGCGACAGCACAATATCTATAAAGGCTAGCAACAACACATGAATTAAGCAAAGGCAACTTCTGATGAGAGGTATTGGTTCATACCCCTCATAGAGGTTTATTTTGAATTAGCTAAATCTGCCCAGTGAACACTGGAATTACAGTAACATAATAATTCTTCCTAAAGCCTAGAAAACTATTAGAAAGATCCTAGAAAGCAATAGAAAGGAGAAATACAAGTAAAGGAAGGTTGGATTCTAACATCCTTCCCCACTTAAGCTGTCGACGCCCTCGTCGACTTACAAGAGTTACAAAAGATGAAAGAAAAAGCTCCTATTCTAAACTCTGTAGTCCTCTCTGCGCCGGTGGTTGATGGCGGTTGCTGGAGTCTTCTTGAATCTTGTTGTGTCTTGATAGGCTGGTGAGTCTTGTGAATCCAAGTCTTCCTTGTTTTTGGTTTCTGGCTCGGAGCGGCTTGGCTTGAGCTTGCATCTTGTCTCTTGTTTCTGATGCGAGGGGGTATCTGAGATGTCGCCTTTCTGAGTGGCTCCATCACTCGCATTGCCGAAAGGTATCGGCCCTTCTCTTTTGTCTTTGTGGGAGTACCTGTACTTCGAACTAGACAAGTTTGTCCACCTGCTACAAGCAAAGAATTCAAGTGAGGCATTACAACTGCTTTGCTGGTGCGGAGGAACTCCAATCCAAGCACAAGGTTGAAGTCGTCCATGTTGACGGCAGTGAAGTTCATTTTTCCTTCCCAGTCTCCCAACTTTGCTTCCACCTGTTCTGCCACACCGAGGATCGGCTTGGCTTTAGAGTTGACGGATTTCATGCTACCGCCTCCTTTCTTGAGCACTAACCCCAATCTTCGGGCTTCTGCTTCGGTCACAAAGTTGTGAGAGGCGCCGGTGTCTACCATGGCTCGAGCATTCCTCCCATTTACCACGAGGTCCACGTACATCATGTTTGTGGGTTCCTCTCTTGTCTTCGGGCCCTCTTTCCCCATTGCATACATCATATAGACGGAACTCATCCTGCGGGGTTCTTCGTCCTCATGGCATGCTTCTTCTTCTGTCTCTTTTGGGGTTTCCTCCACGGACATGGCCGACAACTTCCTCTGTAGGTTGTCGATCTCCCCTTTGTGTTTGCACTCCCACCATTTGTGTGGGCCTCGACATAGCAAGCAGTTGAGTCTACTGATGTTTCCCGAGGGCGTGCTGATCTTGGATTCCTTTGTTGATACGGAAGGTGATGACCAGGATTTCTGTGAATCTCCTCCCCCATTTCCTTTCTTGAATCCCCCGACTGAGCTGGACGACACCCTTGAGTCACTTCTCGCACTCTTGGGTGAGCTTGGAGTCGGGCCCTCCGAGCTTGTAGGCGTCCCCCTTGTTCCTTCTTCCGAGCGATGACCCCTTCCCGCGGAGTAGTCCATCAATCGCTCTGCAGCAGTCATAGCGGCCGAAAGCGTGTCCACTTTCGCCCTCAATACTTCACGCTGCGCCCATTCTTGCAGCCCGTGAACAAAGTTGAACAACCGATCTTTCTCATTCATGTCTCGGATGTCCAACATGCAGGCCGAGTATTCCTTCACATAGTCGCGTATGGAGCCCTTGTGGCGGATCTCCTGTAGCTTCATTCTTGCAACAAACTCGGTGTTCTCGGGATAGAATTGATCTTTGAGTTCCTTCTTGAACTCTTCCCAGGTGTCTATCTTTACTTTCCCTTCTTCGATGTCGGCGTGCTTGGTGCGCCACCACAGCTTCGCATCATCCGACAAGTGCATGGTCGCGGTATCCACCTTTAGATTGTCACTCAGTTGACAAATTCTGAAATACTGCTCCATGTCGAAGAGGAAGTTATCAACTTCCTTTGAGTCTCTAGCCCCACTATAGTCTCGAGGCTTTGGAGGTTTGATCTTCATCGCACCACCTCCATTCGAGTCAGTCCTTGCAGCGCGCATCAGTGTCGCGCATTTATCTTGGGCATCTTCAGCTTGCTTCTGGACAAAGTTGAGTTGTTCCTGAAGCGCTTCTTTCTCTTGCATGAGCTCATCGACCGCACCCTCGAGTCTTTCTATCTCTTTGGCTTGGCCAATCACAATTTCCTCGAGTCGGGTCCAGCTCTCAGACTTGCCTTCTAGCCAGGCTAGTCTTTCTTCGATCGTTTCCATCTCAAATTGCTTGCTTGGGTCTCTCGATGCCTAGGTTTGAACCTTGGCTCTGATACCAACTGTCACGGTCCGAGTGTTTTGACACCGGATCCGTGCGGCGCGCTCTTGCCTATGGGGCGGCAAGGGCGCAAGCCTTGTGCGGAAAGTGAATATCAAGGCTTGGGGCACGAGCGGACGTCTGCTTTAGAATGGGCACTCTTGCCTATTGGCGACAAGAGCGAGAGTCGAGGGTCGATCGAGGCGCTTGTGTGCGCACAGCAGGCACAAGCGGGACCGACGACGGGAGTGTATCTGTTTTGCAAGGGATTTTGATGGGTCTTGGAAAGCTTAAAAGCATGCGACAGCACAATATCTATAAAGGCTAGCAACAACACATGAATTAAGCAAAGGCAACTTCTGATGAGAGGTATTGGTTCATACCCCTCATAGAGGTTTATTTTGAATTAGCTAAATCTGCCCAGTGAACACTGGAATTACAGTAACATAATAATTCTTCCTAAAGCCTAGAAAACTATTAGAAAGATCCTAGAAAGCAATAGAAAGGAGAAATACAAGTAAAGGAAGGTTGGATTCTAACACTAAGCCTCGTGCACTCGATGGGGCTTGGGCGCAAGCCCAAGTGCCTCGTCGTGTCTCGATTGAGTCGTTTCAAATTTAATTTTGAATTTTCAGTTCAGAAATAATTTTAATTAATTTTAAAATTAATAATTTAAATTGTTTTCTCGGATTTTAATTTTGAATATTATAATTATTATAAATTTTATTTATACTAATTATTTTACTAAAATTAAACCTTCAATTAATTTAAATTCATTTAATTCAACTGAAATAAATTAAATTAATGGATTCGATTATAAATTTATATGAGCTTTAAATTTTAATTAAATTTGTATGTTTCCGGTTAAACTAGAAATACAGTTTTATGTTTAAAATTAGTAAAGCATATGAATTTATTGGTTTAAGTGGGAGCATTTTTAGTCATAAACTCTTGATTAGGTCTACAAATCTTTAAGGTTAAACAACTTGATTAGAATTAATAAGGACTGAATAATTGGTAGATTATTGGTGCCCTTGATTAATTGCTGCAAATATTTATGTGATGCACTAACCAGCTATGTGGGTCATTCATGATAATGAATGGATGAATGGTATATATTGTATATGTACTGTTTTGCAGGTTATGGAGTGACTAGTATGGCCCAAATAGGATAGAAAATATGGTCTGCGTACCATTAATTTGAATTTAATTGGTCTAATGCACCAAATTTGTTTTTCAATTTAAATATGGTCTGCGTACCATCAAATAGTTTTAATTAGTTTAATTATAGCTTATCCTATTTGAAGAAAATGGCGCCTCCCACGGTGAAATTCAAGACGGAGTTTTCAATCCATTTTCATGACGGACTTTGAAGTTGAAGCTTCAAGATGAAGTCGGGCCATACTAGATCACGTTTATCTTATGCATGCTTTAAGTTATTTATTGCTATTAAATATGTCTTAAATATGCATGATATCAAAGCTTGATTATGTTGCATGATTAAGGATTTTAGTTCACTTAAAATCTAACCAACATAGTAAGAGCCTTAAGTTCCAAACTTAAAAATTGAGTTAAAAGGTGCCATGCCAAAATAACACTTACTAATTGGATATCCTTTACATCGATCTTAGTAATAGGTTTCCGCCATAGCGAGGTGTTACTTATCGATACTAAAGGGGTAAGGTACACAAATAATTGTGAGTACATGTTAGTTTTGGTGAAACTCAACGATATAAGTAAGGAGTCCTTTAATGTCGTGGCAAAATCGATAGGTTTACCTAATAAGCTCTTAGACGTACCTATCAACCAAGAGTAGTTTCTAGACTATTAGCAAAAGGCTTTTGCTTACCTAAAAGATTTTAGAATTGAGTCTAAATACATAATGTGCTTAATTCTTCAATGGGTTTTAGGGTCTTGGAATCATTTTATTCACACCTGTCGGAACAATAAATTTGAATAAAATTCCAATGACTTGTTTAAATTGCATGATTGCTTTAATTTTCAAGTTATTACTCATGATAAATGTTTAGACTTTGCATGCTTCAATGTATGTTTTAATTATTGTTTATAATTAAATATCTTGCGCTGCAGTAAATCCTTTTAGAAAGATAACAGTAAATTTCCTCGATTGGTAGTGAATCCAAGAACGATTCACGGAAATGAGAGAAAATGAAAAATTTAAAATGTACGTTTCTTTTAGCGATTTTTATGGTTGTTTTCGAGTATCAAAGTCGAATGGTGAACCGATTGGTGCTTGTGAATTCAAAATACAATGTAGTTTTGAGATCATAAAGCATTGAGTTTAAACGCTCAGCTTTACCAATGGTTAACAACCTAAAATCTTTTTTTCCATTTAATTCTCGAATGAGTCTAGTCCCTAGACATTCGAATAGATAGATTCTTAGAGAACTTTAGAAGCTTCTGGTAAGATCATCTAGTTGAAAAAGAATATTCAACATAAATAAAATGGTAAGAACCTTGTTAGAGTGACATTGGACATGTCTAACAAAGTATAAAGGTCAACACTAAAGAATTCAATTCTTAAGACTATAAGAAAGGGTACAAGAAATAGGAAAACAAGGAACGAATGAAAGGAATTTACGATTCCGTTTCTACCTATAAGTTTATGTTTAAAGAGAAGTGACCTAGCAATCAAACTTCCTTGGTATCATATACCGCTTGAGGTTCTTACTTCAGTAATAACTCAAACAATGGAAGCTAGGATACACTAATGACCTACAAGTGGGAAATGAAGCATGGCAATGTTGCATTAGTTGTAGGGTCATCTAGTTTGTTTTAAGTCTTTTTAAAGGCTGGAACTTAATGGCTATTTTGTTCCATAATCAGCATACCTAAATTTCTGCTTCAAACACAAAAAGACTCACATTCAGAAGAACGAAAACAATGCTTGTTTGTTTGTTTATTTGAATGAAATGGTCATTTACGGGTTGAGTCAATATGCTTGATTAAAACAAACAACTCTTTAACAATAAAACTTTACTAGGTTCAAATCAACCCCTTGATTTGAGTTCCACTAATCTTTGGCATTGTTGCTTAGACCATATCAACAAGTTAACGTTCTAAAGCTCTATTTTGATGGACTTTTGAAAGTTGATGGATTTCTAGATCAATTCAAGACAAGCTAGTCTTACTTGTTGAAAGTAACAAAAGATATGAACTATTGTTAGAACACCTAGACAATAGAGTTCAAAGCTAAAGAATGGTTTTATGACTTTATTATTTCACACAGATTTGAGTGAATATAGGTTTATTTACTCAATGTGATATAAGTTTGAATCTATTTGGCTAGTTCAAAGATTTAGAAGTATAAATCCCACTTGGCAAGAAATCATAAAGATCTAGGTTAGATCATGTTGATGATTCGTTAAGTCAAGAATGATCATCAATGATTGTGTGTAGTAAATTCACAATCTAGCTCCATAAGATATGGCATATCGAAGTTAGAATGATCGAAGTCAATTAGTACTTGATTCGATCAATGATGAATCATAAAGAATTTTCCTATAATTTCTAAACAAAATGCTCAACTACCACCAAACTAAACCAAATTCGTCAAAGCTATTGAAAATTAATTTCAGGATATCTTTTCAATTATATATATCTAAAGAGTTGCTAAACACAGTGGGAGCTTAGTGTTTGTTATTCAACAAACTAAGGCCCAAGTCTAGATATATGTTTGATTGTGATTTATTCAAATGAGACACAAGGGTATTGTTTCTACCACGAATTTTTGAGAACATAATGTTTGTTTTCTCGAAATGATGTCCTTTTGGAGATTCGTTTCCAAAATGACAAGTGGGAGAAAATAGACCTCGAAAGTCTTCGAGGCGAACAAAAAACATAAACGGACATTCCGGAGGCTTTTCGAAGTGCTTCAGAAAATCCGAGCTTATTCTTTAAGGACTTTAGAAGTGGCTTTAAAGAATAGACATCTCTTCAAGGAGAACAGAATACTCAAAGGACTTTCAAGTGGCTATTGATATTCTATTGTTTGATGTTCTATACCCAAGTAGGCATAGAGTTCAAGTCACTGAAACTATGAGATTCTTTTATTAGATAGTGAAGAAACATGGAGTTCAGGTCACTGAAGCTATGCGATTCTTCTATTAGATAGTGAAGAAACCTACAACTTGCAGTCAGACTATTATCATATAGAGTTTGTGACCTGTAAGAAAGCTATGACAAAACCCAGATTCCCTAAAATGGTTAGAGGCCATATATAGACTCAAATGTTTTAAATGGTTAGAGGCCATAAAACATATTCAATGTTTTGATGACAAAATTGAAATTTTGTTGATTTGCAAGAATAGTTTCACACCTATTGGTTGCAAGTTTGTTTTAAGGATAAAAACCATCAAACATGAAATTATGTTCACACACAAAGCTAGATTAGTTGCTAAAGGTTACAAGCAAATTCACGGTGTGGATTGTGTTGAAACCTCATGCAAAATCGTAATGCTTAAGTCTATAATTCAAGCAATGATTGCATATTGGTACATATGGTAATTGGATGACAAAACGTATTCCTCAATCAAATGTTGGAATAAACTGTGTACAATAAATTCTTGAAAAGGAAAGCTAGCTTATGAAATCTAAGTACATATTTAAGCAAGCAATTGAGAATTGGAACTATATTTTAGTGTAACTAATAAGTATTTTAGTTTCATAAAATGTACATGATTCTTATGGATATATAAGAAGTTTAGTGGGAGTACATAAAACTTATTTGGTCCTATGTGTGTCATACACATATCTCTCTATTGTGAAATAACATTCAAATGCTAATGACTTAGATTTGAAAATTATTCATCAATGACGGACCATGGGGAAACTTAGTACATACTGGGTATTAAGATCTACTTACAAAGATCTTATAATATTGTTTCAGATTAAGTAATGGAATTTACTAAATCAAACACGAAAGACTCCATTGGAGACATTCGACCCATATGAATAAATCTAAGTAAAGAATGTTTGAACTATGTATAAGCATTTACTAAGTTAAACATCAAAGGATCTGAATAGATTCTTAACCTATATTATATGTCAAAGATTTTAGCTGGATTCAGTATCTACTGAAATTGAATGAGCTAAAGTTACATGTATAGAATTCAATTGAGAATAATTCTGCAAAAGAATTTATCATGTATGATATAATATGAGGATCGCCAAAAATGTATCGTATGGCTTTAGGCATGACGAACATATACCAATCTCTATTGATCTAAGTGAAGATCAACTAGATTGAGATCAAGAAAAACTTATGGTACTTGAAAAGGTACATAGGAACAGTTCTTGACTCAAGGAAATAAATATATGCTAAATATTGATGCTACACGCATAAACACTGGAAAAGGATCAAGCAAGATTCCTTTGGAGTTAACCATTGATAAGGACGAGCTATAGAGCATCGTGTTTTGAAATGGAAACATGGATTGGAGACCATGAGTTGTTGCGTGGAAAATTAAATATTAATTTCTATGTTCTAAGATACAGCTGGAAAGTCTTCCACATATCTATGAACTGCTTGGATAAGTAAATCCAAACAAAGCATCACTAGCAACCTAAACAGTTGAAGTAAAAGCACTTATTGCCTAAGAAGCAATAAAACATGGTTGTTTACGTTAAAGAGTTCTTCACTGAACTTGGGTGGAGCACATGTCTGCTGACTTGATGGTTCTTCATTGCAAAATGCATAGAACCACTATCGAAGTAAGAAAGACTAGATCACATAATAAACAAACTCAAAAGATCTTATCATCCTATCTCTAAGAACATTCGATCAAAAGGATATTAAGATTGGCAAAGCATGATAACTAAACCTATGCAACAAGTGAGAAACAACACTCACATTGTGGCACTGGAAATCAAGCATAGCTTTGAATTCCATGAACTATTTTAAAGATGGGTTTGAGGCCCATGGTTGTAAAACGTTGGGGTGGAACATTTATCATATATAAAATGTATTTTCATATTCCATTTAATCTTGGTTTAGTATTAAATGATGAGTCCCTTCAATTTGACGATATACTCAAGATAGACTGTCAGGACCAGTCCTGTGACTAAGAAATGTCTATCAAGTGAACTTGAATGTCAAAAGTTGAAAAAGGTCCCTGGTCGGAGTTTTCTATAAAGATGGACGCATAGAAAACGTTAGACGACTAGAATGCAAGATAACTAGTAGTTCTGTTTCTTGAACTATGTGGACATGGCAATGTCGCAATCATTTGCATAGATACTTACTTTGGGAAGACTAGTATCAGACAGACCTATGAAACTTTACTGTAAGAGATGAAAATCTGTCATAAGTAAATTTCATTAAAGTTATTAGACACTAAATCCTCAATACTTGAGTGATTTGAGATTACTTGCTTGAGAACTGGTTACTTTGACGTTGACCAACCGTCGCACCGTAAAAGGAGGCTATAAAGGCAACGCTCAGGTAATCACCTATCAAACGAAGTCTAATCTCAAGATCGCAAGATTGGGATTGTCCTCCAATAAATCGGGATGAGATGCTTAAAAGTTGTACAAGGCCACTCGGAGAGCTAGAAACTGTAAAATGCATGGCCGTGCTCGGATGAATCATAGGCTATGATTATCTGTTTATTTGATCAGTTGAACTCTGAAACCGAGAAACACCTCTGGACATAATAAGGATGACAACTCTTACCTTATGTTCAAGAGCAAGCATCGAGCGACAAAGGAATTAGGTAATGCACACTTGTCCCTGACTGAAGGAAATAGTGCCCTTGGTCAAGGTATGCATATAATATTAAGTCTAATAAATGCGGTTCAGTATTAATTAACAAGTTAATAATTCAGTGAGATCAAGTGAGCTGAATGCCTGGCTAGAGGCCGCTTCAGTTCAAGTGGAATTAATTATATTAATCCACAGCTTACTCTTGACTGAACCCGTAGGGTCAAACAAATAGTACGTAAACGGATCAAGTATTTAATGGCATTAAATACTCCATCTATGGATATTCGGAATCGACGGATCTTGGTTTCAGTGGGAGCTGAGATCGTCATAAGCAAGAAATGAATACTCTGGAAACGATGATATTGCCGGAAACGGAAATATGTATCGTATCGGAAATATAAATATTATCCAAGTCGTAGATGTTGCCGGAAACGGAAAAATGGTATGTATCGGAAAATATTATTGGAAATGGAAATATTACCGGAATCGGAAATTATTGCCGGAAACGGAAATATTGTCAGAATCGGAAATATTATCGGAATCGGAAAATAATTCCGGAAACGGAAATATTAAATATTTGTTCGAAACGGAAATTAAATCCGGAATCGGAAATATTAAATATTGTTCGTATCGGAAATGAATTCCGGAACCGGGAATTTAATCGGAAGCGCATCGTAAGAATTAGCATCGGACGAGGCTTGCTAGACGAAGGCCCAGCACGAAGCCAGGCCCGTTGATATGTGTGTTTTATGTAGAGTTTTTACCCCCGTCCCTTAGTACTTTTTGATCTCATATGAGCTCTTCGGAGCGATTTTTAGTACTAATGTGCTCCTTGTAGTGTGTTTGTAGTTTCAGGTTCATCATTGTAGGAATTAGTATATTTTTGTGAATTTCCTACTCATTTGAATCAATAAAAGAGATTATGTACTTTCGAGAGCACAAACATTAAGTTTGAGAGTTTTGAAGCAAAGCGAATAACGAATGAAGTACAAAAATGACTATAGTCCACTATTTTAAGCATAACTCAAGTTCTACAACTCCAAATGATATAATTCTAATTGGGTTGGAATATAGACTTCAATATCTTTCCAACAAGTGGTCACTCGCCTAATTCCGAAGAATAACGAAGGAGATATGACGTTTTGAAGATAGAGGATCGTGCAGTTTCAACACGCGCCCGATCGGGCGGGCTTCGCCCGATCCGGATCGGGCGGTCATTCTGGGCGCTGTTCTGGGCATTTTTCAACCGCCCGATCGGGCGGAATTTCGCCCGATCGGGCCGACTATCGAGCACATCGCCCGATCGGGCGAAACGTCGCCCGATCGGGCCACGCCAACCTCCAGCGTATTTCGCGAGATTTTATTTCCGATTTTGGGCTCTATTTTGGGCAAACTATAAATACTAGCCCCTTATATTTTTAGTGACATCTTTTATTCTAGTTTTTAACCTTAGTTTATTTTCTTAGCTTATTATTCTCTCAAATTGGTTCCAACACTTAGTTTTATTTTCAATCAAAAATTCCAGCTTTCATTATTCATTGTTCTTCAATTAGGTATTGCTTCTTGTTCTAATTCAGTTTATTTCTTTAATCATGTTTTCTATTATGTTAATTGCTTTGTTATTTGTTATCATGAGTGAGTAGTTTAATTTCTAGGGTTTAGGGGATCCATGAATGCATGATTGGGATTATACGTGGACATGATATTTGGTTGATTGATTATAATTTCTATAGCTTATTATTATTGCTCGTCAATTCTGTTCGGCCGGACTATTTTGATTTGAGTTTGATTAACCTTAGATTATGCGCCGAGAGGTATAAATCTGATGTTTTTGGTCTGTGGCTATTAGATAGGAATTATTTCTAGTACGTAGCGAGAGCCCGCTAGTTGTTCTATCCTAAGGAATTCATAAGATTCGAGAGATGCATGATTTCCTAGTTATGATTGTTAATTGATTGTTATTGTCTGTTGTCCAATCCCGGTCTGTGTTTATGGTGAACCGCTGCCCTAGATTCCCTTAATATTGTAATATTCTAGTTTGATTATTTGCCTTAGTTTAATATACAAACCAATCCAACTCTTTGTTACCAGTAGTCTAGATTAGTTAATTAATAGTAGAAAGAACACTGTTTCCCTGTGGATACGATCCCTGCTTCCCTTACTATATTTTTAGTTGGTGAACGTTAGGTTTATCTTTGATAGGAGTGCGATTTAGCCTGTCAAATTTTGGCGCCGTTGCCGGGGAAACGGTTTAATTTTCTGCTACTAATTTTATGATCTAGATTATTTTCTTGAGTCTCATAGAACTTCCTGTTCTTTGAGACCATGTATATATTTTATTTTATTTAGTTTATTTTTTTTAAATTTTTTTTAGTTTTTTTTTCCCCTGAAAAAAATGGATTATTATTCTTTCCCTCAATTCTTAAATGAGCCTTTTTGGGTGTATTTCGATAGGCCAAATGATTTTATTGGTTACCACAATTTTAATCTTTGGGATTCTTGTGGTTTTGCTTATGGTGGTTTAAATGAGTATACAAGGAATGTGATAGAAAGTAGATTTAATGGTGATTTTCGAGCCTTGTCTTTGGATGATATGTGGGATTACTATATGTGGTTTGCAAGGGATTTGTATGAGCGTGAAATGGCAATTCATGTTACATGTGCTAATCCAAATTATGAGCATAATGTACATGTTTCTACCCCCTCTCCCTTGAATGCTTGTTATAATGAGGTGCATTCTAATGTTTATGATAATCATGTATATTCTAACGACTTATCTAACCCTTGCATGGATATCAATGTTTTGCCTCATGATTCCACTGTTGCTTCTCCCGTGTATTATTGTGAACCCTTGCTCAATCCTGTTCAACCCGAATCAGAAAGCAGAGATAGCTTCCTAGAAGATTAAACTCTGAGATTGAGATTCAGTGTACTAGATCTCAAGAGGCTACTAATGAGATTATTAAAGCTAGTAAGGCTACTCTTGAGAGATTTAGAAAAGTTCAAGAAATTATTGAAAATAATGATTCGAGTTGTGTTGGGGATGGGGGTCAACTGAGTGAACCCATTGTTAGGTTATGATACATATGACAATTCATAAATCATGCGGAAAAACCATAAACCCAGGAAAACATATTATTTACACATAATCATTTAGCATAGATTAGATGCATACTCTTTGTTGCGTGCCTTCCCTAGCTGCGCCCGAACCGAACAAGAACAAGTCTTTAGGACTCCAAGTGTCGTCCCTCCGTAGATAGTCCACAGCACGTCCGGATCCGCCTTAAGATTGACCAACTAGAATCGCCCTTAAGGTACTATTATTTTCGGCACTTTATAGGCAAATGTGTGACTGAATTTTTCTCTCAAAAACTCACTTTGAATACTTTGAAACTTGTGTTATAAATTGTGAGCCCTAGCCTCATATTTATAGCGGTATGGAAAGGGAATCGAAATCCTATTCAGATACAAATTAATTAAACCTAGAATCCTACAAGAACTCTAATTTAATTAATTTATCAAATAGAATTAGGAATTTAATCATTAACCGAACTCTGCATGTTTTAGGAAACGTGCACGAACACAAACACTTGCACACACACGCACGGCAGCCACGATGGGCCCCATGCGTGCGCGCGAGCAGCAGTCCACTCAGCGCCCGCGCGCGCTGCGCGCTGCGCGTGCTGTGCGCGCTGCGCGCTGCGCGCAGCCTGCTGGGCCTGGCCTTGCGCTGGGCCTGGCGTGGCTGTTTGTGCGGCGCGCTTGGCTTGCTGGGCGATGGCCTGGCTTCGTGCTGGGCCTCGTCCGGCAGGCCTCGTCCGATGCTTATTCGTACGATGCGCTTCCGATTAAATTTTCCGATTCCGGAATTCATTTCCGATACGAACAATATTTAATATTTCCGATTCCGGAATTAATTTCCGTTTCGAACAAATATTTAATATTTCCGTTTCCGGAATTATTTTCCGATTCCGGTAATATTTCCGATTCTGACAATATTTCCGTTTCCGGCAATATTTCTGATTCTGGCAATATTTCCATTTCCGATAATATTTTCCGACATGTACCATGTTTCCGTTTCCGGCAACATCTACGACTTGGATAATATTTATATTTCCGATACGATCCATATTTCCGTTTCCGGCAATATCATCGTTTCCGGAGTATTCATTCCTTGCCTGTGACGATCTTAGCTCCCACTGAAACCAAGATCCGTCGGTTCCGAATATTCATAGATGGAGTATTTAATGCTATTAAATACTTGATCCGTTTACGTACTATTTGTGTGACCCTACGGGTTCAGTCAAGAGTAAGCTGTGGATTAATATCATTAATTCCACTTGAACTAAAGCGGCCTCTAGCTAGGCATTCAGCTCACTTGATCTCACTGAATTATTAACTTGTTAATTAATACTGAACCGCATTTATTAGACTTAACATAGAATGCATACTTGGACCAAGGGCATTATTTCCTTCAGTCTCCCACTTGTCCTTAGGGACAAGTGTGCATTTCCTAATTCCTTTGTCGCTCGATGCTTGCTCTTGAACATAAGGTAAGAGTTGTCATCCTTATTATGTCCAGAGGTGTTCCTCGGTTTCAGAGTTCAACTGATCAAATAAACAGATAATCATAGCCTATGATTCATCCGAGCACGGCCATGCATTTCACAGTTTCTAGCTCTCCGAGTGGCCTTGTACAACTTTTAAGCATCTCATCCCGATTTATGGGAGGACAATCCCAATCTTGCAATCTTGAGATTAGACTTCGTTTGATAGGTGATTACCTGAGCGTTGCCTTTATAGCCTCCTTTTACGGTGCGACGGTTGGTCAACGTCAAAGCAACCAGTTCTCAAACAAGTAATCTCAAATCACTCAGGTATTGAGGATTTAGTGTCTAATAATTTAATGAAATTTACTTATGACAGACTTTCATCTCTTACAGTAAAGTTTCATAGGTCTCGTCCGATACTAGTCTTCCCAAAGTAAGTATCTATGCAAATGATTATGACATTGCCATGTCCACATAGTTCAAGAAACAGAACTACTAGTCATCTTGCATTCTAATCGTCTAACATTTTCTATGCGTCCAATTTTATAGAAAACTCCGATTAGGGACCATTTTCAACCTTTGACATTCAAGTTCACTTGATAGACATTTCTTAGTCACAGGACTGGTCCTGACAGTCTATCTTGAATATATCGTCAAATTGAAGGGACTCATCATTTAATAAACCACAATTTAAATGGAAAAATGAATTCTTTTCATTTATTGTGAATGATTAACCAATAATGTTTTACAAAGATTTAAACTCTAAAACTTTAAAACATTAAACAGAGACATCAAAGCCATTCTCCAATATGCTTGATTCCCATAGCTGCAGTGTGCGAGTTGTGCTTCGCCTGCGGCAGAGGTTTAGTTAATGGATCTGATATGTTGTCATCAGTTCCAATTTTGCTTATCTCGACTTCTTTTCTTTCAACGAACTCTCGTAGAAGGTGAAATCTACGAAGTACATGCTTGACTCTCTGGTGGTGTCTAGGCTCTTTTGCCTGTGCAATAGCTCCGTTATTATCACAATACAGGGCTATTGGTCCTTTAATGGAGGGGACTACACCAAGTTCTCCTATGAACTTCCTTAGCCATATAGCTTCCTTTGCTGCTTCATGTGCAGCAATGTACTCCGCTTCAGTTGTAGAATCCGCAATGGTGCTTTGCTTAGCACTTTTCCAGCTTACTGCTCCTCCGTTGAGGTAGAAGACAAACCCAGACTGTGATCTGAAATCATCTTTGTCGGTTTGGAAACTTGCGTCCGTATAGCCTTTAACAATTAATTCATCATCTCCACCATAGACCAGGAAGTCATCTTTGCGCCTTTTCAGGTACTTCAGAATATTCTTGGCAGCAGTCCAATGCGCCTCTCCTGGGTCTGACTGGTATCTGCTCGTAGCACTGAGTGCGTACGCAACATCCGGGCGTGTACATATCATAGCATACATTATTGAACCAATCAATGATGCATATGGAATCCCATTCATTCGTCTACGCTGATCAAGTGTTTTTGGGCACTGAGTCTTGCTTAGAGTCATTCCATGAGACATGGGTAGGTAGCCTCGCTTGGAGTCCGCCATCTTGAACCTATCAAGCACCTTATTGATATAAGTGCTTTGACTAAGTCCAATCATCTTTTTAGATCTATCTCTGTAAATCTTGATGCCCAATATGTACTGTGCTTCTCCTCGATCCTTCATCGAAAAACATTTCCCAAGCCAAATCTTGACAGAGTTCAACATAGGAATGTCATTTCCGATAAGCAATATGTCGTCGACATATAATACTAGGAAAGCAATTTTGCTCCCACTGACCTTCTTGTATACACAAGATTTGTCCGCGTTCTTGATGAAACCAAAGTCACTGACTGCTTCATCAAAACGTATATTCCAGCTCCTGGATGCCTGCTTCAATCCGTAGATTGACTTCTTTAGCTTGCATACCTTTTTAGCATTCTTTGGATCCTCAAAACCTTCAGGCTGTGTCATAAACACAGTTTCTGTTAAAACGCCGTTTAAGAAAGCAGTTTTGACATCCATCTGCCATATTTCGTAATCGTAATATGCAGCGATTGCTAACATTATTCGAATAGACTTTAGCATTGCAACTGGTGAAAAGGTTTCATCGTAATCCACATCGTGGACTTGCCTGTAACCTTTTGCGACCAATCTAGCTTTGAAAACTTCAAGTTTCCCATCCTTGTCCTTTTTCAGTTTGAAAACCCATTTGCTTCCAATGGCTTGGTAGCCATCTGGCAAATCGACCAAATCCCATACTTGGTTTTCAGACATGGAGTCTAATTCAGATTGCATGGCTTCTTGCCATTGCTTGGAGCTAGGGCTCGTCATAGCTTGCTTGTAAGTCGCAGGTTCATCACTTTCAAGTAATAGAACGTCATAGCTCTCGTTCGTCAAAATACCTAAGTACCTTTCCGGTTGAGATCTATATCTTTGCGATCTACGCGGGGTAACATTTCTAGATTGACCATGATTCTCACCAGATTCTTCTAAAGATCTCTGAGTTTCATCCTGAATGTCATCTTGAGCATTCTCTAGAGTTTGTTGTTCGACTCGAATTTCTTCGAGGTCTACTTTTCTCCCACTTGTCATTTTGGAAATGTGATCCTTCTCCAAAAAGACACCATCTCGAGCAACAAACACTTTGTTCTCACATGTATTGTAGAAGTAATACCCCTTTGTTTCCTTTGGATAGCCCACAAGGATACATTTGTCAGATTTTGGATGAAGTTTGTCTGAAATTAATCGTTTGACATATACTTCACATCCCCAAATCTTAAGAAAAGACACATTTGGAGGCTTTCCAAACCATAATTCGTATGGAGTCTTTTCGACAGCTTTAGACGGAGCTCTATTTATAGTGAGTGCAGCTGTATTTAGTGCATGTCCCCAAAATTCTAATGGAAGTTCGGCCTGACCCATCATTGACCTGACCATGTCTAGCAAGGTTCTGTTCCTCCGTTCTGACACACCGTTCCATTGTGGTGTTCCAGGAGGAGTCAATTCTGATAGAATTCCACATTCTTTCAGATGGTCATCAAATTCATAGCTCAGATATTCACCGCCTCTATCAGACCGCAGTGCCTTAATCTTCTTGCCTAATTGATTCTCTACTTCACTCTGAAATTCCTTGAATTTGTCAAAGGATTCAGACTTATGCTTCATTAGGTAGACATAACCATACCTACTGAAGTCATCAGTGAAAGTGATAAAGTAGCTGAAACCACCTCTAGCATTTGTACTCATTGGTCCACATACATCTGTATGGATTAAACCCAATAGTTCATTTGCTCTTTCTCCAACTTTAGAGAAAGGTTGCTTCGTCATTTTGCCAAGTAAACATGATTCGCATTTACCATAATCCTCTAAGTCAAATGGTTCTAGAATTCCTTCTCTTTGAAGTCTTTCTAAGCGTTTCAAGTTTATATGGCCTAATCGACAATGCCACAGATAGGTGAGATCTGAATCATCCTTTTTGGCCTTTTTGGTATTTATGTTATATACTTGTTTGTCGTGATCTAATAAATAAAGTCCATTGACTAATCTAGCAGATCCATAAAACATCTCTTTAAAATAAAACGAACAACTATTGTCTTTTATTATAAAGGAAAATCCCTTAGCATCTAAGCAAGAAACTGAAATGATGTTTTTAGTAAGACTTGGAACATGGAAACATTCTTCCAGTTCCAAAACTAGCCCGGAGGGCAACGACAAATAGTAAGTTCCTACAGCTAATGCAGCAATCCGTGCTCCATTTCCCACTCGTAGGTCGACTTCACCCTTGCTTAACTTTCTACTTCTTCTTAGTCCCTGTGGATTGGAACATAAGTGTGAGCCACAACCAGTATCTAATACCCAAGAAGTTGAATTAGCAAGTATACAGTCTATAACGAAAATACCTGAAGATGGAACGACTGTTCCGTTCTTCTGATCTTCCTTTAGCTTCAAGCAATCTCTCTTCCAATGCCCCTTGTTCTTGCAGTAGAAGCATTCGGATTCAGAAGTGGGTTGACTGACCTTTCTCTTTGCAGATTTGGCGCCAGTTTGCTTAGTTGGGTTGGCCTTGTTGCCACCTTTCTTAGCATTCCTCTTCTTTCCAGATTTCTTGAACTTGCCCCCACGCACCATAAGCACATCCTGCTTATCACTTTTGAGCGTCTTTTCAGCGGTCTTCAGCATACCGTGAAGCTTTGTGAGCGTTTTGTCCAGACTATTCATACTGTAGTTCAGTTTGAACTGATCATACCCGCTATGAAGAGAATGGAGGATGGTGTCTATAGCCATTTCCTGAGAAAATTGCTGATCCAGCCGACTCATATTCTCAATGAGTCCAATCATTTTGAGAACATGTGGACTTACGGGCTCGCCTTTCTTAAGCTTGGTCTCAAGAATTTGCCTATGAGTCTCGAATCTTTCGACTCGAGCCAGATCTTGGAACATGTTCTTCAACTCACTGATGATTGTGAAAGCATCTGAGTTGATGAACGTTTTCTGCAGATCCGCACTCATGGTGGCGAGCATTAGACATTTCACATCCTTGTTGGCATCAATCCAACGATTGAGGGCTGCCTGAGTGACCCCGTCGCCTGCAGCTTCGGGCATCGCCTCATCTAGGACATACTCCTTTTCTTCCTGCATAAGAACTATTTGCAAGTTCCTTTGCCAGTCAAGGAAGTTTTTCCCGTTCAACTTCTCCTTTTCGAGAATTGATCGAATGTTGAATGAATTGTTGTTTGCCATATTAAAAACTACAATTGAAAAGAATAAACAAATAAATAACCATTCACAGTTTCTCTTAATAAACTTAAATTCTAGCATACATGCATAATTCAATGTTTATTAAGCATTTTATTCAATTTATGTGTTCCGGCAGGTGTGAATAAAATGATTCCAAGATCCTAAAATCATTGAAGAACTAAGCACAGTTTGTCGACTTAATCCTAGAACATCTTAGGTAAGCAAAAGCCTTTTGCTAATAGTCTAGAAACTATTCTTGGTTGATAGGTACGTCTAAGAACTTATTAGGTAAACCTATCGAATTTGCCACGACATAAAAGGACTCCTTACTTATATCGTTGAGTTTCACCAAAACTAACATGTACTCACAATTATTTGTGTACCTTGCCCCTTTAGGACCAATAAGTAACACCTCGCTGAGCGAAAACTATTACTAGATTGATGTAAAGGATATCCAAGCAAGTGTATATTTTGGCATGGCACCTTTTAACTCAATTTTTAAGTTTGGAACTTAAGGCTCTTACTATGTTGGTTAGATTTTAAGTGAACTAAAATCCTTAATCATGCAACATAATCAAGCTTTTGATCTCATGCATTTTAAGACATATTTAAAACAATAAATAACTTAAAACATGCATAAGATATTTGTGATCTAGTATGGCCCGACTTCATCTTGAAGCTTTGACTTCAAAGTCCGTCTTGAAAATCTATGGGGAGGCACCATTTTCTTCAAATAGGATAAGCTATAACTAATTACAACTATTTGATGGTTCGCAGACCATATTTGAATTGAAAAATAACTTTGGTACTTTAGACCAATTACATTCAAATTAATGGTACGCAGACCATATTTTCTATCCTATTTGGGCCATACTAGTCACTTCATAACCTGCAAAACAGTACATATACAATATATACCATTCACCCATTCATTATCATGAATGGCCCACATAGCTGGTTAGTAAAACACATTATGCATCACGTAAACATTTGCAGCAATTAATCAAGGGCACCAATAATCTACCAATTATTCAGTCCTTATTAATTCTAATCAAGTTGTTTTAACCTTAAGGATTTGTAGACCTAATCAAGAGTTTATGACTAAAAAGCGCTCCCACTTAAACCAATAAATTCATATGCTTTACCAATTTTAAACATAAAAATGTATTTCTAGTCTAACCGGAAACATACAAATTTAATTAAAATTTAAAGCTCATATAAATTTATAATTGAATCCAAAAAGTTTAATTTAATTTCAGTCGCATTTAAATTAATTCATGATTTTAATTTTAGTAAAATAATTAGAATAAATAACATTTATTATAATTATAATATTCAAAATTAAAATCCAAGAAATTAATTAAAATTATTAATTTTAAAATTAATTAAAATTACGTGAACTGAAATTTTCAAATTAAACATTCAAAACGATCTAATCGTAACGCAAACACCCTACGCGTAGCACGCCCATGGGCCGCACGCACACAGCCATCGCTGGCCATGCGCGCGCAGCCCATGCGCTCGTCGCATAGCTGCTGCATCCCTATCGCAAGCCTCCGCACGCATTGGTGCTCGCTGCGCGCGCCAGCGCTCATCGCACGCGGGCTATCGCTCGCAGTGCGCGCGCGACATCGCTCGCTGGGCGCGCGACATCGCTCGCTGGGCGCGCGAGCCATCGCTCGCTGGGCGCGCGACATCGCTCGCTGGGCGCGCGACATCGCTCGCTGGGCGGGCGACATCGCTCGCTGTGCGCGCGAGCAATGCTAGGCGCAGCGCTCGTGGCACGCGAGCTTGCGCTCGCTGCGCGCGAGGCTGCGCGCTCTTGTGCGAGGCAGCGCGCGTTGTGGCGCAGCTCGCTTGCTGCCCACACGCGACTGCCTTGGCTCGCCCTTCGCCCATGCCCATTCGTCCATTGCTCGTGGCACACGACACAAGGCAGGGCTGCTGCCTTGTGCTCGTGCACTACGCCCTTGCTCATTGCATTCGTGCCGCACGGGCGACGAGCTCCCTTGCTCGTCGTCGCATGCCCGCATTATACAACACCCCTTAAGGGTAACACGAAGCGTCCATTGCTTCGTGCGTGCAAGTTTTATGAACGAATCGCATAAAAATTTAAAATTTATATTTAAAATTAATGACAAATTAATAAATAATATTAATTTCATAATTTTAGGGCGAAAAATCAAAAATTTATTATCCAATTGATTTCCGATTGTTATGGATTCAAGTCTAGGTCATAAAAATTTAAAATTTATCGTAAATATACAATTTTTATGGAGGTTTTTAATCATAGGTTTCTAATTAAATTACAATTAATTATGAAAATCAAATTAATTCTAAATTATTCTAATTTTCAACAAATTAATCATAATTAATAATTAGATTGCATAATTAACAAGACTAGGCATTCAAACTTGTTAAACATATGCAGTAGGTCAATCAAAAATTCAAGATTTATCAACAAGAATCGCAAATATTTAATTTAACATCTTAAATTTACGAAATTTTGCATTCGAAAAACTAAAACCTTCGAAAAGTCATAGTTAGGCTTCGAATTTGAGAATTCTGGGTTCGGCAGAAAAACACTATTTTTGTCAAAATTTTAGAATGCCTTTTACATGCGGACTTGACACAAAAATCACTCAATTCGGATGAGTAACGAAGAAACTGCCGAAAAACTGCGTACGTATAATTAAATAAACGCAATTTGCAATTAATTAACAATTATGAAAATTAATCACCCCTTTTAATTCTTGCAAATTTGTAATATTTAACCATGTTCATGCAATTTAGATTATGAAAATAATAAGGGGCTCGTGATACCACTGTTAGGTTATGATACATATGACAATTCATAAATCATGCGGAAAAACCATAAACCCAGGAAAACATATTATTTACACATAATCATTTAGCATAGATTAGATGCATACTCTTTGTTGCGTGCCTTCCCTAGCTGCGCCCGAACCGAACAAGAACAAGTCTTTAGGACTCCAAGTGTCGTCCCTCCGTAGATAGTCCACAGCACGTCCGGATCCGCCTTAAGATTGACCAACTAGAATCGCCCTTAAGGTACTATTATTTTCGGCACTTTATAGGCAAATGTGTGACTGAATTTTTCTCTCAAAAACTCACTTTGAATACTTTGAAACTTGTGTTATAAATTGTGAGCCCTAGCCTCATATTTATAGCGGTATGGAAAGGGAATCGAAATCCTATTCAGATACAAATTAATTAAACCTAGAATCCTACAAGAACTCTAATTTAATTAATTTATCAAATAGAATTAGGAATTTAATCATTAACCGAACTCTGCATGTTTTAGGAAACGTGCACGAACACAAACACTTGCACACACACGCACGGCAGCCACGATGGGCCCCATGCGTGCGCGCGAGCAGCAGCCCACTCAGCGCCCGCGCGCGCTGCGCGCTGCGCGTGCTGTGCGCGCTGTGCGCGCTGCGCGCTGCGCGCAGCCTGCTGGGCCTGGCCTTGCGCTGGGCCTGGCGTGGCTGTTTGTGCGGCGCGCTTGGCTTGCTGGGCGATGGCCTGGCTTCGTGCTGGGCCTCGTCCGGCAGGCCTCGTCCGATGCTTATTCGTACGATGCGCTTCCGATTAAATTTTCCGATGCATACTTGGACCAAGGGCATTATTTCCTTCACCCATAGGCAACCAAGAGTGGGAGGAGCTTATAACAGAGGCTGGGGATGAGTGGGAGGATGATGATTTGACTGTTGGATCAATGGATGAAGGATTTGTTGAAACTGAAAAGCCATATGTCATAGAGCAAGTCCATGAGGAAGTTGAAGTTGATAAAACCCTTGTTGTTGTGTCAACCCCTACCCCTCATATTCCAAGTCCAAGAAGGGTTATTCTTAGCCCCGTTTACACCGTCTCACTCCCCTTCTCTTTCCCCATAAAACCTTTACTTGAGGATCTTCCTCCTCCCCATGAAAATCAAAAGCCCAATGACCCAATAGAGTATGTTCCTCTTTGTGAATCTTTCGCAGGTACTTACAATACTTACAAAGAAGAGGTGGATGCTTTGCAGAGAGCTCTATATGGTGAAGAGCCTATCCACCATGAATTCTAAAACACAGAGAGAGCTATTTCATTGATCATTGAGGTTGAAGAATCAATAGTCCGTAAAAACAACTTCCATAAGGAGAGTATGCCTACTTTCTCTTTTCCTTCCTTTTCTTATTCTTCTTTTATTGTTGTTTTTTCTTTTTGTTCTTCTTCCTTTAGGCATCCTACTCCTTACTGGCATAGAGTTCATTCGGACTTTATGCAAATGTTGTTGTTGATTATCGTGCATGTCTTGTTGCACGAAAGTTGTGCGAGTGCGCATGACAAGCTTCTGCGCTCGTTCGTCGGTTATTTACTAACCAATCTCTTTGCGGGAGGCACGATTTTATGATGCTGAGACCCGAAAGGCCGAAAGCTCGGTGAACGGTGGGCACCGTATTCATGATCGGGGTCGTGGTCTGTCACCTCCCGCGCCACATAGATCATCCAAGGCAATTGATTCGACATCAGATGGCACCATCTTTGGTGCCCCATTCGATGAGTTGTCGTGGCTCTCATCCCCTTCCTTTCGTTGTCTGTACATAAACTAAGATTGTGTAATGGGGACATTGCATCAATCTAATAGGGGATGAGTATTTCACTATCCATTTATTGCTTTTCTTAGTGTATTTTTCGCTTTTGTTTGTGTGTTTTAGTATAATTTTTGATACATTTGTCCCCTCCTTTTCTACCCATGTTGTTGCTTGTGCCCTTTTATTCGGTGACTAGCCATATTACAAGCCCATGAAAAACCCCATTGGTTACTAGTCCCAAGCCTAGCTTGGGGGAGCTAATAGTAGTGAGGTGAGGGAGTTGTAATGTGCTACATTTTGAGCACAAAGTAGGTATTGAAAAAGGAGTTCGTCTTATCATGTTTGTTGTTGAAAATGAGTTGAAAATGAAAAGAGATGAAAGAACAAAACAAATGTGAAGGTTTCTAAAAAGAAAGAAAAAAAGAGAGATTGAAAAGGAAAAGAAAGAGAAAAATCTATTACTCTCATAAAAAAGTTCAAAGTGTTGTTTCAATCAAGTTCTGCAAATTCATATCCTTATGAGTGATTGGTTACAATTGTGAAAAAAATGCAAGAAAGTACGGTGTTGGCTATTTGTTGTTTTGTCATGTGTTGAGTGGGAGATTATGGTCATTATGTTGATTGATCACGGTTGTTTTTAGGATTTATGCTCCCCAAAGTCAAGGCTTTAAAGCTCACATTATACCCAAATTTACCGCACCCTTACCTAAGCCTAACATTACAAGCTTTGAAGACCTTCCGACCTTTGGTCATAGAGTCGTACTTATGTGAAAATAGTTGTTTATCAATGCAAGTTATGACATGACACATTTCAAGTCGACTACTAGGTTGAGTGTATGTTTTTCTAGACACACGAGTGTTGTGAGTTTGGGAGGGCATTGTTCACTTATATGTTGGGAGGAGAGCGAACGGGTACATCTTTTACCCGCCACATAAATGAGTGATGAGTGTGTGAGCACTAGTCTTGAATTCCATTGTGCACTTGTGGTTCGCTTTGCGTGATGATTGTTAGGGAGGATTTGTGGTTGGGTGGATTTGATTGGTTGACATTGATGCATGCTCGTTAGATTTTGCCTTGAATTATGTTTTTCATTTTGAAATATGGTGGGGGTGAAGTTGGTCTTGTATTCATCGATGATTTTCTTTCTTAGGGACAAGCAAGGATCTAGCTTGGGGGAGTTTGATATGTGTGTATTATGTAGAGTTTTTAACCCCGTCCCTTAGTACTTTTTGATCTCAAATGATCTCTTCGGAGCGATTTTTAGTACTAATGTGCTCCTTGTAGTGTGTTTGTAGTTTCAGGTTCATCATTGTAGGAATTAGTATATTTTTGTGCATTTCCTACTCATTTGAATCAATAAAAGAGATTATGTACTTTCGAGAGCACAAACATTAAGTTTGAGAGTTTTGAAGCAAAGCGAATAACGAAGGAAGTACAAAAATGACTATAGTCCACTATTTTAAGCATAACTCAAGTTCTACAACTCCAAATGATGTAATTCCAATTGGGTTGGATTATAGACTTCAATATCTTTCCAACAAGTGGTCACTCGCCTGATTCCGACAAACAACGAAGGAGATATGACGTTTTGAAGATAGAGGATCGTACAGTTACAACACGCGCCCGATCGGGCGGGCTTCGCCCGATCCGGATCGGGCGGTCATTCTGGGCGCTGTTCTGGGCATTTTGCAACCGCCCGATCGGGCGGAATTTCACCCGATCGGGCCGACTATCGAGCACATCGCCCGATCGGGCGAAGCGTCGCCCGATCGGGCCACGCCAACCTCCAGCGTATTTCGCGAGATTTTATTTCCGATTTTGGGCTCTATTTTGGGCAAACTATAAATACTAGCCCCTTATATTTTTAGTGACATCTTTTATTCTAGTTTTTAACCTTAGTTTATTTTCTTAGCTTATTATTCTCTCAAATTGGTTCCAACACTTAGTTTTATTTTCAATCAAAAATTCCAGCTTTCATTATTCATTGTTCTTCAATTAGGTATTGCTTCTTGTTCTAATTCAGTTTATTTCTTTAATCATGTTTTCTATTATGTTAATTGCTTTGTTATTTGTTATCATGAGTGAGTAGTTTAATTTCTAGGGTTTAGGGGATCCATGAATGCATGATTGGGATTATACGTGGACATGATATTTGGTTGATTGATTATAATTTCTATAGCTTATTATTATTGCTCGTCAATTCTGTTCGGCCGGACTATTTTGATTTGAGTTTGATTAACCTTAGATTATGCGCCGAGAGGTATAAATCTGATGTTTTTGGTCTGTGGCTATTAGATAGGAATTATTTCTAGTACGTAGCGAGAGCCCGCTAGTTGTTCTATCCTAAGGAATTCATAAGATTCGAGAGATGCATGATTTCCTAGTTATGATTGTTAATTGATTGTTATTGTCTGTTGTCCAATCCCGGTCTGTGTTTATGGTGAACCGCTGCCCTATATTCCCTTAATATTGTAATATTCTAGTTTGATTATTTGCCTTAGTTTAATATACAAACCAATCCAACTCTTTGTTACCAGTAGTCTAGATTAGTTAATTAATAGTAGAAAGAACACTGTTTCCCTCTGGATACGATCCCTGCTTCCCTTACTATATTTTTAGTTGGTGAACGTTAGGTTTATCTTTGATAGGAGTGCGATTTAGCCTGTCAAATTTTGGCGCCGTTGCTGGGGAAACGGTTTAATTTTCTGCTACTAATTTTATGATCTAGATTATTTTCTTGAGTCTCATAGAACTTCCTGTTCTTTGAGACCATGTATATATTTTATTTTATTTAGTTTATTTTTTTATTATTTTTTTTTATTTTTTTTAGTTTTTTTTTCCCCTGAAAAAAATGGATTATTATTCTTTCCCTCAATTCTTAAATGAGCCTTTTTGGGTGTATTTCGATAGGCTAAATGATTTTATTGGTTACCACAATTTTAATCTTTGGGATTCTTGTGGTTTTGCTTATGGTGGTTTAAATGAGTATACAAGGAATGTGATAGAAAGTAGATTTAATGGTGATTTTCAAGCCTTGTCTTTGGATTATATGTGGGATTACTATATGTGGTTTGCAAGGGATTTGTATGAGCGTGAAATGGCAATTCATGTTACATGTGCTAATCCAAATTATGAGCATAATCTACATGTTTCTACCCCCTCTCCCTTGAATGCTTGTTATAATGAGGTGCATTCTAATGTTTATGATAATCATGTATATTCTAACGACTTATCTAACCCTTGCATGGATATCAATGTTTTGCCTCATGATTCCACTGTTGCTTCCCCCGTGTATTATTGTGAACCCTTGCTCAATCCTGTTCAACCCGAATCAGAAAGCAGAGATAGCTTCCTAGAAGATTAAACTCTGAGATTGAGATTCAGTGTACTAGATCTCAAGAGGCTACTAATGAGATTATTAAAGCTAGTAAGGCTACTCTTGAGAGATTTAGAAAAGTTCAAGAAATTATTGAAAATAATGATTCGAGTTGTGTTGGGGATGGGGGTCAACTGAGTGAACCCATAGGCAACCAAGAGTGGGAGGAGCTTATAACAGAGGCTGGGGATGAGTGGGAGGATGATGATTTGACTGTTGGATCAATGGATGAAGGATTTGTTGAAACTGAAAAGCCATATGTCATAGAGCAAGTCCATGAGGAAGTTGAAGTTGATAAAACCCTTGTTGTTGTGTCAACCCCTACCCCTCATATTCCAAGTCCAAGAAGGGTTATTCTTAGCCCCGTTTACACCGTCTCACTCCCCTTCTCTTTCCCCATAAAACCTTTACTTGAGGATCTTCCTCCTCCCCATGAAAATCAAAAGCCCAATGACCCAATAGAGTATGTTCCTCTTTGTGAATCTTTCGCAGGTACTTACAATACTTACAAAGAAGAGGTGGATGCTTTGCAGAGAGCTCTATATGGTGAAGAGCCTATCCACCATGAATTCCAAAACACAGAGAGAGCTATTTCATTGATCATTGAGGTTGAAGAATCAATAGTCCGTAAAAACAACTTCCATAAGGAGAGTATGCCTACTTTCTCTTTTCCTTCCTTTTCTTATTCTTCTTTTATTGTTGTTTTTTCTTTTTGTTCTTCTTCCTTTAGGCATCCTACTCCTTACTGGCATTGAGTTCATTCGGACTTTATGCAAATGTTGTTGTTGATTATCGTGCATGTCTTGTTGCACGAAAGTTGTGCGAGTGCGCATGACAAGCTTCTGCGCTCGTTCGTCGGTTATTTACTAACCAATCTCTTTGCGGGAGGCACGATTTGATGATGCTGAGACCCGAAAGGCCGAAAGCTCGGTGAACGGTGGGCACCGTATTCATGATCGGGGTCGTGGTCTGTCACCTCCCGCGCCACATAGCTCATCCAAGGCAATTGATTCGACACCAGATGGCACCATCTTTGGTGCCCCATTCGATGAGTTGTCGTGGCTCTCATCCCCTTCCTTTCGTTGTCTGTACATAAACTAAGATTGTGTAATGGGGACATTGCATCAATCTAATAGGGGATGAGTATTTCACTATCTTTTTATTGCTTTTCTTAGTGTATTTTTCGCTTTTGTTTGTGTGTTTTAGTATAATTTTTGAGCAAGTGTGTGTTTCATTGTAGTTTTTGGTGTTAGAGAGGTGAGAAGAGGGTATTTTACGGTTTGGACGTTTAATGATGTGCAGGTCTAAGGCTCCAAGTTCGAAAAAGTTGAATTCAAGCTGAAACGGAGTAGTCTGCGTTTTGCCCGATACGGATCGGGCGAGGAGCGCCCGATCGGGCGCGTGTCGATTCAAGGAAAATGTTGGAAAATCGCCGACGGTTGCCCGATCCACACAAAAGGCGAGTGAAATGCCCGATCGGGCGAAATTCCGCCCGATCGGGCGGTTGATGATGACGTCGTAGAAAGGTCAAGGAAGGATTCTGGGCTGAGAAAAGTCAATAAAACAAGGCATTGCATTTCGCCCGATCGGGCGATCTGCTGCCCAATCGGGCGATTTGCGAATCAGTGACAAATAAGCCACGGTTTGCTCACTTTCCTCATGATACCCCTTGAGCCAATGAGGACATTGTCTGATTTAGCTTGGGGGGTGTTTCACTCACTTGTACATATTAGGTATGTTTTTCCTTTTATTTTTGCATTTACTTATTTTTGTGTGTTTATTTTGGTGTGTTTAATGTTTTCTAGAGTAGTTTATTGCTTTGAAAAAAAAAATACAAAAATACGTTCCGATGAATACAATATCATGCTTCCCTGTGCCCCTTGAACGAAAATTGTTTTGATTCTTGGTATTTGATGATGGGCAATGTAGATGTGTTAGCCATGATTTGATATTCGATTGCTTTGATGCCTTAACATGAGTCAACTCCGACTAACTATTTGTGGACTTGGTGCTTGACTAGTTGATTTGGTTAGGATGCGTGATAGCTTCCTGGTGTGTCATTGATTTTGAGTATTGATTTGCAACTATTAGTAGTGTTTTATGACTCATATACATGCACATTGTGGAGGACGAAGGCATTTTTCTATTTAGGTAGCCTTCAGATGAAATTAGATACATTTGTCCCCTCCTTTTCTACCCATGTTGTTGCTTGTGCCCTTTTATTCGGTGACTAGCCATATTACAAGCCCATAAAAAACCCCATTGGTTACTAGTCCCAAGCCTAGCTTGGGGGAGCTAATAGTAGTGAGGTGAGGGAGTTGTAATGTGCTACATTTTGAGCACAAAGTAGGTATTGAAAAAGGAGTTCGTCTTATCATGTTTGTTGTTGAAAATGAGTTGAAAATGAAAAGAGATGAAAGAACAAAACAAATGTGAAGGTTTCTAAAAAGAAAGAAAAAAAGAGAGATTGAAAAGGAAAAGAAAGAGAAAAATCTATTACTCTCATAAAAAAGTTCAAAGTGTTGTTTCAATCAAGTTCTGCAAATTCATATCCTTATGAGTGATTGGTTACAATTGTGAAAAAAATGCAAGAAAGTACGGTGTTGGCTATTTGTTGTTTTGTCATGTGTTGAGTGGGAGATTATGGTCATTATGTTGATTGATCACGGTTGTTTTTAGGATTTATGCTCCCCAAAGCCAAGGCTTTAAAGCTCACATTATACCCAAATTTACCGCACCCTTACCTAAGCCTAACATTACAAGCTTTGAAGACCTTCCGACCTTTGTGCATAGAGTCGTACTTATGTGAAAATAGTTGTTTATCAATGCAAGTTATGACATGACACATTTCAAGTCGACTACTAGGTTGAGTGTATGTTTTTCTAGACACACGAGTGTTGTGAGTTTGGGAGGGCATTGTTCACTTATATGTTGGGAGGAGAGCGAACGGGTACATCTTTTACCCGCCACATAAATGAGTGATGAGTGTGTGAGCACTAGTCTTGAATTCCATTGTGCACTTGTGGTTCGCTTTGCGTGACGATTGTTAGGGAGGATTTGTGGTTGGGTGGATTTGATTGGTTGACATTGATGCATGCTCGTTAGATTTTGCCTTGAATTATGTTTTTCATTTTGAAATATGGTGGGGGTGAAGTTGGTCTTGTATTCATCGATGATTTTCTTGCTTAGGGACAAGCAAGGATCTAGCTTGGGGGAGTTTGATATGTGTGTTTTATGTAGAGTTTTTACCCCCGTCCCTTAGTACTTTTTGATCTCAAATGATCTCTTCGGAGCGATTTTTAGTACTAATGTGCTCCTTGTAGTGTGTTTGTAGTTTCAGGTTCATCATTGTAGGAATTAGTATATTTTTGTGCATTTCCTACTCATTTGAATCAATAAAAGAGATTATGTACTTTCGAGAGCACAAACATTAAGTTTGAGAGTTTTGAAGCAAAGCGAATAACGAAGGAAGTACAAAAATGACTATAGTCCACTATTTTAAGAATAACTCAAGTTCTACAACTCCAAATGATGTAATTCCAATTGGGTTGGATTATAGACTTCAATATCTTTCCAACAAGTGGTCACTCGCCTGATTCCGACGAATAACGAAGGAGATATGACGTTTTGAAGATAGAGGATCGTGCAGTTTAACCACGCGCCCGATCGGGCGGGCTTCGCCCGATCCGGATCGGGCGGTCATTCTGGGCGCTGTTCTGGGCATTTTGCAACCGCCCGATCGGGCGGAATTTCGCCCGATCGGGCCGACTATCGAGCACATCGCCCGATCGGGCGAAGCGTCGCCCGATCGGGCCACGCCAACCTCCAGCGTATTTCGCGAGATTTTATTTCCGATTTTGGGCTCTATTTTGGGCAAACTATAAATACTAGCCCCTTATATTTTTAGTGACATCTTTTATTCTAGTTTTTAACCTTAGTTTATTTTCTTAGCTTATTATTCTCTCAAATTGGTTCCAACACTTAGTTTTATTTTCAATCAAAAATTCCAGCTTTCATTATTCATTGTTCTTCAATTAGGTATTGCTTCTTGTTCTAATTCAGTTTATTTCTTTAATCATGTTTTCTATTATGTTAATTGCTTTGTTATTTGTTATCATGAGTGAGTAGTTTAATTTCTAGGGTTTAGGGGATCCATGAATGCATGATTGGGATTATACGTGGACATGATATTTGGTTGATTGATTATAATTTCTATAGCTTATTATTATTGCTCGTCAATTCTGTTCGGCCGGACTATTTTGATTTGAGTTTGATTAACCTTAGATTATGCGCCGAGAGATATAAATCTGATGTTTTTGGTCTGTGGCTATTAGATAGGAATTATTTCTAGTACGTACGTAGCGAGAGCCCGCTAGTTGTTCTATCCTAAGGAATTCATAAGATTCGAGAGATGCATGATTTCCTAGTTATGATTGTTAATTGATTGTTATTGTCTGTTGTCCAATCCCGGTCTGTGTTTATGGTGAACCGCTGCCCTAGTTTCCCTTAATATTGTAATATTCTAGTTTGATTATTTGCCTTAGTTTAATATACAAACCAATCCAACTCTTTGTTACCAGTAGTCTAGATTAGTTAATTAATAGTAGAAAGAACACTGTTTCCCTGTGGATACGATCCCTGCTTCCCTTACTATATTTTTAGTTGGTGAACGTTAGGTTTATCTTTGATAGGAGTGCGATTTAGCCTGTCACCCGTGCCCAGCAAGCCAAGCGCCCAACACGAAAGGTCACAGCCTCGCCAGGCCCAGCGCAAGGCCAGGCCCAGCAAGGCTACAGGCGCGCGCGGGCTGTATGCTCGTGGGCTGCGAGGCAGCGCGGGCTGCATGCTCGTGGGCTGCGAGGCAGCGCGGGCTGCATGCTCGTGGGCTGCGAGGCAGCGCTCACGCGTGTGGGCCGCAAGGCCTGCGCGGTGCGTGCTTCCCTCGTGGTCGTGCGACACTCGTGTTCGTAACGAATCCTAATCCTATCGGAATTCGTGCATTGATTAAATCCTAATCCTAAAAGATTAAATTTATTATTTAGAGTTCTAATAGGATTCTAATTAATAAATCCATATCATAGTAGGATTATAATTCCTTTCCATAAACTCTATAAATATAGGCCTAGGGTCACATATTTAACAGATGGTAATTGAAGTATTCTAAAGGTAAGATTTTGAAGCAAAAATCAGCCAAACACTTGCAACCTATTAGCCGAAAATCCTAGTAACCTTAAGGGCGATTCTAGTTGATCAAGCTTAAGGCGGATCCGGACGTGTTGTGGACTATCTACGGAGGGACGACACTTGGAGTCCTAAAGACTTGTTCTTGTTCGGTTCGGACGCAGCTAGGGAGGGCACGCTACAAAGTGTATGCATATAAATTATGCTAAATGATTATGTGTAAATAATATGTTTCCTGGCTTTATGGTTTTTCCGCATGATTTATGTTTATTCATATGTATCATAACCTAACAGGTTTTTCTCCAGTGTCTTGGAAGACTAAGAAACAACATACGATGTAGCAATCCTCAGCCGAAGCCGAGTATCGTTCCTGTAATACCCGAATTTTAAAACTCGATTAATTATGCTTAATTATTTTTATTTAATTTAAAAACGTTTTAAATCCTAATTTCGAACTTTATTTTAATTAAAGAAGTTTTATTTCTCTTGAAATTTTAAGGTTGTTACACGGTTTACTTTACGGATTATATAATTTAATTTCTATATTTACGAGCTTAACGACCTTTTTAAATCTTAATTTTTAAATCTTAATTATTTTCGGATTTTTGATAATTTCTAAACGTACTTATTTTACTCGAAAACTAAATTTATTTTCCGTTAACGATATTTTTTTATAAGAAATTATTTTGGCTGAACATTTCTATTTTTAGTAGTTTCCAAAAATAGCAACCAAATTTTCTGAATTTTAGTCCAACCATGTGAAATTATGAAAATTCCCTTGCAAAGCCAAAATTCCATTTTTCCTCTTCTCTTTGCTTCCCACGTACAAAACAAGAAGGAGCATTTTCCTCCCTTCCCCTAAATCAGTCCATATTCATTGCCTTGGTCTCCAAGGATTTCATCCTTCTTCCTCACACTACTTTCATGTTGACTTCATTTGATGATGTCAATAGCTTTTCCATAACACTATAAAATGAGCAACAATCTGATTCATTCCTCCAGACAAGCAAATTTCAACATCACCATTTAAACCCATGAATTAAGTTCACCATCTTTGTTTCTATTTCGGACCACCACCATCACCGGCAGTAACTGCCGCCACCAACAACCACCGCAAACACCACCATCATCTGCCAACCACCCAGCTTCACCGCCCGACTACCATAGTCGACCACCACCGCCACAACTCCCACCCTTCTTCTTCGACCAAACTGGCCCGCAGAGCCGCCCTCCCCTGCCTCCCTCGTATTTTTCTCTCTGCTACACCACCGTGCCGCAACCACCACACTTCGCCCATCATTCCCATCCACTCCCCGCCCAGAATCGCCCAGAAATACCCTCAACATCCCCTGCTTTATTCGACCTTCCTCTCCACTCCCTTTGTTGTTCCGCCGCCTCGGAACCACCCCACCTCCGCCGCCTCCCAGGCGCGGTTCCGGTGCTGCCGCGCCGTCCAAAACCCGAGCCCAGACCCCGATCACCGCCTCCCTTCTCTCTTTCCTCCCCTTCGTGCTTCCTCGTGCCTCCCCTCTTCCTTTGCCTCCCCTGTTCTTCGTGCCCAACTAAAAAAAAGGGAGAGACAGTTCCAGTAATTGGAACTTTGATATTTTATTTCTCAATATTAAGCCCAATCCTTTGTTTTGACCCAAATATCCCAAAGTAAGCCTATTCTTTTATTTAAACACTAATGTTAATAAATTGTTATTTATTTTAATCATATAAATTTAGATGATATTTTCATATTTATATTTTGACTGAAAATTTGATTTAAATAATATTTTCGTTAATTTATGAAATTAAATAATATTTCATGTAAATCGATATATATATATATATATATATATATATATATATATATATGTATATATATAATGTATGTATATACATATGATTTAAATTTTGTTTAATAATATTTCCAACATTTTGTAAAAATTAAATTTTTATTAAACTCATTATTTCAAAATTCATTATCTATAAATTTATTGTTTATAAAATATTGGTTTTAAAGCAGTTATCGTTTTAATACTAATTCAATAATTTAATATTCTGAAAGAACTCAGACTCGTAGCTCAGGAAGAACGAACCAACGAAAAGGCTTAGCAAACTCGTGGTATTGAGGTAACGATTATTGCTAGTACCCGCAATCCCTTCAAAATGTATTTATGTACAATGATGTTATGAACAATTGATGTTTTATAATGATGTTTTATGATTTGCAGGATTACAAGTATGATTTGATTGAATTGTTTTATGATAATGCAGCTTTATGCAAAGTATTGATTTAATGAATTATTATTCCTGAAAGAAATGATTTTATGAAATAACGAGATTTAATGGTTTTGCTGAAATATCCTGAATGAATGAGATTTTCCTGATTAATGTTCCATTAAAATAAATGTAAACATGATAAATGAAAGTGTAAGAACTGGTCAAGTTCGCCTGATATGGTGCCCGGGCTCCCCCTGATAAGAAGCACTGGCTTCCCCTGATAAGGAACCAAGGTTCCCCCTGATAAGAAGCACTGACTTCCCCTGATATGGAACCAAGGTTCCCCCTGATAAGAAGCACTGGTTTCCCCTGATATAGAACCAAGGTTCCCCCTGATAAGAAGCACTGACTTCCCCTGTTATGGAGCACTGGCTCCCCCTGTTATGAAGCACTGGCTTCCCTTGTTCGTAGGAGACGTCCTACCATGTTTTCCTGTAAAGTCCTGACGACCAGATAATACTGTTAAAAGGAAAAGATTAATGAAATGATGTTCCTGAAATGATATTGTAACACCCCGACAATTCCCTTTTTCTAAAACAACCCTTTTATAAATATAACTATAGAGAATTATCAAGGCATTATCGCCCGTGTGAAAACGTACGGCTTATTCAGAATTTTGCAGCGGAAAACATAAAACTAACTTTTAGGTTCATAAATAATCGATTACATATTAAGTCCAAAACCAATTAACGGAAATAAGGAAATATGAATAGTACGACAACTTTCAAATCTAAGTTAACAAACCAAATCACTTAATAAAACAAATATAACTACAAGCTCTCTAATCCCGATCCCAATGATGCATCATCTTCAAACCTGTAGATGGGCAACGCTTATTGATCCTTAGAGACTGCTCACCAAGGATGGGTCATCACAGGATCAATAGGCATAGCCGTGATCAACACACACAAACAAAGCACGTAATCAGCAAAGCTGAGTACTACATACTAAAGCAATAATAATCCTAACATGATACTATTAAACATAATTAAGGGCAGACAAAGCATGATAATCTGACGACCATACTTAACTAGACTAGGCTAGACTGGACTAGACTTTTATAACAATAATATTATTTTAATTGAAATAGGCAATGGACCGAGTTTTCTAGCTAGGCGAGGTACGGGCGCGACTCCGTAACCTCAGTGACCTGCGATATCGAGGAACGTTTGACTGAAAATAGGACGCGGTGATCAATCCGGTCCGAATGAAAGGCCATGGGCTACCACCATGAACCCCAACTCCTGTTTGTCCGTCACTTTAGACGTGCACAGTCTAAAGCTATTGCTACTCAGTTTCACTTTACATGATTTACAAATTGACACCCTGTTATGACTCAACAATCACATAAGGCATGCAACTCACATTTATTTATAACTGTTTTTATCTTGGAATTGAGTAAGTGATCACAAAGGCATCAAACAAGACTCATTCCAATTAACTCCAATCTTTTCTTTAATACTGATCAACCCCTGAATATGGGTATAAGGTTTCAACTTACTAAATAAGGTCCTCCGCCCTCATAAAGTAGTGAAAAGCTAAAAAGGGAACAACAATTAACTGATCTGAATTATATACTAAATAATCTAGTGTTCCCAATCAAACATGTTTGCATCAATCTTCCATACTAACATGTTATAATCCTCAAAATGCAATAAAGGTTTAATATGTTCATCCAACAGTATCAAACATGCAATTTCAACCTGACTAAGTTCATCAACAACATCAACATAACCAAGTTCATCAATAATTCAACATGGTTTCAACAATTAGCACACATTCCAAGCACACAGGTATGTACGTACCTTGTGTAAACAAACTGATACGTCACTTTAACACTTTTAAAAGTCGCCTAAAGAGAATTCTCCACCTAACAACAACCAATATAGACTCATATCAATTCATATTGAATTTTCAGCAACATTAGGGAGCTTCAAACCCTTCCTAAACATAATTATAACATTTCCCAATATCGAAACTTGAATATTTGATTTCCTAGCATCATAATTGTTATATTAATTATTGAGATTCGTTGAAAACTCTTCAAAGCATCATACTTTAAATTTCCAGCAATATAACTAATTTCAAACTACTCCAAAACATATTAACATGTTTGAAATCATAAAAACAATAAATTTAATAATTCCCAAACATCATACTATGATTTTCTAACTAATAAAACCTTTAAAATTCAAGCTTTATAATTTAAAACCCTTATTTAACAAAATTAATAAATCTGAAAATTAAATAATTCATTATGCAAAATATGAAATATGATTTCTATATTTAGATAATTAAAACTATAAATTTAAAGCATGAAAACATTAATTAAATTACTAAAACAAAATTAAAGAATTAAATAGTTTTAGGGTTAAAGAAATAACCAAAAAGTGAGGGAATGGGTTGCTGGCCGGCGGCAGTGGCGGCGGCAGCAGGCGGGTGGTAGTCGGCTGGGCGACGAGGCTGAAGGGGCAGGTGGCTGCGCTGGGTGGTGGTTGTATGTGCCGGTGGTGGTGGCGAGATAGGAAGGAGAGATGAAGGTGCTGCGAGCGTGGAGGAGAAAGGGAGTGGCTGGCCGCGGATGGGCGGTGAGGCGCGAGAAGGGGTGGCGCAGCAAGGGCGGTGGTGCGGCTGGGCTGACGGCAAGCACGGTGGTCGCTGTTGCGTGCCGGTGGTGCTTCGCAAGACACAAAACAGAGAGCCGGTGAGTGAGGGAAACAAAACTACGAAAGAGACAAAGAAACCCGAGGGGAGGGCGAGAGAGTTACCGGCAGCGGGGAGGACGACGGTGGTCCGGTGGCTGGGTCGACGGCGTGAAGGAAGGGGAGAGAGAAACTGTTGGTTGCTCTTGTACGTGAAACAGAGGGAATGCAAGTTTGCTTAGGTTTCACGTGAATTAGAGTAAAGGGAGGGTTTGAGTTTTGGGTTTTAATATTGGGCTTTCCCAAGTGGGCTAGAATTAGGATTTAGCTTTTATGATTCGAATCCAAAACTGAATAGGATCGTTTTCTAAATTCAATCAATTTTCGTAATTCAAATTCTTTTCTACTTAGAATTCTAAAATCATTTTCGATTTCGTAAATCGTTGAAAATATTAAAATGTAATAAATAAATATATGTTAATTATATATTTATTTCCAAAATTCATAAATTCTTATTTAAATATATTAAATATACGGTAAAATATATAAATGAAATGTATAAAATTACGGGGGATTACAGATATTCCTGAAATGATATTACTGAAATGATGTTTCCAAAATTATGCTTCTGAAATGATGATTTATTAAATGTTTTACTATATTATATTCTCCATGTTTATTTAAATAGGAAAAATTGACATAAATAATCCCAACTTTCACACATCTTCTAAAAATAATCCCAACTTTGGATTATTCTAAAATAATCCAAACTTTAGGGGCTATCGTCTCAAAATAATCCGAAGTCTTTTTTTTTGTCATTACTAATCCATTTTTGGTCTATTGTACATAGGTAAATTGATAATTTGGATTATTTTGAGAAGGTAACCTTTAAAGTTTGGATTATTCTAAAATAATCCAAAGTTGGGATTATTTTGAGAAGATGAGTGAAAGGTGGGATTATTTATGTCAATTTTTCCTATTAAATAAAATGAATTGAAATGATGTTATGATGCTAGGGTAACTCGTTACTAAGTCTTCGGCTCACCATTTTGTTTTCTGTTTTAGGTACTGCTGGGGACCACATAAACGAGTAGTGGCGAGGATTTCACTATTACTATGTTCACCTAAGTTAATGTTAAGTTGTAACAAGTTTAAGTAAAGGTTCTTGATTAAATTACGTACTTTTCTTAAGGAATTAAAAAAGGATTATTATGTTATTTGGAGAATTAATAGTAATTATTATGATGGTTGCCTTGTAATTCCCAAGAGGGAGTTACGGTAGTAATGTCCGACCGAATTAGGTTAATTCCGCTGCTAAGTATTCCTTAATAAGTGAATTAGAGGTCGGGGCGTTACAGTTCCATTGTAGCTTTGACGTGCGAGTTGAAATGGTTGAAACAACTACTGCAAGATTTGGGTGTAGCACATAGACAGAGTATGAATGTGTTTTGTGATAGTCAGTCAGCACTTCACATTGCACAAAACCCGGTATTTCATGAGCGGACGAAGCATATTGAAGCAGACTGTCACTTTGTCCGAGATGCGATCAAAGAAGGAATTATTAGCCCTTCGTATGTGTCGACGAAGGTGCAATTGGCAGATATTTTCACTAAAGCGTTGGGAAAGACACAATTTGAGTTTTTTCTTGGCAAGATGGGCATTCGAGATCTTCATGCTCCACCTTGAGGGGGATGTTACGATAGAATTATGGAAATAATTATATTGTATGTCATATTCTAGTATAAGAGTTTCATTAAGATACTACTTCCTAAATACATGTTTGTATAGAATTAGGAAAGTACATTGTATTATAAATATTAGGGTCAGTTAATGAGAAAATCAGAGTTGAAATTTATTCACAATATTTATCAGTTATCGGTAGACTATGAATTCTTTTAGGGGAAAATCATACAGACATAGTGAGTTGGTAAAATTGATTGAATTGATCTTAACTAATGAGGTCTTGACCTAATAGTTAAGATTGAAAAACTGTGTATGATATGTTTCAGGTTTGAATCTCCCACCCTATTAGTAATTTGTATTGCCTCTCCTACCCTATTAGTAATTTGTATTGCCTCTCCTACCCTATTACTCCGTAGTTGTTTGTACTAGATTAGATCCCGTGCACGCACGGATTATGATCATCCTTTAAAAAAAATATTTAACTGAATATCTCCCAAGCTACTACATAGTTATAAAAATTTTAACATAACCGTTTGAATTTATTCATCTAATATGCATATTTAAAATGCTAATATGACAATTTGACCAAAATATTGAGTGATATATTTTCCATTATTAATATAGCGATTTGACTAAAATATTACAGAGTACCCAATTTAGAATATTTATTATTACGTCGTATCTATTATTGCCATAATTTATAAACTAAAATTTTACATAAATAGTTTATAAAAAAAAGGTAGAGAATAAAAATAAAATAAAACAGATACACTCTTTTTGGAAAATTGTTTTTGGCGGGAAAAAATTGCATCAGGAACTGACACGTGTCATTCCTGGTGTCCCTTTTAGTATATAGTAATAGATAGATAGATTGTCCAGTACGTCTCATCCGCACTAACACACACAAAATAAGAAAAGTTGGTCTTTACTATTTAGGCTGGGGAATGGTGATGCTTTTAGTAAGGGTGGCATATACGAATACGAATATACGATAACTGACTCTTTAGGCTGGGGAATGGTGAGAGATTTTAAACGACGCCCGTGATTTCCTAATAACGCCCGCATTTAGTGTAAGAAAATACGATTTTACCCTTTTAATATTTATTTCCTCCAACAACAAAAACAACAACCATAAATGATTATTATAATAATAATTTGATTCCCTAAAAAAAATTAACAACAATCATTATCATCATTATCATGAACCGTTCCAATCCCAACATGAACTGCAATTCAAAATGAATTGTTGCGGTTTAACAGATCGAGGAATGCACCCTTGCTTACAAAGAGAGGATCCGAGAAGGGTTGGCTTTGTGGCATTTGTTCCAAAATTACCGAAAACTTGAGAATTTAAGCTTGTTTTTTTTAATTAAAACCACCGCGCATGGCCATTGCATCGGTGGCACGGAAGCCGCGCACAACTATTGCGCTGGCGACATGACCGGCGCGCAGATGTTGTGCGTGACGGCTGTGTCGGCGGCGCAATAGATGTGCGCGGCAACCTTGCTGCCGGCGCAATGGCTGTGCGCAGTGATTTATTAAAAAAAATAAAAACGGTAGAAGCAGAAGCAGCGATATGTCATTATTGTCTGCACATTCTTTGATCGTCTTCGCAATATCTTGAGCAGCAATGGATTAGGGGTCCACGAAGAGATGGTTAAGGTTGAGTTCAAGCTTGCTAAGATGAGACGACGTCAGACTTCCATTTTGGTAAGAACTTGGCTTCATTATCAGTTTAATCAAGTCCAGTTTCAGTTTAAATTTATTGAGTAACATCTCATCTGTGAAGTAACTCTGCCATCTTGAGGTAGCTGCGCACTCGTGAAATCGTGCCAAAGTTTTGAAATCATGATCCATTTTGTTGTGTCCATAATTTATTAAGTTCAGTTTCGTACTATTTCCATCATTTGTACCTAAATTGACATAATACAAAAGCATAATTATATGAAGGGACTGAAATTATTGTTGATTAATTATTATTATTATTATTTATTATTTGAGAGTGTTAATATTAGAAGGGCAAAATCGTACTTTTCTACTCTGAATGAGGGCGTTTTTGGAAAACGCGGGCGTCAAATAACGATACACTTTGGTAAGGGTGGCATATACGAATACGAATACGAATATACGATAACTGGATTTACTGGTAGTGTGTTGGATTAGAAGCGTCATTTGTCGGTGTTGAAGAGTTGCGAAACCACCTTGATCGTAAGATCTAAAAGCTCCAACTGGTTTCCAATTGGTGTTTTGGCGATGGCTTCTACGGAGGGTTTGGTTCCCATAACTAGGGCTTATTTGTCTTCTTATTATGATAACTATCCTTTCGAACCGCTCTCCGACGATGTAGCTACCCTCACTACGGATATGCGCTCCTTCATCACTGACTTGCAGACACATACTCCGCTTACTCAAGGTTCCTATTCCTTCTTTTACTTCTTTCCTTCAATTTGGAATTTATTAATTTGTTTTTTGTAAATGAATTGGTTAATTGTAATTGAATCGGGAGAATGCCAAGTTAATTGATTGATTTGCTTGGATATGAATTCGGAGAATGCTAAGTTAATTGATTGATTGCTTGTATATCAATTGAATTGCTAAGTTAATTAATCATATGATATGATATAATACGAATTGTGCATCGTTCTGCAGGTGAGAGTCTTGTGGTGGATGGAGTGGATCATCAACCACCTCATAAAATTGACGAGAATATGTGGAAGAACCGAGAACACATAGAAGAGATCATCTTTATGCTTCAACCACCACAATGGCCAACTACGGTATTCACCAACTAGCTCAATCCATTTAACCTCTATCATTCTGTTAACGGTGTCAACTCACTTCTCTTGTGCATACAGCTTCATCAACAATCCAGATTGCCTCCCATTTTTGAGCATCTCAAACTTAAATGTGAAAACGCATTGAACACATTGGAATCCTTTCAATCAAAAAACGCGGATAATGTATTTAATACAGGTTAGCTCTTCTCTCCAGATACCAACTGTAATTGAATAACATTTCTCGACTATTTCTGTATTCAGTTTAGAATTTTGGTTAGAGACATTCTCCATCTATAAATTTGATTTGAAGCAACGTCAATAGTTGATACTTTTCCTCATTCCTTCGGAAAAATTTCACGTTCTATTTGTAGCATGAGTTTGAGTGGTACTCCTATAATACTAAGTGCTTTTTTGGCTGGCTAACATTGAAATGAATGGTATATGCCACAAGTTGCTCGAAGTTGTAAAATATCCATTTAAATTCTTCCGTGGTATGTAAGAGCTCAAAACTTAAGTTGTCATTTTCAAATGTTTCCTGACCGATTTCATATCTGAAATAAAATGTCCCTTGTAATGTTATCTTAAGGTAAAAGTATTATAATGGATCTGGTTTTACTGCCAGAAGGTTCTTATTGCAGCAGAGGATTTTCTCTAGCTTTTCTTTTGGTCTTATTCGGTGTATAAAAAATCTCAAGGCACATCAAGGTGATTGGAAGTTCCCTGCGCCTTACCCCTCAGGGAACTTTTATGCCCCTCAGGTGCATCTCGTTGAAATCGATGTGCCTAGACCACAAAAAGTGCATGACCCTAACGCCTTTCCCCTCAGCGCCTTAGTCGCGCTTTTTTAGACACTGGTCTTTTTCCGATTGTTTTAGTAGTAATCTCTAATAAAATAAAGTTACTATTAAATTTCCCTGCTCCGGATATAGGATATAGGAGTAGGACGATGGATTATCTCCTTCTTTTAGGCTTTTGAAAAATTGGCTAAAGTTCCTATTCTGAAGGTACATCAGTGGCATTAACATCGTTTTCTCTTGCACGGATCGTGGAGCAATGGAGAAGGTGGTATGAGGGATGATGTTGATGTGTGTTTGACTGTTTAGAATAACGTAATCAAATATTTTTAGACCAGTGGAATATGGAAAATAGAAGGTTTGCCTAAGTCATGCAGTTTCCAAACCCGCTGCTGTGTTGGTAGTTCAGGTGTTCTGTTACATACTCAAACAATTCTTCGTCGGTCTAGTAAGAAAGGGTTTGTTATACAATAGAGGGGATCCCCTATTGTGCTCTTGTTGGAATGATTAAGGAACACAAGAATATGACATCCATTTTAAGGCAATATGTAGGTTAACTCATTTTCTTAGAGGGATTTGTGTTTGTTAGTGTTTTGTGATCTTCATGGTATAGGGATCTTAGTTTTAGAAAGTGCCAGGTGCATAGGGTCCTTGGAGCCTAGACGCAAGGGAGAAGATAAAATAAGAAATAGAAAAAGAGAAAAAATCGGTGAAGCATCTTGATCGATAAAGAACTAGAAAAAAACGTAAGAAAGACAAAAACCGAAAGACAGAAGTCACTGAACAACAAGAGAGAAAGGAAGAAGAGAGGAGCAACAAAAAAGAAGAAAAAATAAGAGAGAAGAAGAGAGGAGAAAGAAGATATCACATACCCTAAAATCACTAGCGAGCAATGCTCAGAATTCGGCTGTGGCCATTGGCGAAAAAATTAAAATCAAATTTGGGATATACAAATTTGCTCTCTCTTCTTAGAGACTATCTTATCGTTGGGAGGTAAGTAAGTCATGTTAGAACTAAATAATGGAAAAAACAAAAATAATAAACCAACACATCATCCACACGCGAACCAAAGCCCAAAGCGTCAAAGGCGCCTCTAGGCACACTTTTCAAAACCGAGGTAGGAATACGACTAGATGTGAATGGGCTTGAGATCCCATATGCTTGGTGTAATTGCTACAATTTAAAGATATATCTCTACTTTACAGAGATATTATTAGTTTTAAGTTCTTACATTGAATTTTTGTAATTTGGAATCATAACTCAGAGGGTGAATCTACATTTTACCATCTCTTTTGGTTTTAGTTGTTCGACTTGTTCCAATTCTAAGTGGCACATTTTTAAAGAGTAGTGGGCAAAGAGTAGCATTTTTATTTTATTATAAAGGGTGTGAAGGACCTTTGGAGAGCAATGCTTTACCAAAAAGAGAAACAGAACAACTATTTCAGAAAACTGAAAAAACCATGCAATATAGTGGAATGGCCTAAGGGTTGCTTTGCGTTGTGGATTGAGAAAATGGGAAGGATGTCTTATGTCTACCAAAAGAAGTTAGAGGATGAGGAGAGTCAACCCTTAGTTTTAAAAAGAGCGCTTAAGCGACGCCTAAGCGAGGGGCGAGTAGGGGCGAACAGAAAATCGCTTCTGCCAACCCAGGCGAGGGGACAGAGTTACCTGGTTCGTGGTTCGCTTCGGTACGGGGTACGGGTTCGGGTTCGCGGGTAGCTGATTTTCGGTTCGTGAGAGGTTTATGGGATTTTTTGTGTGTGTGTGTGTGTGTGTGTGTGTGTGTGTTTTAGTGTCATTCAAATTGAGGCCTAAATTCTTAAGTACTCGTACAACCAGAACTAGCTGATCTGTGCACACTGCAGAGTCTGACTTTTAGTAATTCTCTAAGTATGGGATATTGATCAAACATTTAATAATTAATACTGATGCTCAAAAATAAGTCAACTAAATAAAATTCAATAGATAAAAAACTAAAAACAAAGAAGATTAAACAAACAAAGAAGTTTAAATACTCTACTGCATAAACATTAAACAAACAAAGTACTTAAAAAACAAAGAACGTTAAACAAACTAAGAAGTACTTAAAAAGCAAAGATCCTCTACTGCCATGAATTCTAAACAACAAAGAACTCTACTGCATGAACATTAAACAAACAAATAATTCTACTACTGCATCTGTTTCTTCCCCTTCCCCTTTGCCTTCTGACTTTTTATTTCACTTGCTTCCACCTTTATTCTTTTATATGAGATCCTCTTCATCTTCAACATTTGAATCCAATCCAGCCCATCTCATGTCTTCTAATTCAGCAGGTGAGTCTTCAAGACAAGAATTTTCAGGATCAATATCCCATTTTCTGGAGGGACCTTGCTTGTAACTTTCAGAGAACCTAGACAAAAGACGAAGATTAGAATGGATGTAAACTAACTTATCTGCCGTTGAACAATTTAATCTGTTTCTTTTCAAGCTATGAACAAGCCCGAATGTACTCCAAGCCCTCTCTGCCGAAGAGCTACTAATGGGTTGAGCTAACACCTTCTTAGCCACCTCTGCCAATTCGGGAGTTTGTGATCCATACATAGACCACCAATCAATAGCTTCCATGGTGACAACATCCATTTGGGCTTGTGGCAGCGAGTATATCCCTTTCTTCAATTGAAATTCAGTAAATTGATCACGTAACTTTTTTTCTTCATATTTGTCTTCAGTTATTTTCCCAAATGCTTCCATACAACCCATAACCACCTCTTTATCAAGATTAGGAGCCCTTCTAGTATACCCCCCAGGAGCAGGAGATTCTAAGTAAATCTTGTCATAAAAACGAGGTGAAAGAGCAAAACCTAAACAATGGAGAGGAATGGTCATCTTATCCCACCTTGTTACCAATATTGTTTCTACTTTAGCAAACTCAGAGACATATTTGCTATCCCTCATAATATCTTTTATTTCACCAATCATGTTATCCATTCTCTCATATATTTCCCCCATCTTAGGACCATCACCATCACAGAACTTCAGTAATTTGTAAAGTGGTTTGGTGAAACTTACAATTTCTTGAGCTTCACTCCAAAAATGTGGATCTTGAATAGTTCTTGTTATCAATTCACCCATAGCTCTTGTATCTGCATCTTGTCTCTTCAACCACTCTCTACATGCCTTGAAAACAATAGTAGTTTCAAGTGCCTCTCTACGAGAGAGTAACCTCTTCAACATTATGTAGTGACTGCCAAATCTGGTCTTTGCTACCTTCAATAAAAATTCTAGTTGAACGAGCTTTAAACAATGCTAACAAGTATTTATGACTAGTGAAAAAATTCACCACTTCTTTTCCACATTTGTAAGTGCCTCGCATCCAATCAAAAGCAGCAGCAAGATCTTTAAATACCAAGTTCAAAGTATGACATACACATGGAGACCAGAATATGTGTTTGTGTACCTTTTCTATTTCTCTTCCAGCAGCTATGCAGTTCTTAGCATTGTCTGTCACCACTTGCAGTACATTTGAGGGGCCAATCTCTTCAATTGCCAAGAGCAAATAATCAGCTATCACCTTCCCTGTTTTCTCCACCGCATTGAATACTCCAGCATACATAAACATGGCACCTCTACTGTTTGTTGCAATGACATTGATAAGTTGATCACTTTTGCAATTAGACCAACCATCCGAGACAACAGATACACCATGAGTGTACCAAGTATCTTTTACTGGAGCCAAATCTTTTTCGACGCTCCTCTTACATTCATCAAGCAAAGTGGTACGTGCTTTCTCAAATGATGGTGATTTGTAACCTTTTGGAGCATTATTAATAGCATGTACCATCTCTTGCCACTGAGGGCTTCTTAGACAATTAAAAAAGCTATGGCATTTGCACAAATACACCTCATGATTTTCAAATCAACTGTTGCCCTTTCCATGGTCCCAAATGGTATTTCAAGTGGGGATCTGCTAGGAGTTGGTGTTGTATGTTTAATGAGGATTGAGTTCTTCAATCTTGCTGACACTTGCCCCGAACTTTCTGCATCTTTAACTTTCTGCATCACCTTTCTATATGCATCACGGTTGTTCAGCAGTGCAGAACAACGTTTAACGTCTGCTTTTATGCCGGGGCGCGGTCCAAAAATATGGACATGCATTCTGGTATAGGAGCTTTTATGTGTTTCCTTGCAATGGTTGCAAGTCCACCACTTTGAACCTCCTGGATTCTTGCCTTCTACTTTTCTTGACAGGATTGTGATTTCACCATTTAACAAAGGCAGATAACTACGGCTTGTGTTTTTCACCTCCTGTTGTGGTGGAGGCGTTACTTCATCCCCAGAATCATCATCTTCACTTTCGAATCCCATGGCATCATCATTGTAAAGTATGGGATATTGATCTTCTTCTTCTTCTACTGCTTGTTGACTGACTTTCTTTTTCCCAAAAGCCATGTTAATTTGTAGAATATATTACAGACTTATGTAATCTGTATTACAAAGAAAGAGGAATTAGGTAGAAGCGTCTATATTGGTGTGCCTATATTGTTTATGGTTGATTCATTATATACCGTGAGAGTTGTGTAGTTTCCTTAAACCTTTGGAGTGAAATCAGTCAATCCGATCACCGGGCTTTCTTTTTTTTCCAAATCTGCCGATGATAAGAGTCCTAATTTCTTCAACTGGTTGTTTATATTATGTAAAGATTTAGGTGCAAAGATTTATTCCTTCTTTTTGTCCCCTTATTATGCGTAACAATGGCTTATTATGCTTAACATACAAAATAGTAATGATTTTTCCCCCTTAGACTCTGACTCTGACTTGTTTATGGGATTTTGTTATACTAATATGCAATATGCGGTTAACTTGATTGCATATAATTTGCTTTTTAAAATGATTTGCATATAATTTTAATGATTTGCGTATTACTATATTATACTATAATAAACAAAAAAGATGTATGTATAATTTAATATTTAGTAACTTCGTACACATCGGTCAATCGATATCGGTCGGTCTAACATATAATCAATCGGTTAATATCTTATTACGTAACAATTAATATAATTTGCCATGTAACGTTTCTTTTAATTATTTTGTTTCCCTTTTGTTTAATTTGATAATTAGGAATGAATATCTTTAGTTTATATTCATCTTTGAATTTAAATATTTGTTCACAATCACATTATAAATTCAAGTATACGGGGGTGGTGGTTCTTGTCGTAAGTGAGGTTTTGGTTTATGTAATGGATCCTTGGGTTTATACATACGATTCTGATGTTGAAGAGGGTGAAGAATTTGTACCCAACACCCCCCCCGTCCCTGCTTCTCCTAAAACTCCATCTCGACCTATTGTCACTGCTTCTGATGATGAGGTATTTGGTTGGGCTTCCGCCTCCAGCTTTTCGCTGTTGACGCCGCCACCAGAGTTGGTGGTGCCGGAAACTCCAAAACACAAGAGGTCCACACCTCTATCTGAGATGATAAAGAGAAGCAGAAAGAAGGCTGGCTTGTTGAACAACTTTGGTAAAAAGAAAATTCAAGTGCCTTTCAAAGAGAAAGATGAAGAGCCGCGCAACAAATATTTCGTTCCTGATTCAGAAGAGGTTGAGTTTCCTCCGGGTTATGTTCCCGGTGATGGCCATGAGATGTTAAAGTTGTTAGTTCCCTCATATTTCGGCATTGTCCGTTATTGTGCTCCGTAGTTTAACGTATTTTTCGTATAATAATAACAATAACAATAACAATAACAATAACAATAACAATAACAATAACAATAACAATAATAATCAAAGTCAATTGCCAACCACAAAAATTGCCTGAACTCCCATCATCTTCATCGAGTTCTAGGTCTTTGTCGTCCATGGTGGTCTCTTTTCAGCAACATGAAAAAACAACAAAAACTTCAATTGACGGTGGAATTCAATGCGTATCGCCTTCACAATCAAAAGCCCCAACTATCTTGTATCCCTTTCCCGTACCTTCAATCGTTGAAACTAGGGTTTTTGGTTTGGTTCTCTAAAAATAGCGAATTGGTTCGCCGGCGAACCGCGAATCGGTACGGGCGAACCGGTTCGCGGTTCGCGGAGGTTAGGAGCGAACCAGGTAACTCTGCGAGGGGACCTACAGAAAGCGCGCGCCTCCGTGCGCCTCATATCGCTTTTGTTGAAGCGCAAGGCGGCCGCCTTTCAGAATTGGAGCGACAAGGAAGAGAAGATTAAGAAAAAAGCTTAAACAATATCGGAATTTCTTCAAATTAACATCTTAGGTGGCTACAGAATTAAGTGTTAAGTGTTTATTGGCAATTGACTTTGATTATTGCATGGATTTGCTTCAATTTCGACCCTAAATCAAAGACCAGAACCCTAATTTTATAGTGAGTCAAAATTGGAGGTCATCGGTCACTTGAACTGTGACAGAGATTAACCACGAGTACTTTGGTGCCTTTGTCGCCGATCATCTCACCGTCTTGGCCATTATCGGTCATGTTTTTAAGAAGCCGACAACCAGTTCGGCTAGAGCTCTTCCTCGGTTTCTCCTTCGGGTTTCCTTCCGTATTTTATGTTGACTATAAAGTACAACTTTTTTTTTGATTTAAAAAAATAGCTATAAAGTAGTAAAGTGCAGCTACCCGTTTTTTTCTTAAATTTTTGTATACTAATTTTTTTTGGACGGGACTAAAATATAAATTTTTATTGCTGAGTTGTCACTATCCATTGACCAGTGGGCCTTTCGATTTGTTTGTATGTTTTATTATACAATATGCACTTGCAACGATCTAAACTTTTAATTTGTACAGGTATTTTAACAACAATATTAATTTTTCTGGGCTCTTTTATTTCAAAATATACACACAAAAATAAAATAAAATTATATGTACAATGCTGAGTAGAAACAAGACGGAATATATGGAGCGTAAGTTTGGAATCTCGGGTTTCTAGGCCGAGTAGAAACAAGACGGAATATATGGAGTGTAAGTTTAGTGGAGTCCAAGATAGAGAGACGGGGGCGATTACCTTAGATGGGAAAATTGTCCAAGGCTCTGAAATGTTCCGTTATTTAGGATCTATTATCCAAAAGGATGGAGAATTGGATGGCGATGTGGCCCATAGAATCAAAGCAGGTTGGTTGAAGTGGAAAGTTGCCACGGAGTTCCTATGTGATTTCAGGCATGCCTCAAAGATTGAAGGGAAAATTTTACCGCACGGCAATTCGACCGGCTTTGTTATACGGCACAGAATGCTGGGCAGTGAAACATTGCCACGTGCAGAAGATGAATGTGGCGGAGATGCGCATGTTACGTTGGATGTGTGGACATACAAGAAAGGATCGTTTGAGGAATGAGATTATAGGAAGAACGTAGGGGTTGCACCGATTGAGTTTAAGATGATGGAAAATCGTTTAAGATGGTTTGGACATGTAAGCAGAAGATCAAGTGATGCCCCGGTTAGGAGGATAGAAGGGTGGCAAAGTGATAGAATTGCAAGGGCTAGGGGAAGACCTAAGAAATCTTGGAGGAAGGTGATTGAGCACGATATGAGCTTTCTTGGGATTTAGGAAAATATGGCTTTGGATAGGACAGAGTGGAGGGAGAGAATATACATTAATGACTTCATTTGATTTATACAGCTTCAATATTTCTGATGATCTCTATTTTTATTTTTAAAATTCTTTCAAATTTTTAATTTTACATGCTATTTTGAAATGTACTTATTTTGCCTATTCATTTATTATAAACTTTACTTATTTTTTATTAGCTCTTACAATATTTTATATATATATATATATATATATATATATATATATATATACACATTTTTCTCTTATTTTACTTTCATTAATTCCACTTTCTCTTCCTTATTTTTCTTATTACATCTTGCTCCTTTCTGGTTTGATTGGTGAAAATGACGATCTCCTACGACGATTCATGTTAGCCGACCCCAAATCATTTTGGGACTAAGGCTTTGTTGTTGTTGTTGTTGTTGTTATATGTACAATGCGCGCGCCTTGCGCTTTACGCCTAGGCTATAGGGACCCTTTGCGCTTTGGTGCGCTTTGTGCTTTTAAAATCTAAGAATCAACCAAAGGGCTACCTTATGTTTTCTTTTTAAGCTCTCTAGATCAAAAAAGGAATTCCACTAAAAGAGGTTGAAGAAATACAAGGGTGATAAAAAGGAAAAATAAACTCAATCTTGCGTTCTATCTAAAAGGAGCACAAGGGATCAACCTATGCATGTGAGCCCAAAATCCCAAATAGAAGCTTCATACACCACAAAATCCTATAAAGAAAATAAAGAAATTAAAGAAAACCCTGCAGCAAGGAAAAACCCATTTATGTCTCTTCATTTAGCGCATCATTCGATTAGAAAGAAAAGCCGGTTGAAATACATGCGGATGATAAACGCAAATGAATTAGAAGAGGAAATAGGGAAAGAGTCGATGGGGAGCCCAATGAATCCCAAGCAAATTATATTGCCTCTGCTTAAGAGGTTAACAATGCAAACAACAATTGATTATTGGTCTCTCTAGTAGCAAGGTATAGAGTGCATATGTGAGGATAAAGTCTTGTTTGAGCTTCCCTAAAAATAGCACCTATATGAAAGCGTCCACCACTCGACCCTCTTTAGAACTTTAGCTTCTAAATTAGGTGTAGAAAGAGGGAGGAATGCAATATTGGCTTTTTTACCCTTGGTGGTTGAGCGACGCCGACCTATAAATGCACGTGTTTGGAAAGTTGGCAGTTGTGATTATGCCCATTATGGGGATTTCAGAAGAAAGCCAATGAGAACGAAGATGACTAGGACACAATGTCTAAAAACGGATATGAAGAAAATGGGTGTTAGAAATAGAGGTGTTCATGAGCGGGTATCATGCTTTTCGGGCAATGTATAAAAAGGCTAAAGGCGCAACAAGGCGTTTGGATTTTCCAAGGCGCGGTTCAGTGCGCCTCGGTGTGCCTCATTGAAGTGAGACGCACTTAATAAAAAGTAAAAGAATGTGAAAAAATAGTGTGTGCCTCGGGAGGTGTACCTCAAGGTGCGCCTTGGTGCTCCTTGTTGCGACTTAGGTGCGCCTCATTGAAATCGTCGCCCAGCCATAACGCCTTGCACTCAAACTTCTAGGCGTGCCTTTTTATACACTGTTTTTGGGTACCCGCTTTGTCGAGTAGTGAAAAAGAGGCCCATGACCGGACCAGCAAAAGTTGGGTACCCGGCTTTCCCGGGTTGTGTCATAGGGTACCCGAATTTATTTCGCTGCATTTCCATTCTACCAAATTCTGTATCGAACTCTAAAAACATGTCAATTAAATTACCTTTCTTAGACACTAAACTTCTGCTACAATTTCTCACCAAATAACAATGAGAATCAAGTCTAAATCATTCATCTAGAGATTACCTTTTCTCTATTTTCTAATATTTTTTTTAAAAACAACAAACAACGAACCAATACTATTATTTTACAACATCCTCCAACTTAAATTCATAGTCATATAACCCATGTCATTTGACGAAGGGTCGTGGAAGATTAAAAAGAAGGAAACCAAGGATTGTTTAAGCAGCAACAACAACAACAACAGGGGGCGACGGAGCAGTACTGCTGGTGCGGTCGGCGAAGTGGTGGAGCTGACGCAATATGTGGTGACGTGATGCGGTGGATCCGATGACCTACTTTGTGAGTTAGATTGAGTTTGTGTGAGAATTGAAAGAGAAGGAGAGCAAGAAACAAGAAAAAGAGAGAGAAAGGGAGGAGGATAGGAGCTTTGTGCGGCTGGAAAATGAAGGAAATGAAAAAAAAGTTTTAAAAACCTACACTCTACCCAAGTAACCATCTCAACTTCCTTTTTTTTCTAAGAAAATAATTTTAACGGGTATCTGTTTAAGGAACAATGTCTATTTCCGATGGAGCCAAAGATTCATTTGTTCTTTTGGTTGTGAGATGTAATGGACTAAATCAAAATGACTCTTAAAACCTAATCGCTTCCTTTCCATGAAGTAGAAGATGGTCGTCCTGTTGATTTCTTGCTCTCTACCCAAGTAACCATCTCAACTTCCTTTTTTTTCTAAGAAAATAAATTTTACCGGTACCTGTGTAAGGAACAATGTCCATTTCCGATGGAGCCAAAGATTCATTTGTTCTTTTGGTTGTGAGATGTAATGGACTAAATCAAAATGACTCTTAAAACCTAATCGCTTCCTTTCTATGAAGTAGAAGATGCTCGTCCTGTTGTCGTCCTGTTATCGCTTTTGGGTCAATTGGAAACAACCTCTTTGTAATTGCAGGGGTAAGGTTGCGTACACCCGACTCCCCCTTACCCCGCTTCTTGCGGGAGACTTTTTGAGGCAATGGGGTAATGACAATGGACCCGTTTAAGGAACAGAACGGCCCATGCCCCGATCCAGATACATTAATAAACTCCCGGTCGGGTACCCAACCTGTTTATTTTAGACAAAACAGAAAATACCCGTATAATATTTGTCGGGTCAGCGGGTCGACGGGTCGGGTAATGCGGGTCAGGTAGTTTTGAACACTCTTAGTTAGAACATCTTACGTCTCTTTTTCTTATTAGATGACACAATGCGATTTTGACACTATTCACACAAGTTCCTTAGACTTCCTTTTTGTGATTTGTATTTAAGAAAAAACATGGTCATGTGGGGTCTTATTAGATTTGTCTTAATAGATATTTTTTAAATATCAACTTTTATAATTTTTTCTTATCCGTAATTGAAGATGTTTGAAATCGTGCTTTGGTAATGTGCCTGAAAAATTGTGTCATCTAAAAAATAACGGAGGAAGTACAACAATAGATAGACGAAAAAGGGAAATTTTGTTTGGTGAATAATTACATGAGATAATATTAGGTTCATGCATTAAGGGTTTGATATTGTTGTTGTTTGTTAGAGTAACAAGTTAAGGACCGCAAGAAATCATCCAAGCTCACTCTTCTATCATGAGAATTTGACAAAGAATTCAAGATGTTTAACAAGTTAGTGAGGTCTAGCAAGTCTCTTCTAACTATGTTACAAACACCCTTGGTAGCACTCGGACAATTCTTTTGGGGCAAAATCATTAATTGTTTTCACTAAGTAGTCGAGTCGCACACTTTGACATGAGTACCGGAGTCCAAGTAACATAGCTTCTAACATGAAAATTCCATGAAATAATATCACAATCCCTCACCCAAGTGATGAAATAAGAGTATGATATTACAATTATTAGGAACACAGAGAAAAGGTACTACGGAGTATAAGGTGGTTACTCTATATTCCGAGATCTTCGCAAAAAACAAAACGCTCCCCATTTTATTTGAAGGTTAGAAGAAAATATCGTTCTTTATCTATGCAGATAAATGGTATGCGAAATTGAAGATGAAATGTAGCAAACAATACACAATTGATAAAAACATATAAAAGGAAAAATTGTGGATACTTTTTAATGGACAAAATTAAATGTTAAATCGTATAAGTTCTCAATGCCCCATGTCCTATTTGGTTCCCATCCCATATCCCAAGGCTAAAGTTTTTATCCATGTTGGATTTTTGGATTCACACTCAAGACCAACACTCATATCAGATTCTAAGGACCATAGATCAAGTGTTATGGCCTAATATTGTGTAAATCCTTTCTTAATTCTTTGATTCGTTCCCCTAGATATCCCGTTTTTCCGTTAGCGAGCTTCATATGAAGACGAAGGTCTCCCTTAGAAAGGTGAGATCTTCGCTTAGACCTTAGCTTGGGAAGGCTAAATAGTTAATACTAATGATATGGTCCAAAAGCAGCGACTGGGAATGACTATATCACCTGACATTTGCTTGGTGTATGTGTCAAATAATGAGTCGCCCTCACATGTCTTCCATCATTGTGATATGGTTCGCAACCTTTTGTAATGACTTTTTGCAGTGAAGAGTCTTTGGTCAGACCTGTGAGTAGTGGTTGCAAATTTTCTTGTTGCTTTGATGAATGCCATTATGACTATTTTGTGGTGTGTCTTGTTGGAGCAAGCAAAATGGTCTTTTTAAGGCTGTTGCTGTCCCACATGATCTACTATGGGATAAAGTAACTTTATTAGCTTCTTTATAGGCCAAGGCGGTTGAGGCTTTCCCAAATTACTCTATTTAACCCATACAAAGGAAGGCTAAGTTGTAGTTTTGATTTCCATTCTCTCTTTAGAGGACCTTGTCCTCTTGATGTACTTTAACTTTTGTTTGTGCAGTTTTAATTATATTTTTCGTCTTACAAAGAAAAAGAAGATTGTGTAGGTGTTGCATTGTAATTTGTATTGCAGCTGTAATGAGTTTATGTGCAAGTTCTCGACGAATCAATTTAAGTAAAATTATTGTGTGCCTATATTGGTATCTTCCTTTATCAGTTGCCTAATTATGTCTAATTGTCTACAAAATGGAAACATAATGAAAAATTATCATACTTCAGATTTAAGGAACTGTTTGTTTCAACTTATTTCAGCAAAAATAAATTCAGCAAAAATCAGTTTTTTTTGTCAGCAAAATAAGCTCAGATAAGTTAAGTTGTTTTAAATAAGTTCAGCTAAGTTCAATTAAGTTTATAAGAGAATGAATTTCATCTCTCTGCATGGTCATGTGTAAACTGTATATTGCATAACTGCTGTTACACTTGTACATTTTAAGGCCAAAGGTTTGAGAGAGTTATTGTTTTGGGATGTAGTGATTTACCACTGTAGTTGTATTACTTAGCTGATGTGCAACAACAACTACTTTGCGGTCTTCTAGTAGTAGGGACCTCATTAATTTCTTTTCTTTTTCATTTGTTGTTACAATTAGTCATGAGCTATATGCCTCAAGACTTCCGTGGTACCTTGATTCGACAACAAAGGGAACGCTCAGAGAGGACTAAACAAGCTGAAATCGATGCTTTGGTCAAGTCTGGAGGCAGTATACATGATCGATATGCGTTGCTGTGGAAGCAACAGATGGAAAGGTGGATATCTTAGAGTTTGTTTGTTGGTTAATTCTTTCTACCATTATTCTCTGACTTCATCAGACTATTTCTTTTTCAGGAGGCGACAGCTGGCACAGCTTGGATCTGCAACAGGTGTATATAAAACACTTGTGAAGTACCTAGTAGGAGTACCACAGGTTTGTATAATTTGCTTTTGTTTTTTGGGTTTTACTCCACTGATTTTTGGTGGTTGGAACTAGTAGAAAAGCATTTACTAGAGGCGGCACTTTTAGGTCTATTAGAGGCGTTTTAGGGTAGCTGAAAATGGCAGGTTGGCTAATGAATACGTTTTTAATTTGCCGGCGTTAAGAAAAATGCCTCAGATAACATATTCATCTTCTACGTTTTTCTAAAAAAAACGGCTTAAATAAGGTATTCATTTGCTACTTTTTTGAAGAACTCATCAAATTACCACTTTTCTCTATTTTTTTACTTGCACCATTTTCCTTTTATGGAAGTTGCATATTAGTTGCACAATTTCCTTTTATAGTATGTTTTCACATGCTTTTGGTGTGTTCACACACTAATTACCCACTTTATCCTTACTCACATTTCACATTTACCGTTGTTACCTTACATTTTCCCTTTCTTTTGTTTGTTATCATATGGACAATTTTGATATTTATAATTTTTCTTATTTGTCATCTATGGTTTATATCAACCATGACAGTAGTGACCATTGAAACCTAAAATTACTTGATTTGCTAACTATGGTTGAAATTTACAATTAATTGAACACCCTTCTCTTTCTCCCTTGATTCTTCTCTATGAGTTCTCACAACCATGGCAATGGATCCTCTTTCCCCAACTTTTCTACCTCTCTCCAACAACGGCATCCCTCTTCTTCAACCAACCCAGATTTGAATGATTAAAACTGTCTCAACAATTTTCTAGCCACCGTTATAAAGGATTGATTTTTGACACGGCACCAATTCAGGAGGTATTGGGGTTTAGGGTTCATCCAACCAAAACCCAGGGTGTCTTTTTTCCGGCCGTCGCAAAGCGACGTTACGGTCATCGTTGTGTCATTTAGGTGTTATATCAGGTGGTTCTTGCTCTGGTTTGTTGGAGCTAGAAGCATTGTAGTTTTAAGATGATGGCAACAGTGATGAGTCCAATTAAATATATTCTTGTTTTACAAGAATAAATTTCATGGGTGATAATTACGTCAATGTGTATTGGAGAATTGACTTTGATGATGTTGCTGCTGTTGAATTACATACATTATATGACATACTAGATGGACTTTGTTGTTTTGGCTGAGCTTGATATTGTCCATGATCATGAATAAAAAAATAACTCAGTGTTTTGCAAGTATGTACTGTTGCTTTGAAGAATTATTTAATTTAAGTGATGTTTTTGAATGTAGGTATTGCTGGATTTTATTCGACAGATAAATGATGACGATGGGTATGTACTTACATCTTGGTGTACAGAAACATGATTCTAGGCTGATATTTATATTTCTGAAAACGTTTTCGATTAGAAACGTCGGAGGTTTGGGTATTAAATATGTACCACTTTAGTAAACCTCCCATTTTGCGATACCAGTTGACCCCACTTCTTTAGACCTCTACCTAATTTATAAGATTCTCTCTCAAGTCTAACAAGCCTGATCTCTGCATTGCTGGAAAGAGATCCCACACAGGAGAAAGCATTCAGTTTAGGGTTGTGGGTTTGCGTTATGTAAAAGTGGGTGTTAATGTAATAGTTCTCTTGCGTTATAAGCCAATTAGCTAACTAGTAAAAAGAAAGACGGAGAGAAGTTATAACTTGTATCAAACTGTCAACCCTTTTGTCCCCTCCCTCCTCCTCCCTCCCTTGCAATGTTTAGCACACACATCATTTTCGTTAAATAAGAACTAAAAAGTTATTTCCTATGTATAACAACTTTCATTCGATATTTTTCATATATGATAACCCAATGTAGATATAATATTGAATAAACTGCATCTTATGAATACCAGCTTTTGACCAAAATTTTATTGTCAATGCTGCAATTTGAGATATAAAAGTTTGTTATCAATGCTTCTATTTGATATTAAAAAGTTTGTTGTCATGCTGCAATTTGATGGTTATTATGTGTTTTTCTTTTTCCATGAAAATTTACAGATTCTGAGTCATCTGACCTTTCAATTTTCTAATATGTTCATCACATTTTTCTTCTTTTTTTTCCTAGTATTTTTTCTCTATGGGATGTTTGAAGCACCTTGTACTAACTTTTTTCTTTTGGTGATTGGTAATGCTGCCTTCAAACCTGCCGATAGTAGGATCAATCATGGGGTGGGGTTGTTGCAATTTATTGGCTATGGTGATTGGCTGAAGGTTTCGATTCTCAAAGCTCTTTTTAGATTGTACCCAAACTTGGTTTGACCTAGTCCATTGTTTACTGGTTACCTTTCTCTGCTCAATTATTTTTGGGATTGAAGTCAGCTGAAATTAACCTTAAGTAATTGCCTGCCTGATGTTACGACTGCTTAAATTAGTTTGCCTGCCTGATGATACGACTGCTTAAATTAGTTTTAATCTCTTTCTCCTATTTTAACTTGTGTGGTTAAGAGAAATATGAAAATGATAATCCTATTCATTTTACATTAACGTATCGTTTTTAATGTTTTCCATAACAGGCCAATGGAAGAGCAAAGGCATCGGTATGGACCACCATTGTACAGCCTTACGAAGATGGTGCTCACTATACGGCTGTTTATTTTTCTTATGTGGACACGTTTTGATGCCAGAAAAATGTGAGATATTCTTTGATTATTTCCCTTCCCCAGTTTCTGATATGATTTGTCTTAGATTATATTGCAGCCAAATTTCGTAAAGTGTGTATTCTGCATTGCTGTTAGTCTCTTTTCCTAGTAGCACAGTTCCCATCCCTGAGAACTTTTGACAATTGATCATGGCTTTACTTTTTATACAGAACAGAAAAGGAATTAGCTACTTTGGAACAAGCTGTTAACACTTATACTACTGAATTTGAGAGGTTTATAAAGTTTATGGGGTAAATCTTTTCACCATTCTTATAAAAGAATAATTGATCTCTGGATTAGATTTCACTATCTTGATGCTTTGTTGACGCATCAATTAATGGACATATCTTCTGTTGTTAGTGAGGTTTTTGCAAATTCGCCCTTCTTTATATCAGCTGATGAAGTAGGCTCCATAGATTCAAGGTGAGTTCCTCTGAAGTATTCATTTTTTTTGGGGAGGGTAGGCCAAGGCCCATTTGAAATGCTCATTATTGGTTTTCAGTTTGTTTGTTTGTCTTAATCTTGAAAAATGTTTTGATCTGTATTTGGAATTAGCAGAAATGATGATTACAAAGAAATAAGCATTCCTGCTGGGAAACTCCATGAGGTTTGTTGCAATTGCCCTTTTCAATTACCTTTTAATGTAAAGGTAGTGTTTTGTATGTGTTAATGGATTTCTGGTGGTTTGTACTCCCTCTCGTTTTTTTATAGATCTACCATTAGCCTTTTCAAGTCTTCCAATGCATAACTTGGACAATTATTAAAAGTTGATATATATTGATACCAATCTAACAAGATCTCACATGAGTACATGACTATGTCTCCTTGTATATAAACTAACAAAGATGGTAAAAGGGGTTATGTGAATAATGTCCCAAGTCAATAAACTTCATCTATTATAAATGGATGAAGTATTTGGTAAGAGGATTTCCTGCTTTGGGTTAAGGCTGTGTTCATTTGGGCCTTACCAAATCCTGGTTTCACCTCTCTATTGGTCCTGCCCGCTGTAAAAGAACTTCTTAATTAACAAAATTTGCAAGTGTAATGTCGCCTGTTGACATTATTTGGAGATTGTGCCACCATAGGACAACGTCTCTAAGTTATCTGCATCACCCCACCAGATACATGAGAAGAAAACAAAAGATAAAGAAACATATAAAATTGATGAAAGGGGAAAAAAGATGCATGCATTGACAATGGGAAACATGAATTTATTACTAACATGTCAAAAATCATACTCATGAACGAAGAAGAATTATCAAAGCAATAGCAAGGTTCATGTGAGTGTGTGTCTATGTATATAGGGTGAAGTTCTGTTGAGATTTACCCTTATGGTGTGAAAGGTTCCTGTGAGAACCCAATTTATGCTAAGAAACAAGCAAGATTTATCTGAAATAGACGACCAGCAAGGGAGAAATTAATAAAAGAAAATTTAGATAAAAGCTGGATTGAAATTTTTACTGAATGATTAGTGAAATCAATTATAAACTAAGCACACTTCCAGGGATGGATATCCTCCCAAGGAAATTTCTCTTACTACAATCAGCATAGTCCCCAGTACATTTCATCAGTTACACATCTTAGTTGCTCCTTATTTAACTTGGTAAGTAACTTCTTTGTGATTCCCCTTTTCACCTTTCCCTTCCTTGTCAGTACACATTTTCTGTATTACCTTCGGGGTATCTTCTAGAATAGGTGAGCACAATGTGATGTCTAGGTAGTTTCTTAGCATTACCCCAACCAGACTGCCACCTTGTCCTCAAAGTGGAAGGCAGTGAAAGGCAGACCTGTAAGTAATTCCACCTAACTTCAAAGTTACATTTCACTAGGACCTCGAAGGTGTTCCTGACCAAACTCTTGGATCCCCCACATCCTTCAATTGTATCCAAAAGAGTTTACATAGAAACGAGCTCCTCTATCTCTCGGTCATGGGGTGGTCTCCTCAAGTGTAAGTCTCACGCATTGTCATTAATTAAACTCGATACAAAGAGAAGATAGGCTGAAAAGGCAAGGAAAACGGCTACAAAAAGGTTCCTCATCTCTCTAAACATCTTCCTAAAAGAATTATCTTACCTTTTCCTATCTTGGACCTCGTTAATGGCTTTAGACTTTAGTAGAGTAGAAACTTGGGAAATAATTTCCATGGATAATGGTGAGTCACCCTAGCATCTTTAGGACCCCACCCATTTTGACATAAGTCGTACTTGCTTTTGATGACATTGTACCAAAGAGACCGACATTCAAGAGGAAACCCCACCATGGCCACCACCATTAATCCACCAAAGCAGTATTTTTTGAAATTCAAACCCCAACCCCAAACCAACCTCTGGATGACATACTAAATCCCAACTTACGAGATGATCTTTTCGAGCCTCCTCTGGCCAAGACCATGAGAAATCCCACTTTCAACCTCTTAATTTTATGTGCTACATCAGTGGGGATTTTAAAAAATGAAAGATAGTAGGGAGGTATCTTCTTGAACATATAAGTATAATGGGAGGTCCAGGTGGATCCTTCATTTATTAGCATCTTACCGTGAAAACTAAGGCTTTGTTGTTGTTGTTGTTGTTGTTACCGTGAGAACTACTCTTAGTTCTCGCCAGATCAACAATCATAAAATAAAATGCAACGGCTCATATTTCAAGCATTTTCCTCCTTGCCTTTGAAGAAATAAAAAAAAGCCAAAATAAGTTGCAATTAAATATCCAAAGAGTTTGTCTCTTCGTCCTCCTTCAATTAACGTTTTGGACACATAGTAAATCTTCACTTTTCCACTAAAGTCAACATTATTAAGGGATATCTCCAGAATTTTATCATCAATTTAATCCACAGTTAACCTAGTTACTTTGTAGAGTTGGAATAATGTTTGGAGAAGGGCAGGCTTGCTGGACTTTGAAAGCATGTATGTGTGAAGGCATCAAAGTTGTGATTGGACATTATGATAGCACACTGCCATATACTTCAGGGCACATGACAATGTACTCGTGTACCCCTGCCTAGAACATTATGAGAATTTTTTCCAAACTGTCGTTTAGTATTGGTACACGATTGTGTGGACTTGTTCTCTAAAAACGCGACTTAGTTAGCCCCTCATCCTAACATAAAGTGCATTTTATATGGGGAGATAGAAATGATTTATGCAATTTAAATGTCTCTTTTAATTTTGGGGTGACTATCTATGTCTTCATATCTCATGTAATGTGTCCTCAGACTCCTCACCAATCCTTTACATCTTTGTCCTTTTCGAGTTTTCGGGCTTTCTTGATGAGGGGCGATAAGGTTTGTGTCCTTGTCGTATAAAAAGATATTCCACTAACCTAGTCAAAGTGGGAGGAGGGGGAGGTGCCTATTCCATGTTATTCTTTGAAGTACTTTATGGAAGACAATGAATATTTAACAATATATTAAGTAGTTGGATGATGAGCAGATTTGATTAAAGACGAACAATGAAGGGGATGTTCTTATTGGACTTATGATAAAGAAGTATCTCTATTCTATAAGGGAAACTCCTATTTTCATTTTAGTAAATGACCTTTTGGTGCCCCTATGGAATAGTCTATATTTGCCCTCATTCACATTTGAAATGATCACTATTCTATAAGGGAACTCCTAAGTTCATTTTAGCAATTGATCTTTTGGTGCCCCCCCAGGGAATAGACTCAAATACCCTCACTAACTTAAATGTCATTGACTTAATTTAATTTATTTATAAAAACGATTATTTAATGCAAATTTGCAATCTCTTCTTCACGCAAATTTAGCGAAAAAAGTCAAAGAAAACATCTAAAATAATACCAAAAACAAAACTTTGCAATCAATCTGACAGTTCAAGCATGCTATAATGTCTCAATTTAGGAGAGGATAATACCCATAATATGTGTAAGCCTTAATATATCAATTTAGGAGAGAATAATACCCCAAAATATATATAAACAATAATATCCCAATTTAGGAGAGAATAATACCTGAAACAGTAAAATAAAGTTAAAAAAAGTACCCCAAATTTTACATAACATCACAATCATAATTCTATTGAAGGAGAGAAAACATAAGAAGTCAAAAGAATACTAAACAATAATTCGGACTTAATACAATTGCCAAAAGTACGAAATAACTTAAAATTTCCAATAAGAATAATTTCTATTTTACACGACCTCCATTTTTTAATAGATGCATCACTTGGATTTAATTATAATATTAAATAAAATAGAAGTATTTTAAATACGCCAAACCAATCATGGATTATTGTCTTATATACCTTTCTCGACACTACTTATTAGGGCCTGAACCAAAGTTTGAAAAAATACTGTAGAATTAATCGACAATATTCATTGGAAGTTTTTTTATTAAAAATAAATAAAAAGTCAATATTCTTGTAATTCACTAAATCAACTTTTGCCATAGTTAGAGTCAAAATCTTTGGCAATTTCAGTCTTAGTTTTAAAAAGCGCGAAGCGCACAAGGGCCCTGGAGCCTAGCTGCAAAGCGAAAGGGCACGCTTTACGTAGGCGAAGCGCACCCGGAAAGAAATAATAAATTTTCAAAAGTTCATAAAAGATGGATAAAATATGGAAAGAAAAGATGAAAACAAAGAGAAATCGAAAAGATGAAAGAAAAATCCACAATCCGGCTGGAGAAATACGGCGAGAATGCTAGAGAAATCCGGCGACGGGAGAAATCGCACCAGCGTTTTCAAAACCCCCCCAAATTTTCGCTTTTTAAAATAAATAAATCACGTGATACTTTAAAAAAGAAGATAAGAGTCACGTGGCTTTATTTTTATCTAAAAAAGAAGGGTCTGCTGCGTTCTTCTCTGCGCTTCTTCGCTCCCTGTGCTTTAAGTGCGCTTTTTAAAACCAAAATTTCCAGTTCATATTTTGACATTAAAGAATATTTTTTGTAAGAAAATAGAAAGTCAAAATTTAATAGACATCCAATTATAAAATATTTTTTATTACTGAGATTATTACCGAGATAAGTAGGATGTTGTATTCTGTAATCTTATTTTGATAAATGTACGGTTACTTGGTGTAAAAAAAACGGTAGTATTGCTAACTAAATAATAAGTAAAATAAAATATGTTCACTCATACTCCATATTCAGGTAATCAGAGTCATATATATTCCGTATGTGATTCCAATTTTTATGTAAGTTTTATAGTTTATCATTCCATTCGATTACCGCCGTTGAATAACTTTCATAAAATAAGTTACATTTTTCATCAACCCTTAACATAATAAGTTATATAATAATTGTATTCTTCCTTATATGCTGTGTTTCTATGTCATATAAATAACTTATTATTTGCATCATCTTTATAAAAAAAGCAATATTACTACAAAGTATAAATATTGTATTTCATGTATAGCCAACTTATAAATATGAGATGATGATTTCTCAAGTGACTAATATATGAAGTTACAACTGATAGTTAAATTAAACAAGAGATCGAAGAACTATAACCAAACAAGAGATGAACATCAGCAAAAAAAAGGATAATCATTACAATTTTTTTTAATTTAAGTTATGGGCACGTTTTAAGTTATTGAGTAGCAAGTGATCCAATCGTAGAAGTATATTGGAAAATATGCATACATTTAAGCACGCATCATGTGTATATAAGACTTGTACATATATGAAAAAGGCCATGGAGATTAAACTTTTGATGATGCTATTTTTAAGTAGAAAAGGGAAAGTTCTGTTGTCATCTTTTCTTATTTTAGTTTGGTAATGATCAAAGGATAGCAGCATGGTTGTGTTGGGGGGTCTTAAATTGAAAGAGGATGATTTTTTGTTATATCTCTGATTTGCAGTTTATGGATGGACAATTTCTGGACTTGCGTTTTAGATTTATCTGGCTAGGTTTAACGTTGCGAGAAGGCAGGAATATGCTTTATTGTGCACATGCCAGTGTGGGCATGTAGGTTTGCAGGCCTAATAGCACTCCACTTGTATTTTATACATAATCTTTAACTCTCCTCTAAAAACCTGTCTTCAATTATTCGATTTCTTTGTTCTTTTTTTCAAGAGATTAAAATGGCAGCCTGAGTTGGCAACACCAATTACTAATATTTCAGAGATGCTTGTCTTTTGGGGGTGGGAGTGCCGGAATATAGAATAATAACATTGGAGTAAACAGCCACCAGGACATACTAAACTTATGCTTTACTAATAATCACCTTCCCTCTGTGTATTTTTAATATGACCGTCTTTATGATGAAGGATACGAAATCATCATACGAAAAAAGTTATACCTCTTGCTTTGTTTTAGGAACTATATTTATTTCTTTGACTTGAATTCTTTTGAAAATCTCTTTTTGTTGTTTAATCTCACAGTTTTTGTTTCTAGGTGGTGTTGTCAGTGGATTCGATTAACTCATATATTGCTTGGGACTTCTCGTTGGAACAAAGTAAAATGAAATTGGTACGCTCTAGGACTTTTTAATGTCTTACTGAATTTGGTTGCACGTATAGAAGATGTGCTTTTATATTTAAATTTGGTCCTGTATATAGTGTGTTGTTATTACATTCTCATGTGTTTCCATTTGTTATTATTCAGCCGTAAGTTGATAATTGCAGAAGATCTGAGTGGTTAAGTGTTAAAATCTTTTTATTTTTTTTTATATTTTTTATATTTATGATTCAAAGGTGAATTGTTTGAAAGGTTTAGGAGATGGTTCTGTTTAGTTTGCGGTGCAGCGTCTCTCTGTCTCTTTGTTATCTCCTTATTTTGCTTGGGTACCACTTATTGGTTAAGACTTAGGACTTATAAGGGTTTAGGTGTGTTGTTATTACGTCCTTTCCTTGAATTAATAACGTATATAAGTGTTAACCAATACCAAGAGGAATTGGTAGTGGATTTAATAAACCTGGTTGGCTTGACAGACTATAGTTAATCCCCTCTACTAATTAGACCCTTAACACTCTTTAAAGGTGCATCTCTAGGACTTGGTAGTGGATGTAATAAACCTGGTTGACTTGACAGACTATAGTTAATCCCCTCTACTAAATTAGACCCTTAACACTCTTTAAAGGTGCATCGCTACTTGAATGGCCTCCCTGAGTAGAAGCATGAAGCCACTGAAGTACTGTTGATTTTAAAGCATCTCTACTTGAATGGCCTCCCTGAGTAGAAGCATGAAGTCACTGAAGTATTGTTGATTTTAGAGCATCTCTGCTTGAATGGCCTCCTTGAGTAGAAGTTTGAAGCCGTTGAAGTATTGTTGATTTTAGAGCATCATCAAGACAAACCAATAGATTTCCTTTTCTTCTTATTTAATAAACCCCCCTATTAGAGTTTAGTTTAACATGCTCTTACTGCAACTTGTCTACTAACTGCTGTAATTTTCTGTAGTGCATAGCTATCTTGAATTAGCTTCCCCAAGTTGAAGTCCAAAATGAAAGACCTTAGAGAGCGCATCTGTAACCAAATTTTCACTGCCACTACGAATCTCATAATCCAATCCTGTGTGCTTAGACCACTAAGACTGGTGAAAAGAATTTGATACCAAACATGGCCTTGTGGAAATTGGTGGTTTTTACTTCTCTCCAGCAAAGAGGAGTTTTCCATGTTTAATCTTCTTGTGTTCTTTATTGTTCTTTATTATTCATGTCTATTATTCCGCATTAGTATACTAATAATTGCACGATTTGCGAGCCCCCAATCCTCACAATAGGCACTTAAATAATACAAAATGTGGTTTGCCATCTTCTTCCGCATTTTGTAAAAAATGCGTGAGAGTTGAAGGAAACTTCATGGGGAGACTCAGAGGCTCCAAGTAGTTTTGGGTTAGATATAGAATTTATCTTTTAATTCTTTCTGACAAAATGGTCCCTTTGAAAGTCTTCACTATAGAAGGGTCTTCGTAAAGAAGCATGATGAGGAGCTATTTTAAAGATGGAGTTATGAACTTCTTTAGCGTCTCTTGCGATACCATAATATCAAATTCTTGGTAGCTTAATTTTCGCTGCACCAACACCTCCATGCTGTCCTACCATGTGCACAAAGGTTGTGCACTTATCAAGCACATTGTTCATTCATCAAGGTCAACTGGTGTTCGTCGCCAATCGTCGGTTGTAGGTCAAGTTGCTGGACCGAACTAATCACAATCTCTTCTAGTCGTGTCCTCCTGTCAGCGTTGGCTTCTCACAAGAAAACTCAGATCTCATGGCACACCATTGTTGTAAATGTTCTTCACTCAGCATTGTGGCGCTATGTTACTAGGATTCAGGTACTTATATCCGACAAGGGTATGTGTCCAAGTGTCCAACTTGGCTTTGTGATTTTTTTTTATGATTTTGACCCACAATGAAGTGTCTAAGAGTCCTACTGATGCCCGAGGTTCGGGCATGGGTACTTGAGATGAAACTAAGAGTTCGAGTAATATAGTTTAACGTCTTCTTACACCAAGGATGGCAATGCATCAGACTCGGGTCGGACCCTGATCCAACTCCGACCCGAACGCAAAATACGGACCCGAACCTGAATCTGACTCCAAAATCACATAATTCGACTCCAAGTACGTTGAATTCCACAACCTCCGAATCTGACTCGAACCAAGTACTCTAGCTTTCATTCAATTTTCCTCATTTTACATATCCAGAAAAGAAAAATCATCCTAAAATATGAGAATATAGCAATCATCCATTCTTCGGAAAGAATCTCCTTAAAATCAAATACAAAGTAAAACTAATTACATTAATGCTTGTTCATATGTTGATAAATAAACTCTTAAATATTCAAATTTACTTGAAATATACATCTAATTCCCTGAATAATCGACCAGAAGTTGATTTGCATATCAAAAAATTTAATCCAACAAATGTAGTGACAAATACATAAACAAATAAATTTCTTAAATATCATCTAAAACGTTTTCACCCAAGACGAAGATTTTTTATATGGGAATTTAACTCATCTGCTTGCCTTCCCCAAGTTGACTTCTGCAACAATAGATATTAATACTAGAGTTAAGGACAACGTTGTAGTTATTTGAACTTTTGGAGTACATGTTCCTGCTTCTCTTAGATGCAAGACTTGGTGGGGTTATTGGCTTGTTAGAAATCTTACAATAATATTCCATCTCTCTTTTATTTCCTCTCCTCCATCTACATCCACTTGTTGAAATTGTTACTCCCTTGTCCCATTTTCTTTTTTACACTTATCAAGGCACTTGGGAGATAAGTTGTTTGGCTATCAAAATATTATTTTATTGGAAAAGTAGATGTGAAATAAGATAGTGGAGTATTATTTTATTGAAAAGTAGATGTGGTAGAAGACAACAGAGTATCATTTAATTCAATTAAATGTGAGAGAGTGCGAGACCGTAACTTTTTGGTAGTGGAAGAGAAGGTACTCAAATAATTACGGGGTCTTTTCCAAAACAGAAGTATAAAAACTAATCCGGGGCAGATGTAAATGGAAAGTTTAAATACTTATACGAGACGGAGGGAGTAAATGATGATGGATATTTCAAGCAGAGGTGATGTAGATCGAGGATGAGAAGAAATAAAAAAGAGATGGAAAAACTGGAAAGCTTAAAGGAGCAAAGGAAAAGAGAGGGGGGAGGGTGTTTAGTTTTCCAGATTTAGGTTAGGTGGTGTTTTATACTTTTATTTTAAATATGCAGACTCGGGTCGGACTTTCGGACGTCCGATCCGCCTCCTATTTGGAATCTGACTATTTTTGGTGAATTCAGATTCAGACTTTACTTTGCGGACTCGAATCGTACTTTTTTTCTTCAATTCAGGCTGGATTCGAATTAGATTACCATTCTTATCCTATGGTCCCCCACCAATCCTACCCATAATCTATTATGTATATTTTATTTTGAATTTTTTTATTTTTCTATATATAGTTATAGAATATGAAGTGAAATATATAATAATATTACAGTTTTTCATGAAATGCCCTCTATGAAGAAATTCACCAAATAACCTTCAAGTTTCAAAAATTCTCCAAATACCCTATTTCAATACTTAATACATCAACTACCCTTAATGACGTCATCAACCCCTAATTAACCCACTCATTATCCCCCTAATTAACCCTTCAACTCATTTCCTCCCATTCTTTCCCCGCCTCAAACCAGCAACTAGAAAAACCTGCACCACCGTCGCCTGCTTAGTTGCTTCGTTGTTGCTCGCTGGCAATAACCGCGTCGCCCGTATCTCTCCTCTCTCACGCTGCATGTCGTTGTCACTTGCTTCGCTGCTTTGTTATTGCTTGCCGGAAAAAACCAGCAACCTCTATCAACGACCTTCACGACCTTCTCTCCCTCTCTCACACCGCCCAACCACTGCCACCAGCACCAGACCTTACCTCCACAACTTCCACCAACCTCGAAACTCCAATCGTCACCTTGCCAAAATCACTCCCTTATTCAATTGTTACATAAATCAAAATCGTCAAAAAAAAATCGAGCTCAGGTTTCCAAAGTTCTAAGATTTCCAAAGTTCTAAAGTACTGCAAATTAATTTGGGATCAAATTTATGAAATAGCTATTCTTTTCGGCAATCAAAAACGAAACTTAAAATTGATCATTGTTGCAATTGAACTAAATTTACTTGGAAAGAGGAGATTGAAATCAATGTGCAACACAAAATTGAAATTTGACAAGGAAAATTGAGGAATCGATGAAGAAGAGTGAAGATTGTCGACTTTTCTTGGTCGTCGATTGCTTGGAGTTCTTCGATTTGGGTAATTCATTGTCGCCACCGGAGGAGGTGGTGGAGCCGGTGGGGAAGGAGGGAGAGCGTGTAGGAGATGGAGGAGAGAGAAATGTAGGGGTTTACATGGCGGAGGTGAGATCTTGTTGTCTCTGGGAGTAGTGAGGAGATTGAAGGTGAAATGGGGTTACACTGATTTTGGAATTATGGGAACGATTGAGATAAGGTGGTTCCATTCCCATGGCTGCCAAATTGGTATGACAAGAGAAGGAAAGGGGTGGGATCCGCGAGGAGGGAGAAGTGGTGGCTTCCATGACAACCATGGAGGGAAGGGAAGAAGGAAGAGGGAGAGAAAATATCATCATTCTCATTACCCATTGCCTCAAAGAGGCTCCCGTAAGAAGCGGGGTAAGGCGGTCGGGTGTACACAATCTTACCCCTGCAATTGCAAAGAAGTTGTTTCCCATTGACCCAAAAGAGATAACGGGGCGACAACGGGACGACCATCTTCTACTTCATGGAAAGGAAGCAAAGAGGTTTTACGAGCCATTTTGATTTAGTCCATTACATCCCGCAGTCAAAATAACAAATGAATCTTTGGCTCCATCGGATATGGACATGGAAGAGGGAGAGAAAAGAAAAAGAAAAAAAGGAAGAAACAAATGGGTTAATTAGGGGTCAGTGGACTAATTAGGGGGTGATGACGTCATTAACGGTAGTTGGTGTACTGAGTCTTGAAATTGGGGTATTTGGTGAATTTTTGACACTTGTGGGTTACTTGGTGAATTTTTTCAAAACGCAGGGGCATTTCATGAAAAAAGCCGATCGTATTATGAATAGGAGAAAATGCAAGTTTGTGAATTGATTCAAGTTGAAAAAAGAATCAAATATCCATTCATCAAATCATTCACTCCCAAGCTGTTATACTGTCTTTGTCCGTGTTAGTAAGTGTGCTAAGTGCTAACTGTATGTGAGAATGAAAAGTAGAATCCGATGAAACCACCAGTGAAGTATGATACGGTTATGGATGAAAGTGATAGTCTTATGCTAGCAATTGGAACCAAAACTGATTTGGGTTCAATGGCTCATTTTGTGTGCATGGTGACTTGGATTGAGTGAGCTCGTTATATGGTCCTTATTATCAAGGTGGTACATTAATCAAACTGGTCCGTTTAAATCACATTGGTCCGCTTGTTTAAACAGATTGTACGCACTTATTATTTTTAATTGCTTTGGTTAAACTCGGTTTAATAAAGGGATATTTGTTTAAATCCCCAATTTAAATTCAGTCATTACTTAGCTTTGATTATTGCTGTTTGTAAGGAGAGTTTTAAGCCTTTGTAACCTCCAATTTAGTGACTGAATTAGGAGGCTTTAGAGCTTGTAACTGCCAGTTTTAAAGGCTCTTAAATGGCTCTTAATTAGCCGTTTAAAGCTTTTGTAGCTGTTGGTTTTTGGCTATTTATAGTCAGCTTCTTGATTGGAATAAACAACCAACTGGATGATTAAAACACTTGTTTGTTACATTTCGAATTATAGTTTATAATTCAGCCTTTTTCTTTGTTTTGGACGCGTTTCCTATTCAAAGAACTGATTGTGAGTCAATAGGTCTTGTCTTGCATTCACGATCAACGAGTTAAAGGTCTAGCTTGTTAATCAACTATCCTTGTTTATACAACGAGTTTTTAAACTCGTATCATTAGTGGTATCAGAGCTGCTGTTCGTGTGATCCGCCCAAAAAAAAAAAAAAAAAAAAGAGAGCTGCTGTTCGTAATTCTTACAAACTGAAATATGGATTTTGATGATCCTGACTTTCTACAACATCTCCAAGAAGCCTTGAAGAACGTTAGAGATGGGGGGGTATCGTAGGCCTCCTAGGCGTGATCTACGGGCTATGGATGAATTCAAAGTCACCGAACTTCCTGAATTTGTTGGTGGAACAGATCCGGAAGCCTATTTGGAGTGGGAGCGCAAAATAGAGAGAATGTTCGATTTCAAGGACATTGATGATGAGAAGCGTTGCAAATATGCCATATTGAAGCTAGGACGAGGGGCTTCATTGTGGTTCGAGGGACTGAAATCCAAGAGAATACGTGAAGGGAAGGAGAAAATTACCTCTTGGGAGTCTTTGAAACGTAAGCTACGTAAAAGGTATGTGCCAACAACTCATAGAATAACAATTTATCTGCCGAATTGAGGCAAGGAAAAATGAGTGTCGCTGAATATATTGATGAGTTTGAAAAGTTGTCCTTAATGGGAGAAATTGAGGAAATTGAGGAACAAAAACTGTCCAGATTTTTAAGGGGTCTAAATTATAATATTGCCAATACCGTAGACCTTTATCCATATTCTGATTTTGACACTCTTTGTGGACTTTGTTTAAAATTGGAAAATCAAGGGAAGGCAAAATATGGGGGAGGGTCTAGTATGGATGGTAAAGCCAAGTCTTGGGCTAAATCCGAACCTAGCTTGAAACCAAACACATCACCTAGTACCGTAGGTTCAAGTAATTCTACGGCTGCCCCTAAACTATCTAACCCAACCAAATAAACAAGTCTGTCCAAGGTGCGTTGTTTTAAGTGTCAAGGGTTTGGGCATTATCAAAATGCGTGTCCAAATAAACGAGTAGTGACCTTGAGAGAAGCTGTTGAATGTCGTGAGGAGTTGTTTGAAGAGGAAAAGAGGTTGGGGGACGTATTTGTGTTTGATGAGAGTGGTGATGAGGAGGAAGAGGAAGGGTATGAGGCTCCAATTTATGACACAAATCTGGTTCTTAGAGCGCTACAAACTCAAATTTCACCTACTGATCTAGACCAACGAGATCAGTTGTTTCATAAATGTCTAGTGAAAGATAAGTGGTGTAGTGTAATTGTTGATGGGGGGAGTTGTACCAATGCTGCTTCTAGTGAAATGGTGTCAAAATTAGGCTTAATCACTACTGCCCATCCTAGGCCATACGCACTCCATTGGCTTGATGATGGTAATAGTGTAAAAGTGTCGAAGCAAGTAAGGGTTGGTTTGACTATGGGTTCGTATGTGGATGAAGTTCTTTGTGATGTTATTCCTATGGATGCTTGTCATATTTTGTTGGGTCGTCCTTGGCAGTTTGATAGGGACGTGATTCATAAAGGGAGAAGCAATGAGTATGAATTGAGAGACAAAGGCAAGAAAATTGTGCTAAAGCCTATGTCATCTCAAGCGGTTCGATCCATGAGTGTGAAACAAAAGAAAAAGCCGAATCTCACCGTGTTGGCTAGTGAACGAGAAATTGAGCAAGCTCTTGATCATGGAGAGTTGGTGTATTTGCTCGTGGCTAAGGAGAGTCCAATTGAAGGCCAAAATTAGAAAGAAGGCAGTCCCATTGCCGAATTGCTGTTTGAGTTCAAGGATGTATTTCCGGATGAATTACCACCAGGTTTGCCCCCTATTCGTGGTATTGAACATCAAATTGATCTTATTCCAGGAACTTCTTTGCCTAATAAGGCTGCCTATCGTTGCAATCCGGAGGAAACAAAGGAATTACAAAAGCAAATTGATGAACTTGTGAATCGAGGCTATGTTAGAGAAAGCTTGAGTCCATGTGCTGTTCCGGTGTTGCTTGTGCCTAAGAAAGATGGAACATGGCGAATGTGTGTTGATAGTAGGGCTGTGAATAACATTACCATCAAGTATCGTTTTCCAATTCCGAGACTTGATATGTTAGATGAGCTCCATTGTTCGAAGTTGTTCTCAAAAATTAATTTGCGAAGTGGTTATCATCAGATTCGGATGCGTGAAGGAGATGAGTGGAAAACGGCTTTCAAGACAAAACATGGTTTGTATGAGTGGACCGTCATGCCATTTGGTCTCACTAATGCTCCTAGTACGTTTATGAGGCTAATGAACGAAGTGCTTAAATCATTTTTGGGCAGATTCGTTGTGGTATATCTTGATGACATCTTGGTGTATAGTAGGAACGAAGAGGAGCATCTGATTCATTTGAGGGATGTTTTTGAAACACTTAGAACTCAAAGACTCTATGGGAAGCTAGAGAAGTGTTCATTCCTTGTTGACAATGTTGTATTCTTGGGCTATGTGGTTTCAAAAGATGGAGTGTCCGTGGATCAGTCCAAGATCGAGGCTATCAAATCGTGGCCTAATCCTAAAACTATAAGTGAGGTGCGTTCATTTCATGGTCTTGCTTCATTTTATAGACGTTTCATTCGTGATTTCAGTACTATTACTAGTCCTATCACTAGTTGCTTGAAGAAAGGTGCTTTTGTATGGGGAGAGGACGCTCAAAAGGCGTTTGATGTGATTAAAGGGCGTTTGTGTGCTGCTCCTATTTTGGCGCTGCCAGATTTCTCTCAACCTTTTGAGGTCGAGTGTGATGCTAGTGGGGTGGGGATTGGTGTTGTTTTGATCCAAGGTAAGCGTCCCATAGCTTATTTTTCGGAAAAGTTAGGGGGTGCTCGTTTGAATTATTGCACTTATGATAAAGAGTTCTATGCCATTGTTAGAGCTTTGGATCATTGGAGTCATTATTTGCGTTCTAGCCACTTTGTTTTGCATTCTGATCATGAATCTTTGAAGTATATTAATGGGCAACAAAAATTGAGCCCAAGGCATGCTAAATGGGTTGAGTTCTTGCAATCCTTTCATTTTTCTTGGAAATACAAAGATGGTAAAAGCAATGTGGTGGCTGATGCATTATCACGAAGGTACACTTTGCTTGCTACACTTGATGTTCGTTTGTTGGGGTTTGAGACCTTAAAAGATTATTATCATGATGATGGTGATTTTAGAGTTGCATTCGAGAAATGTGCAGTTGGTGCTTATGGGGGGTACGTGTTGCAAGATGGGTTTCTTTTCAAAGGTAATCGCCTTTGTATTCCTAAGCATTCAATTCGTGAGTTACTAGTGCGTGAGGCTCATGGTGGAGGATTGGCTGGTCACTTTGGCATAGCCAAGACCTTGGAAATCTTGAGAGAACATTTCTTTTGGCCTAAAATGTTAGGTGATGTAACGAACATTGTGAATAAATGTGTGACTTGTCATATGGCCAAGAGTTCTTTCAAACCCGGTTTATACTCACCTTTGCCGGTTCCAGTTCGCCCTTGGGAAGATGTATCCATGGATTTTATAGTGGCTTTGCCTTGTACTCAAAGAGGTAAGGATGCTATTATGGTCGTGGTGGATAGATTTTCAAAAATGGCTCACTTCGTTGCTTGTCACAAAACGGATGATGCTTGTAATGTGGCTGATTTGTATTATAAGGAGATTGTTCGTTTGCATGGAATTCCAAAGACTATTGTTTCTGATCGAGATTCCAAGTTCTTGAGTTACTTTTGGAATACATTGTGGAGAAAGGTGGGAACCAAGTTGTTGTTTAGCACTTCACATCACCCTCAAACTGATGGGCAAACAGAGGTGACAAATCGAACCTTGGGAACGCTATTGAGAGGGTTGGTAAGTAAAACGCAAAAGGATTGGGATGTCAAGCTTGCTCACGCTGAATTTGCTTATAATCGGTCTCCTACTTATGCTACTGGGCATTCTCCATTTGAGGTAGTATATGGGATTAATCCATACTTGCCCTTGGATTTAATTCCATTACCAAAAGATGAGTTGGTTCACAAGGATGCCGATGCTAAGTTAAAGTCTATGATGAAACTGCACCAACAAGTTCGTGAGCGAATTGAAGCTATTAATGCCTCTTATAAACAGAAATCAAATAAGAATCGCAAACCGAGGTTGTTTGAAGAAGGTGATTTGGTTTGGGTTCATTTAAGGAAAGAGCGTTTTCCAAGCAAACGCAAGAACAAGCTTATGCCTAGGGCTGAAGGTCCTTACAAGGTGGTTGCACGTGTGAATGATAATGCTTACAAGATTGAGCTTCCGGGAGACTATGGTGTCCATGCTACTTTCAATGTAGGTGATCTTTCACCTTATCTTGATGATGATGGCCTTGCTGGATTGAGGTCAATTCCTTTTAAAGGGGGAGGGGATGATACGGTTATGGATGAAAGTGATAGTCTTATGCTAGCAATTGGAACCAAAACTGATTTGGGTTCAATGGCTCATTTTGTGTGCATGGTGACTTGGATTGAGTGAGCTCGTTATATGGTCCTTATTATCAAGGTGGTACGTTAATCAAACTGGTCCGTTTAAATCACATTGGTTCGCTTGTTTAAACAGATTGTACGCACTTATTATTTTTAATTGCTTTGGTTAAAGTCGGTTTAATAAAGGGATATTTGTTTAAATCCCCAATTTAAATTCAGTCATTACTTAGCTTTGATTATTGCTGTTTGTAAGGAGAGTTTTAAGCCTTTGTAACCTCCAATTTAGTGACTGAATTAGGAGGCTTTAGAGCTTGTAACTGCCAGTTTTAAAGGCTCTTAAATGGCTCTTAATTAGCCGTTTAAAGCTCTTGTAGCTGTTGGTTTTTGGCTATTTATAGTCAGCTTCTTGATTGGAATAAACAACCAACTGGATGATTAAAACACTTGTTTGTTACATTTCGAATTATAGTTTATAATTCAGCCTTTTTCTTTGTTTTGGACGCGTTTCCTATTCAAAGAACCGATTGTGAGTCAATAGGTCTTGTCTTGCATTCACGATCAACGAGTTAAAGGTCTAGCTTGTTAATCAACTATCCTTGTTTATACAACGAGTTTTTAAACTCGTATCAAAGTATTAATTGAAACTAAGCCTAGTGAAGGCTTTTGATTGTCACTACTTTCAGAGAGGCTTATTATATTTAATTTTATGGAACTCCCTGTGGCTAACCTCTCAGCGCATGGTTTTCATATAACTAGGAAAATTAAACTTGGCCATTACCAAGGGTCCGTCTTTAGGACCGTTAATGACTCAGAGGCCTAGAAAACATAAAATTCAAAGTACATACAATAGAAAGGATAACACTGGGGTGGTTCAGTGGCATGACTATATTTGACGTCACATATTTGAGGCTGCTGCTGTTCTCACACTTCTGTAGTGTATGGTCATTAGATTTATATGAAGTATAACATTCTGTCTTTAAGCTATACTAATCCTGATTAACATGGGGTTTTATCTTTTGCTGTATGCAGGATGTTGGATTTAGTGTCGAATATACCAACTCTTCTGGTGCAAAAAGTGTAAGTGATGAATTAATAAATATTTTCTTATTGGAAATGCTTATATCTATCGTGCTTCTGGAAATGGAGCTTCACCATGACAACATCCACAAACTTGTGACTGAAACATTATATGACTTCCATGCTACAGCTTATCTTGCCTTATCGCCGTTGTGAATCTGATCAGGTGAGTGGTTCTGTTGACATTTTGTTTCGTTGCTGATCTTCCTCACAAGGTTGTGTAATTACGTAAACCTATGAATTTCAGGGAAATTTTTGCACATGTATGGCTGGAACTTACAAACTAATATGGGACAATTCATATTCAACCTTTTTCAAAAAGGTAGAAGTGTTTCAAGTCAATGTGATTTCAGTCCACTTCTTGCTAGTAGTGTGTTCTTGATGAATGCATTTATCTTTGAATGCATTGTTAGGTTACACAATGCTGGTTTTGTTTTCCTTTCTATTTTATATACTTTGAATTGCTGGTAGGGAAAAAGATGTTATGGTAGGCTAAATTAGTCTCTGCAATCATAGAGGTGGAAAGCCTTGACTTGTGATATTTTGATAGTTGAAATGTAATCTAGGAGAAGATGTGGGTTCGTAGCCTTTGAGATGATGATGGTTTTTAACACACTAATAGGAGTAATATGTTTTGGACCCTTTCTCATGCAATTTATTACTCTTGGCGGGGATTGTGATTTCCGTAATGCCGTTCAAAGCTGTAGTTGGTTTAAAGAAGTGAAGGTATCTATTTCATAATCATTGATTTTATCCCTGCAATTGTAGGGTAGCGCATTGTTGGTTTATTTCTGGCACTGGCTTTCTATTTCTATATTGATTACAACTCATTTCACTTCTTTGGAACAGGCTCTGTTTTACAAGGTAGATTGTATACCCCCTGTTGCAGAACCAGCTCAACTGTGATTCATAGAATGGATAGTAGCACTCTGGGCATTTGAGATGGTCGGAGGGCTTTCGGCCTGGAATGTTCTTAGAATTCCATTCTATTGTGTTCTCCATGGACGATTTGCAACAGCTAGTTATGCCATTTTGTATATTTGACATCTTATTTGCATCCCAATGGCTTGGCTGGTTGGAAATACTATTCTGAAATGGGTGTTAACGAGCAGAGAACTGCGCTTCTAATTTCTATAGGGTAAAATATAAGGAACCTGTCGATGAACCTTTTCAGTTTTCCATCTTCATGGAACATATATTTTGGGACCATTATACATTTATATTTATTGGGCATAGGAAAATGTGTCTTAACACAACCTTCTTATTTTTATAATACTTTGCTAGAAACTATTGTATAAAATAAAAATAAATCAACTTTTCCAAAAACTTATTTGCAAGAAATACCCTTCAATAGTTCATCAGATAAGATGTTCCAGATCTAATGTCGTTCGTGGAATATGACCAATTGAACAAATTGGAAAAAATGAGTTTAAATGAACCCGACGATAATTTAGTAAAAAAAAAAAGTTCTCCGGTGACAATTTTGACAAATTTAAATAAATCCGCCAATTATTTGGTAAATTAAATAAACTCGATGACAATTTGGTAAATTAAAATGAACATGATGACAATTCTATAAATTAAAATGAATTCTGCAATATTACCCGAATTTGTTGTCTTACTTTTATTATATTTTTTTTAAGGATTTTTTTTATTTTAATTATTTATACCCATTTTATTTCTTCAAAATCCATTTCTTATAATGGAAAAACCCTTATCATAAGCTTATTATAAATATAATAGTATGTTAGATTTTGTTTTTCTTCTCTCACTTATTCTCTAATGTTCCACTTGTTCATAATCCAATTTTCAGAAAAAGTAAACCATTATTGGTAATTAATTTTTTTGTATCTAATAAACATTATATTTTTACCCTCATAAAAATATTGTGTAGCTTATGAGAACTAAGAACAACACTACCTAGGGAAAAAATTAAAAAGGGAGGGACAAAATAAAACTTATGATTAGGCTTTTTCTAAAAAAGTAACGGGGTTATATATAATAATTCCGTAAAAAGAAAAGAGTATGTTGGGGCCCAAACTGGCTTCTCCACCTTTGGGCTCATTGTCTTTGTTATTCCTAAAGCCCAGCAGCCCAATGGACAAATATGGAATTCTAGATCATAGCCCACAGCGCCAAGCAGCACAAGATCATCAAAGCTGTGGGGAAGATACTAAAAACTATGGCCAGACCCCGTGTCGTCCGTTGATCATCTTCGGAGTCCACTGGATCCTGAAGCCTAGAACTGTCAACCCATAGAACCTCTGAAAGCAGGAGGACGAGAAACACCAAGTCGACAAGAAGAGAAAATACCAGCTCGAGAGCAGACACAATCCCGACCGCTTCACAAATTGTTACAGCCATGGAAGTCAAGCAGCGATGTATAGCCTAGGCAAACAAGGATAAGGACACCACTCCAACCCTCTCTGCCAACCATCAGACAATATTAACCCCCTCACGAAGCAGAAGAGATCGTTACAGATATCTGTTTACCAAGGCACATCGACCTCTATGCCGAAGGCTTAGTCTGAGCAGAAGCCAAACACTCCCAACTGACCAGTTCACAACCAGTCTCCCTCGGTCAACCCGATCTACAGCCACCAGGGGGTCAATTCATGACCGCCTCGGGAGCAGAATCCAGTCAGACAGAGGCAAGGTGTAACACCCCGACAATTCTCCCTTTTCTAGAATAACCTTTTTAATATAAATAAATAAAAATATAAATATAGAGAATTATCAAAGTATTATCGTGTGTGAAAACATAACGGCTTATTCAGAATTTTACAGCGGAAAACATGATAAATATTTTTTAAGTTTATAAATGGCCAACTACGGAATTAACTCCCAAAAACAAACCACGAAAAGCAAGGTCAAAGTAACTAATTCAACAGGTTTGAAGTCCACTTAAACAAACCAAATCCAACTTAGAACATTAAATTGAACTACAAGCTCTCCAATCTCGAACCAATGATGTATCATCTTCAAACCTGTAGATGAACAATGCTTATTGATCCTTAGAGACTGCTCACAAAAATGGGTCATCACATTATTAATAAGGCATAGCCATGATCAACACACACAAACAAAGCAAGTATTTAGAAAAGCTGAGTACTACATCCTAAATCAATAACAATCTTAACAAGATACTATTAAACGAACAATCCTAACATGATGTTGATAAATAATATGTTAGGTTATGATACATATAAACGAATATAAATCATGCGGAAATAACCATAAATGCCAGGATTCCAAATTAATTGCCACATAACAATTAGCATAATTTAGATGCATACACTTTGTAGCGTGCCCTCCCTTGCTGCGCCCGAACCGAACAAGAACAAGTCTTTAGGACTACAAGTGTCGTCCCTCCGTAGAAAGTCCACAGCACGTCCGGATCCGCCTTAAGATTGACCAACTAGAATCGCCCTTAAGGTACTAAAATATTCGGCTATATGGGCAAGTGTTTTGGCTGAATTTTTGCTCAAATTCTTACCTTTGAATGCTTGAAACTCGTTGTAAATTATGAGCCCTTAACTCATATTTATAGGCCATGGAATAAGTAATCGAGTCCTACTAGGATACGAATTAATTATATTAGAATCCTAGCAGAACTCTAAATTAATTAATCTATCTTTTAGGATTAGGAAATTCAATCAACAAATGAATCCTATACGCTTCAGGATTCGTAAGTGAACACAAACACACACGCACGCACAGCAGCCCACGAGGGGCGCCATGCGCGCGCGCGCAGCCCACGAGCACTCGCAGCCCACTGCCACGAAGCCCACACGCTGCCGCAGCCTTGGGCGCGCGCTGGGCCTGCCTTGCGGTGGGCTTGGTGAAGGAAATTATGCCCTTGGTCCAAGTATGCATTCTATGTTAAGTCTAATAAGTGCGGTTCAGTATTAATTAACAAGTTAATAATTCAGTGAGATCAAGTGAGCTGAATGCCTAGCTAGAGGCCGCTTCAGTTCAAGTGGAATTAATGATATTAATCCACAGCTTACTCTTGACTGAACCCGTAGGGTCACACAAATAGTACGTAAACGGATCAAGTATTTAATGGCATTAAATACTCCATCTATGGATATTCGGAATCAACGGATCTTGGTTTCAGTGGGAGCTGAGATCGTCACAGGCAAGAAATGAATGCTCCGGAAATGATGATATTGCCGGAAACGGAAATATGGATCGTATCGGAAATATAAATATTATCCAAGTCGTAGATGTTGCCGGAAACGGAAACATGGTACGTATCGGAAAATATTATCGGAAATGGAAATATTGCCGGAATCGGAAATATTGCCGGAAACGGAAATATTGTCAGAATCGGAAATATTATCGGAATCGGAAAATAATTCCGGAAACGGAAATATTAAATATTTGTTCGAAACGGAAATTAATTCCGGAATCGGAAATATTAAATATTGTTCGAATCGGAAATGAATTCCGGAATCGGGAAATTAATCGGAAGCGTATCGTACGAATTAGCATCGGACGAGGCCTGCCAGACGAAGGCCCAGCACGAAGCCGGGCCATCGCCTAGCAAGCCAGCGCTCCACAACGCACCAACCAAGGCTGCGCCACGCCCACCGCAAGGCAGGCCCAGCGCGCGCCAACGCTGCGGCAGCGTGTGGGCCTCGTGGCAATGGGCTGCGAGCTCGCGGGCTGCGCGCGCGCGCATGGTGCCCCTCGTGGGCTGCTGTGCGTGCGTGTGTGTGTTTGTGTGCTATACGAATCCTAAAGCTATCAGGTTTCGACATATGATTAAATTCTTAAACCTAAAAGGATGAATTAATTAAATAAGAATTCTATTAGGATTCTAGTTTAATTAATTCGTATCCTAATAGGATTACAATTCCCTTTCCATACCTCTATAAATAAAGGCCTATGGTCAATATTTTGTATAGAGTATTCAAGTATTAAAAGTGATTTTTGAGAGCAAAAATTCAGTCATATAATTGCCTACATTAGCCGAAAATTCTAAGTACCTTAAGGGCGATCCTAGTTGGTCAAGCTTAAGGCGGATCCGGACGTGCTGTGGACTATCTACGGAGGGACGACACTTGGAGTCCTAAAGACTTGTTCTTGTTCGGTTCGGGCGCAGCTAGGGAAGGCACGCAACAAAGTGTATGCATCTAAACTATGCTAAATGATTATGTGTAAATAATATGCTTTCCTGGCTTTATGGTTTTTCCGCATGATTTATGAATTGTTATATGTATCATATTAAACCAAATTCGTCAAAGCTATTGAAAAGTAATTTCAGAATAACTTTTCATAAAATATATCTAGAGAGTTGCAAAACTCAGTGGGAGCTTAGTGTTTGTCATTCCACAAACTAAGGCCCAAGTATAGATATATGTTTCATTATGATTTATTCAAATGAGACACAAGGGTATTGTTTCTACCACGAATTTTTGAGAACATAATGTTTGTTTGCTCGAAATAATGTCCTTTTGGAGATTCGTTTCCAAATGACAAGTGGGAGAAAATAGACCTCGAAAGTCTTCGAGGCGAACAACAAACATAAACGGACATTCCGGAGGCTTTTCGAAGTTCTTTAGAAAATCCGAACACGTATTCTTTAAGGACTTTAGAAGTGGCTTTTAAAGAATAGACATCTCTTAGAAGACTTTACAAGTGCTTCAAGGAGAACAGAATATTCAAAGGACTTTCAAGTGGCTATTGATATTCTATTTGTTTGATGTTCTATACCCAAAGTAGGCATAGAGTTCAAGTCACTGGAACTATGATATTCTTCTATTGGATAGTGAAGAAACATGGAGTTCAGGTCACTAAAGCTATGCGATTCTTCTATTAGATAGTGAAGAAACCTACAACTTGCAGTCAAACTATTATCATATAGATTAATGAGTTTATAACCTGTGAGAAAGCTATGACGAAACCCAGATTCCCTAAAATGGTTAGAGGCCATATATAGACTCAAATGTTATAAATGGTTAGAGGCCATAAAACATACTCAGTGTTTTGATGACAAAATTGAAATTTTGTTGATTTGCAAGAATAGTTTCACACCTATTGGTTGCAAGTTTGTTTTAAGGATAAAAACCATCAAACATGAAATTGTGTTCTCACACAAAGCTAGATTAGTTGCTAAAAGGTTACAAGCAAATTCACGGTGTGGATTGTGTTGAAACCTCATGCATAATCGTAATGCTCAAAGTCTATAATTCAAGCAATGATTGCATATTGGTACATATAGCAATTGGATGACAAAACGTATTCCTCAATCAAATTTTGGAAGAAAACTATGTACATGGCATGTCATAGGATTTGTGGATCCAAATAAATGCTTGACAAGGAATGCTAACTTATGAAATCTAAGTACATATTTAAGCAAGCAATTGGGAATTGGAACTGTATTATAGTGAAGCTAATAAGCATTTTAGTTTCATAAAATATACATGATTCTTATAGATATATAAGAAGTTTAGTGGGAGTACGTAAAACTTATTTGGTCCTATGTGTATCACACATATCTCTCTATTGTGAAATAACATTCAAATGCTAATGACTTAGATTTGAGATTATTCATCAATGATGGACCATGGCGGAACTTAGTACATACTGGGTATTAAGATCTATTTACAAAGATTTTATATTATTGTTTTGGATTAAGTAATGGCATTTACTAAATCAAACACGAAATTCTCCATTGGAGATATTCGACCCATGTGAATAAATCTAAGTAAAGAATGTTTGAACTATGTATAAGCATTTACTAAGTTAAACATCAAAGAATCTAATGAGATTCTTCACCTATATTATATGTCAAAGAATTTAGTTGGATTCAGTATCTACTGAAACTGAATGAGCTAAAGTTACATGAATAGAATGCAATTGGGAATTATTCTGCAAAAGAATTTATGATGTATATAATATAATATGAGGATCGCCAAAAACGTATTGTATGACTTTAGGCATGACGAACATATACCAATCTCTATTGATCTAAGGGAAGATCAACTAGATTGAGATCAAGAACACTTATGGTACTTGAAAAGGTACATAGGAATAGTTCTTGATTCAAGGAAATAAAGATATGCTAAATATTGATGCAACACGCATAAACACTGGCAAAGGATCAAGCAAGACCCTTTGGAGTTAACCAATGACAAGGACGAGCTAAAGAGCATCGTGTTTTGAAATGGCAACATGGATTGGAGACCATGAATTGTTGCGTGGGAAATTAAATATTAATTTCTATGTTCTAAGATACAACTGGAAAGTCTTCCACATATCTGTGAACTGCTTGGATAAGCAAATCCAAACAAAGCATCACTAGCAACCTAAACAGTTGAAGTAAAAGTACTTATTGCCTAAGAAGCAATAAAACAGAGTTGTTTATATTAATGAGTTCTTCATTGAACTTGGGTGGATCACATGTCTGCTAACTTGATGGTTCTTCATTGCAAAATGCGTAGAACCACTATCGAAGTATGAAAGACTAGATCACATAATAAACAAACTCAAAAGATCTTATCATCATATCTCGAAGAACATTCGATGAAAAGGATGTTAAGATTGGCAAAGCGTGATAACTAAACCTATGCAACAAGTGAGAAGCAACACTCACGTTGTAGCACTGGAAATCAAGCATAGCTTTGAATTCTATGAACTGTTTTAAAGATGGGTTTGAGGCCCATGGTTGTAAAACAATGGGGTTGAACATTTATCATATATGAAATGTATTTTCATATTCCATTTAATCTTGGTTTAGTATTAAATGATGAGTCCCTTCAATTTGACGATATATTCAAGATAGACTGTCAGGACCAGTCCTGTGACTAAGAAATGTCTATCAAGTGAACTTGAATGTCAAAGGTTGAAAATGGTCCCTAGTCGGAGTTTTCTATAAAATTGGACGCATAGAAAACGTTAGACGATTAGAATGCAAGATGACTAGTAGTTCTGTTTCTTGAACTATGTGGACATGGCAATGTCATAATCATTTGCATAGATACTTACTTTGGGAAGACTAGTATCGGACAAGACCTATGAAACTTTACTGTAAGAGATGAAAATCTGTCATAAGTAAATTTCATTAAAATTATTAGACACTAAATCCTCAATACCTGAGTGATTTGAGATTACTTGTTTGAGAACTGGTTGCTTTGACGTTGACCAACCGTCGCACCGTAAAAGGAGGCTATGAAGGAAATAATGCCCTTGGTCCAAGTATGCATTCTATGTTAAGTCTAATAAATGCGGTTCAGTATTAATTAACAAGTTAATAATTCAGTGAGATCAAGTGAGCTGAATGCCTAGCTAGAGGCCGCTTTAGTTCAAGTGGAATTAATGATATTAATCCACAGCTTACTCTTGACTGAACCCGTAGGGTCACACAAATAGTACGTAAACGGATCAAGTATTTAATAGCATTAAATACTCCATCTATGAATATTCGGAACCGACGGATCTTGGTTTCAGTGGGAGCTAAGATCGTCACAGGCAAGGAATGAATACTCCGGAAACGATGATATTGCCGGAAACGGAAATATGGATCGTATCGGAAATATAAATATTATCCAAGTCGTAGATGTTGCCGGAAACGGAAACATGGTACGTGTCGGAAAATATTATCGGAAATGGAAATATTGTCAGAATCGGAAATATTACCGGAATCGGAAAATATTTCCGGAAACGGAAATATTAAATATTTGTTCGAAACGGAAATTAATTCCGGAATCGGAAATATTAAATATTGTTCGTATCGGAAATGAATTCCGGAATCGGAAAATTTAATCGGAAGCGCATCGTACGAATAAGCATCGGACGAGGCCTGCCGGACGAGGCCCAGCACGAAGCCAGGCCATCGCCAAGCAAGCCAAGCGCGCCGCACAAACAGCCACGCCAGGCCCAGCGCAAGGCCAGGCCCAGCAGGCTGCGCGCAGCGCGCAGCGCGCACAGCGCGCACAGCACGCAGCGCGCACAGCACGCGCAGCGCGCAGCGCGCGCGGGCGCTGAGTGGGCTGCTGCTCGCGCGCACGCATGGGGCCCATCGTGGCTGCCGTGCGTGTGTGTGCAAGTGTTTGTGTTCGTGCACGTTTCCTAAAACATGCAGAGTTCGGTTAATGATTAAATTCCTAATTCTATTTGATAAATTAATTAAATTAGAGTTCTTGTAGGATTCTAGGTTTAATTAATTTGTATCTGAATAGGATTTCGATTCCCTTTCCATACCGCTATAAATATGAGGCTAGGGCTCACAATTTATAACACAAGTTTCAAAGTATTCAAAGTGAGTTTTTGAGAAAAAAATTCAGTCACACATTTGCCTATAAAGTGCCGAAAATAATAGTACCTTAAGGGCGATTCTAGTTGGTCAATCTTAAGGCTGATCCGGACGTGCTGTGGACTATCTACGGAGGGACGACACTTGGAGTCCTAAAGACTTGTTCTTGTTCGGTTCGGGCGCAGCTAGGGAAGGCACGCAACAAAGAGTATGCATCTAAATTATGCTATATGATTATGTGTAAATAATATGTATTCCTGGCTAAATGGTTGTTTCCGCATGATTTATGAATTGTCATATGTATTATAACCTAACAGTGGTATCACGAGCCCCTTATTATTTTCATAATCTAAATTGCATGAACATGGTTAAATATTACAAATTTGCAAGAATTAAAAGGAGTGATTAATTTTCGTAATTGTTAATTAATTGCAAATTGCGTTTATTTAATTATACGTACGCAGTTTTTCGGCAGTTTCTTGGTTACTCATCCAAATCGAGTGATTTTTGTGTCAATTCCGCATGTAAAAGGCATTTTAAAATTTTGACAAAAGTAATATTTTTCTGCCGAACCCAGAATTCTCAAATTCGAAGCCTAACTATGACTTTTCGAAGGTTTTAGTTTTTCGAATGCACAGCAAGCACCATAGCGTGCGATGGCTTGCGATGGAAGATGCAGCAGCTATGCGACGAGCGCATGGGCTGCGCGCACATGGCCAGCGATCCTAGTTGGTCAAGCTTAAGGCGGATCCGGACGTGCTGTGGACTATCTACGGAGGGACGACACTTGGAGTCCTAAAGACTTGTTCTTGTTCGGTTCGGGCGCAGCTAGGGAAGGCACGCAACAAAGAGTATGCATCTAATCTATGCTAAATGATTATGTGTAAATAATATGTTTTCCTGGGTTTATGGTTTTTCCGCATGATTTATGAATTGTCATATGTATCATAACCTAACAGTGGTATCACGAGCCCCTTATTATTTTCATAATCTAAAATTGCATGAACATGGTTAAATATTACAAATTTGCAAGAATTAAAAGGGGTGATTAATTTTCGTAATTGTTAATTAATTGCAAATTGCGTTTATTTAATTATACGTACGCAGTTTTTCGGCAGTTTCTTCGTTACTCATCCGAATTGAGTGATTTTTGTGTCAATTCCGCATGTAAAAGGCATTCTAAAATTTTGACAAAAATAGTATTTTTCTGCCGAACCCAGAATTCTCAAATTCGAAGCCTAACTATGACTTTTCGAAGGTTTTAGTTTTTCGAATGCAAAATTTCGTAAATTTAAGATGTTAAATTAAATATTTGCGATTCTTGTTGATAAATCTTGAATTTTTGATTGACCTACTGCATATGTTTAACAAGTTTGAATGCCTAGTCTTGTTAATTATGCAATCTAATTTGTAATTATGATTAATTTAATGAAAATTAGAATAATTTAGAATTAATTTGATTTTCATAATTAGTTGTAATTTAATTAGAAACCTATGATTAAAAACCACCATAAAAATTGTAAATTTATGATAAATTTTAAATTTTTATGACCTAGACTTGAATCCATAACAATCGGAAATCAATTGAATAATAAATTTTCGATTTTTCGCCCTAAAATTATGAAATTAATATTATTTATTAATTTGTCATTAATTTTAAATATAAATTTTAAATTTTTATGCGATTCGTTCATAAAACTTGCACGCACGAAGCAATGGACGCTTCGTGTTACCCTTAAGGGGTGTTGTATAATGCGGGCATGCGACGACGAGCAAGGGAGCTCGTCGCCCGTGCGGCACGAATGCAATGAGCAAGGGCGTAGTGCACGAGCACAAGGCAGCAGCCCTGCCTTGTGTCGTATGCCACGAGCAATGGACGAATGGGCATGGGCGAAGGGCGAGCCAAGGCAGTCGCGTGTGGGCAGCAAGCGAGCTGCGCCACAACGCGCGCTGCCTCGCACAACAGCGCGCAGCCTCGCGCGCAGCGAGCGCAAGCTCGCGTGCCACGAGCGCTGCGCCCAGCATTGCTCGCGCGCACAGCGAGCGATGTCGCCCACCCAGCGAGCGATGTCGCGCGCCCAGCGAGCGATGGCTCGCGCGCCCAGCGAGCGATGTCGCGCGCCCAGCGAGCGATGTCGCGCGCGCACTGCGAGCGATAGCTCGCGTGCGATGAGCGCTGGCGCGCGCAGCGAGCACCAATGCGTGCGGAGGCTTGCGATGGGGATGCAGCAGCTATGCGACGAGCGCATGGGCTGCGCGCACATGGCCAGCAATGGCTGTGTGCGTGCGGCCCATGGGCGTGCAACGCGTAGGGTGTTTGCGTTACGATTAAAGATCGTTTTGAATGTTTAATTTGAAAATTTCAGTTCACGTAATTTTAATTAATTTTAAAATTAATAATTTAAATTATTTTCTTGGATTTTAATTTTGAATATTGTAATTATAATAAATTTTATTTATTCTAATTATTTTACTAAAATTAAAATCATGAATTAATTTAAATACGACTGAAATTAAATTAAATTTTTGGATTCAATTATAAATTTATATGAGCTTTAAATTTTAATTAAATTTGTATGTTTCCGGTTAGACTAGAAATACATTTTTATGTTTAAAATTAGTAAAGCATATAAATTTATTGGTTTAAGTGGGAGCGTTTTTTAGTCATAAACTCTTGATTAGGTCTACAAATCCTTAAGGTTAAAACAACTTGATTAGAATTAATAAGGACTGAATAATTGGTAGATTATTGGTGCCCTTGATTAATTGCTGCAAATGTTTACGTGATGCATAATGTGTTTTACTAACCAGCTATGTGGGCCATTCATGATAATGAATGGGTGAATGGTATATATTGTATATGTACTGTTTTGCAGGTTATGAAGTGACTAGTATGGCCCAAATAGGATAGAAAATATGGTCTGCGTACCATTAATTTGAATGTAATTGGTCTAAAGAACCAAAGTTATTTTTCAATTCAAATATGGTCTGCGTACCATCAAATAGTTGTAATTAGTTATAGCTTATCCTATTTGAAGAAAATGGTGCCTCCCACGGAGATTTTCAAGACGGACTTTGAAGTTAAAGCTTCAAGATGAAGTCGGGCCATACTAGATCACAAATATCTTATGCATGTTTTAAGTTATTTATTGCTTTTAAATATGTCTTAAAATGCATGAGATCAAAATCTTGATTATGTTGCATGATTAAGGATTTTAGTTCACTTAAAATCTAACCAACATAGTAAGAGCCTTAAGTTCCAAACTTAAAAATTGAGTTAAAAGGTGCCATGCCAAAATATACACTTGCTTGGATATCCTTTACATCAATCTAGTAATAGTTTTCGCTCAGCGAGGTGTTACTTATTGGTCCTAAAGGGGCAAGGTACACAAATAATTGTGAGTACATGTTAGTTTTGGTGAAACTCAACGATATAAGTAAGGAGTCCTTTTATGTCGTGGCAAAATCGATAGGTTTACCTAATAAGTTCTTAGACGTACCTATCAACCAAGAGTAGTTTCTAGACTATTAGCAAAAGGCTTTTGCTTACCTAAGATGTTTTAGAATTGAGTCGACAAACTGTGCTTAATTCTTCAATGGTTTTAGGGTCTTGGAATCATTTTATTCACACCTGCCGGAACAATAAAATCGAATAAAATGCTAATAACTTGTTTGAATTGCATGGTTGCTTTAATTTCAAGTTATTATTCATGATAAATGTTTAGACTTTGCATGCTTCAATGTATGTTTTAATTATTGTTTATAATTAAATATCTTGCACTGCAGTAAATCCTTTTAGAAAGGTAACAGTAAATTTCCTCGATTGGTAGTGAATCCAAGAACGATTCACGGAAAAAGAGAGAAAGTGAGCAATTTAAAATGTACATTTCTTATATCGACTTTTATGGTTGTTTTCGAATATCAAAATCGAATGGCAAACCAATTGGTGCTTGTGAATTCAAAATACACTGTAGTTTTGAGATCATAAAGCATTGAGCTTAAACGCTCAGCTTTACCAATGGTTAACAACCTAATATCTTTGTCCATTTAATTCTCGAATGAGTCTAGTCCCTAGACATTCGAATAGATCGATGCTTAGAGAACTTTAGAAGCTTCTGGTAAGATCATCTAGTTGAAACTTAATATTCAACATAAATTAAATGTTAAGAACCTTGTTGGGGTGACATTGGACATGTCTAACAAAGTATAAAAGTCAACACTAAAGAATTCAATTCTTAAGACTATAAGAAAGGGTACAAGAAATAGGAAAGCGAGGAACAAATGAAAGGAATTTACGATTCCGTTTCTACCTATAAATTTATGTTTAAAGAGAAGTGACCTAGCAATCAAACTTCCTTGGTATCATATACCGCTTGAGGTTCTTACTTTGGTAGAAACTCAAACAATGGAAGCTAGGCTACACTAATGACCTACAAGTGGGAAATGAAGCATGGCAATGCTACATTAGCTGTAGGGTCATCTAGTCTGTTTTAAGTCCTTTCAAAGGCTGGAACTTAATGGCTATTTTATTCCATAATCAGCATACCTAAATTTCTGCTTCAAACACAGAAAGACTCACATTCAAGAAAAACAAAAACAATGTTTGTTTGTTTATTTGAATAAAATGGTCAATTACAGGTTGAGTCAATATGCTTGATTAAAACAAACAACTCTTTAAAGAACTTTACTAGGTTCAAATCAACCCCTTGATTTGAGTTCCACAAATCTTTGGCATTGTTGCTTAGACCATATCAACAAGTTAACATTCATAAGCTCTATTTTGATGGACTTCTGAAAGTTGATTGATTTCTAGATCATTTTAAGACAACTAGTCTTACTTGTTGAAAGTAACAAAAGATATGAACTATTGTTAGAACGCCTAGACAATGGAGTTCAAAGCTAAAGAAAGATTTTATGACTTTATTATTTCACATGGATTTGAGTGAATATAGGTTTATTTACTCAAATGTGATATAAGTTGAATCTGTTTGGCTAGTTCAAAGATTCAGAAGTATAAAATCCACTTGGTAAGAAATCATAAAGATCTAGGTTAGATCATGTTAATGATTACTTGAAACCAAATATGATCATCAATGATTGTGTGTTGTAATTTCACAATCTAACTCCATAAGATATGGCATATCTTAGTTGGAATAATCGAAGTCAATTAGTACTTGATTCGATTAATGATGAATCATAAAGACTATTCCTATAATTTCTAAAACAAAATGCTCAACTACCACCAAACTAAACCAAATTCGTCAAAGCTATTGAAAAGTAATTTCAGAATAACTTTTCATAAAATATATCTAGAGAGTTGCTAAACTCAGTGGGAGCTTAGTGTTTGTTATTCGACAAACTAAGGCCCAAGTATAGATATATGTTTCATTGTGATGAGACACAAGGGTATTGTTTCTACCACGAATTTTTGAGAACATAATGTTTGTTTGCTCGAAATAATGTCCTTTTGGAGATTCGTTTCCAAAATAACAAGTGGGAGAAAATAGACCTCGAAAGTCTTCGAGGCGAACAACAAACATAAACGGACATTCCGGAGGCTTTTCGAAGTGCTTCAAAAAATCCGAACTTATTCTTTAAGGACTTTAGAAATGGCTTTAAAGAATAGACATCTCTTAGAAGACTTTACAAGTGCTTCAAGGAGAACAGAATATTCAAAGGACTTTCAAGTGGCTATTGATATTCTGTTGTTTGATGTTCTATACCCAAGTAGGCATAGAGTTCAAGTCACTGGAACTATGAGATTCTTCTATTAGATAGTGAAGAAACATGGAGTTCAGGTCACTGAAACTATGCAATTCTTATATTAGATAGTAAAAGAAACCTACAACTTGCAGTCAAACTAAAAGAAGTGACTTGTAAGAAAGCTATGACGAAACCTAGATTCCCTAAAATGGTTAGAGGCCATATATAGACTCAAATGTTTTAAATGGTTAGAGGCCATAAAACATACTCAATGTTTTGATGACAAAATTGAAATTTTGTTGATTTGCAAGAATAGGTTCACACCTATTCACTACTACAAAACAACCTATTTGGAGACGCTTGAGCCTCGACGCCAAGAGGGGGGCGTTGGGAGGCAAAAACAATTCCGTGTTTAGGCGACGACTTATGGCGTCGTGCATATTGCCGACAGCTTTTTGTCGACGCCATTGGCTGTCGAGATATTTGGCTATGCGTTTAGGCGTCGGCAAAACATGTGCCTTGCACGTGTTTCCAATTTCAAACCCGCGCTTCAAATTTGGTGAAAATTAGATTGAGCGCTATTAATTAAAAAAAAAAAAGAAAATTCACGAAAAATAAGCGCTAAAACTCCCTAAAACTCAAAACCGTATACACGCACGTACGTATTCTATCTCTCCCTAATTAATTAACCCTAATTAATTAGGTGACCAGCAAAAAAAACCGCGTCGTCGTCATTCTCCGATCCTCAGCCCTCTGCAAATTCGAAGCCGCTTTACTCTGCCATTGATTTTTCAGCAAGGTTTGTCAATTTTATACTTTCTTCTTCTTCTTCGACTTCTTAGTTTTTCCGAAACTCGCGTTCGATTTATATGCTATTCGTTTTCTTCAATTTGAAACCGTTCTATGCTTGAGTAGTTTCTTCTTGGTTTTTCTTCTTGATCTGAATTTTTAATTCTCCTCCTTCTTCTTATCATAATCCAACAAGTCACAGTGGAAAATCGCATCGGGTGCTGATAATTCGAAGGGATTTACGTACGGCTCAATTGTGTGCTGAAATTTCTAAGGTATTTATTGCACGTGTTCTGTTTTCTCAATCGCATCCATTCCCAATTCTTATTGATATTTTCAGTTTGTTGTATCTGACATTAGAATCCTGTGACTTATGTAAAACGGAATTGCAAAGATTTCTCGTGGAATTTCTTGATTTTATTTGTTGGTGTTGTGGATTATTTATTGCTTGATTTTATTTGGCCCCTCTATTTGTTGGTGTTGTGGATTATTATGTATCACTATCACATCAAAGCAGAATATATGTGTTCTTTTGAATGGTTGCATAAACTGATAATATAGAACAAGTTGGTAGCTGTGTAGTTAGTTATTGATTCCGAAAGGATTTGAAGGTATATTTAGTTGTTTTCCATGAAGTAGTCTGCTATTTAGTTGTTTGATGATTTTTGTTTGTATTGATTAGATATTTCGGTTTGAAAGGAAAACAACATTTATTGCTACTTGTGCTCCTAGTAACAGAACTGTGAAACAATGCTTAGGAATAACTACATGTAGTAATAAAACCAGGTTTTTGAATCTGTGACCACAACCCCTTCAAAAGTAAAAGTATAAATTAATCTGAGACAGTTGAACTGCAATGGTAATCAATCTCCAACAACTTCCCAGGTAATTCCCAGAATCTGATGCCCAAATTCAGATTAATTGGAGCCCAATTCAGTAAAAACCTACTGGATTTTTTTAATCTACCGAAAAAATTTGTAAAATAAATTGGAAATGCAATGCTTTAATCTGTTCAGGATAGAAGAAACAAATCAACCTTGAGTGAAACTCAATTCACAGATGACTAGGAATACATGCATCAGATTTTAATCTTTTATGTTCAGTTATTCACAGATCGAATTAGCAGTTTTATGCAGGTTTCTTATCAACAACCTAAAAGAGGCTCGGATTCTAAGTATTTGCATTTTTCTGTATTCCAGTTTACAGTATAATTCTCGGGTTTAATTTTTTTTTTAGATTCAGATGCCTTCCAGCTTACTTGCCTGTATTCCAGTTTACAGTATGTGCTGACTGTCAAAGCTCTTGAAAATTTGAAATCTGATTACGTTTGCAACTAATGAGTATGCCTGTTTGGTTTTGTTATGTGACTTGTCTTGCAGTGCTATATAGATATGACTTATCGCAAGAGGGTTAGACCTGCTGAAATAGATGGTACACGTGGTCCAGCTACCGCACATACCTCATCTTTGAGTGGAGATGCATCACTACCAACCAAGAAGCATGTTACTCAACCACAATCATCTCAGGTTCCTACTACCGTTGTCAAATTTGGACCATTTTCTCCACAAGGTACCGTAAAATCAGTGGTTGCACCTCCATGTTCGAGTACTTCAAAAAGTGCACTGCAAACCGATGACATACTTGGAGCTATATGGAAAAAGCCACCTACTGGATCAACATCAAGTTCACTTATGGAAGCAACTAGAGATTCAGTTCAACCCAAGATTTCATCCAAGACTTCACCTGAAGTTCCAACTAGTATCCCACCTTCTAACACAACCAAATCACAGAAATACCCTACATCAAAATCACAAAAATATCATGCTACTTCCTCTGGTCGTGTCCCACCTAATATCTCGCCTGCTAGTCATATCTCACCTTATATGCCACCCAATATGACACCTATTATCCCACCTAGTCATATTAAAACATCTTCAAGAGTTTCTCAGACCAATCAACAGCAGAACAATAGTGAAGAACCAAAAGAGAACTCAACAAAATCGAAGTCCCTAAGGGTGAAGTCATATCCGGATTGGCCTGTAACTATAGATTTTGATGACAAGGAGGAGGTTTTGACCATTGGTAAGTCACTAGCAATATCCTTGATATTTATCCATTTTCACAACTATTATCTGACTTATCTCACTCTCTCATATTCAAACTGAGAATACGTTGTATTGCGATCCTTGCTATTTATCTATTTTCACAACTGTTATCTGACTGAAAGTGTGTGCAGTACAGCAGTCCACACTTCTTTAGCATAGTCACAACTGATGAGTAATCATAGAGGCTGCAATTACCAACCTCTTCCAGTACAGAGGCTGCAAGTACCAACTGCAATTTATCCATTTTCACAACTGTTGCATCTGCCTTAATCTTCATTCATGTGCATCAGTTCTGAAATGCATTAATCTTCGTTTGAAATCATTTGCATCAGCATTAATCTTCGTTCATATTATAATATCATGAAACGGAGAATACGTTTTATTATGACGTAAAAATGCAAATATGATACAACCCCACCAAAACTAAACCGAATGCTTCCAAAAGAATCACCAGTATACCTGTTATGTTATATTCTGCCCTTATGTTGCTGAATATACGTCTTGTTCTTGTAATCTTCTATATATATATATATATACACATACATAGTATATATGTTACTTATTCTTTTTTTTTTTATGCAGATGCTAAGGGAAATGTTAAACTGGTGAGTGGTTCTATTCAAACCATCGACCTCTGGAGTAACAATGGCGTGCAGTACTATGTTGAATTCAATGACCTTTACCAACCGCTTAGGAAAGGTGGACAAATGTTGGTCAGATTCATTGGTAGTATTGTAAAGGTAGAGACCTACTGTCCACTTGGAGAAGGGGATTGGTCTGATATCGACAAAGATTCAAAAGCTAAGATGGTAGAAGAAATAAGAGTAAGTTCAAGTCTTTATTCGCTTTTCTAGAAGTTTATTTTATTTCAATAGCATAAAAATTCTGATTTTGTAAATGCTTTTCTCGAAGGAACGCTTTGTTATTCCCGCTCATCCGGAATATAACAAACAAATCCTCAAGCGCGCCAATAAAAGTTGGAGGCAGTATAAACACTCTCTTAAGGTGAGATACTACAAACCAGATGAGAAAACACTTGCTGAGATGTGCGATATTGTGCCAAGACATGGAATTACCAGTACTCAATGGAGAAAGTTGGTTAAGTACTGGGCTTCGGATGAAGGGCAAGTAAGTACCATGAATTGATCTGCTTAAGTATATGTCCTGACAGTTGGTTGAGCTTAAGTGCTAGTTTTTTTCACTTTTTTGGGATACTGAATTTAAAATCAGTCATAGTTACACTAAGCATGTTTGTTTTGAAATCCAACAAGTATACTGCTTGTATATTCTTGTTTTTAGTTCTCTCTTGGCATGTTGAAAACTTGGTTCCTTGTGCTACTCTTATTTTGAAAGTACTTGGTAAACTGAACTTTTGAGTGGTTTATTAAGTATACCTGTTATATTGTCAGTTGTCAATGTCCTTGAAGCCATTCTCTTTTTATGTTAATGGAGCTTCTCTTAATTGCTTCTTTCAATCATTGATCATGTATTGCTTGGTAAAACATAACCTTGTTTAAATGGAAAGATTTATTTCCAACTTTGTTTACTGGTTACTTTTCGGGAGTTCGATTAAGAGAGAACATATTTTGTAGCACCATTGCCTCCAAACCTGACTACGTCTGCTTTTTTATTCTGTATTTGTATGCAGTGGAGCTAGCTGTTTTTTCTTTTCACTTAGTCTGCGTCTTTTACTTCTTATGTATTTTCAACAGTAGCCAAATTAGCTATTCAAATACATATACACAATTTCTTTCTGTATCGGGGCCTAGCTGCCATTAATTTAGTTTGATCAATATATGGAACTCCGGACAAAAAATCAACAAGTAACAAAAACAGTGGCAAATAACATATTATTGACAGAGAAATTACTTTGGTAGTATAGTTGATATACCTGATAGACAACGATTGAACCATACAATCCAACAAAAACACTTGAGAAGATAGCCAATATCATACTGTACAGAGTGAGAAGATTTCAATGGTAACAGAACAAATTTGAAACCCAACAAAATACAAGCACTACAGATCCTGGAACTTGATTATTTCTTAATATATCTCTTTGAATATGACTGCAGAGAGCATCAGAATGTGGAAAAGCTGCACGGGCATCTCAAAATCAATTTCATAGATCGGGTTCTGACAGCTATGCGAACCAACAAGCTGATTATGTATGAATGGACTTATATGCTTTTGCTTCTCACATATTTTGTGTTGGTTAAATATATGCATCACATCTTTTCAGATTTTCTTTAATACTTTTTACATTGCTATTCATATATAGGAAGATGAGCATGGAAAAAAAATGAGCTTATTAGCCCTTTGGGTAAAGTCTCATCGCGGCAAGGACGGGACCTTTCTTCCAGGCACAGTCACTGAAGATTTTGTGGTATAAACATTCAAATTTAATAGATTAATTAAGCTACTTTTGTTATGAAAAAGATAGGTGATTGATAAACCAATATGGGTCTGCTTCTTAATTTGTTTATACTGTTATCCTAAATTGTTGTATAGGATGATGCAAAGGCTAAGATGGAAACGTTGAGGACAGTAGATCCTTCTAAATCTGAACAAGAACTTGAAAATGCAGCTTTTGAGGACACTATGCATGGTGGAAAGATTCCCGAACGCCCTGTAGGGTACGGACTTGGAGTTCGAAAGAGCGACGTTTATGGGGTGCATGGTGTGCTAAGGAAGAAAGGGTATGGGAAAGTTCGAGAGAGGACCGTGGTGATGGAAAGTGTGAAAGAAGAAGTGTCAGCTCTCAGCAAGAAAAATGAAAAGCTTGAGAAGGAAAATGAAAAGCTGCAAGCCCAAGTGAAAGAGAATAATTTTCTGCTTACAACTTTTATTGGACAATTTTCTCAATTCGTAGGTCAAGTTCGTACAGGAACTGCTTCTACAGAAGCTCTAAGTTTAGCACAGCAAGTCTTGGGCATGGCACACCAAAGGGTATATATTCTAATCTCTTATCATTTGAACTCTTTTAACATGTTATATGTTGCTTGGCAAGACAATTATTTGGATGCACAAACATTCAGTCATGCACAAAATTTGTCCCTGCGCGCATTCATTCAGTCATGAAGTTGGCTGCATCCATCTGCATTTGTCCTGCATCATAAAGATATATTGTTATTTGTATCCAGAGTACATTCAGTCACAAGAAAGTTTGATGTTGTCTCGACGCCTTGTGCATATATGTACCTGCTGTGCAAGCTGCCAGGGCTTACTGCAGGTCTGCAGTTCTGCCTGTAGTGCAGTTGTTGCATTGTGTCTGCTTATTTGCTGCATTGTATCTTTGTTGTTGCTGTGCTCTACTACTAACAAAATTCTTGCTCTGCTGACTGCTTAATCCACATTGCTGCTTGCTTATCTGCTGCATTGTGTCTGCTTATCTGCTGCATTGTAAGCTTAAATAGTCTGAAAACATCAGCATATCTCAAAATACCTATAAATATTGATCTAAAAAAACAGAATTTAACAAATGCATTCCAGATCTTCAACTTCCCCGGCCTCTAACTTAGGAGACTCAGTAACAATTGAAATTATCTTTTAATCATTAACAATCTCAAGTTTCCTAGCTACCAGTAGTCGTCATAACCGTCATCAGATGCATTGTGTTCTGAACTTCCATCATCTTCAGCCTTGTATTCTTCAGCCCCTGCTGCGTGTTCTGCTGCGTGCTCTACTAATGTGCTCTGTTGCGTGCTCTCCTGCTGTACTCTGTTGTGTCCACTGCAGTTTAACTGCCTTTGTGTTGTTTGGCTAGTGTTTTGCGTTTGCTTATGTGTAATAAAAACACGGAGTATGTCTTATTACCAAATAAATAAATAAATAATATGTTTATAGTTAATAATTATGTTGTAACTTTATTTGGGGCGGAGGGGCCTCATATGAGCTTTGGTATATTTTATTTTTACTTATTATTATTCTTTATTTTGTTTTGAAGGTTGTCCAACGTGATAAAGGAGCAACAAAAGAATGAACCATCCTGAGACACTTGAGCTTCATATTAGCTACTACGAACAATCGTCTGTATAGCTAGCTAGTTATTTTAGTCTTTATTATCTACTGTACTATGAACCATCGTCTAGGAACAATCCTAGTTAGTTATTTTAGGCTTTTTTTCCCTTTTAATTACCATGAATTTTAGTTTTTCTAGACTTAATTAGTAATATCAATGTACGTACTATGGATTTGTAACGTACTTATTTATACATTCTAGATATAGTATGGATTTTAATATTAACTACGTACTTAATTAGCTTATTATATTGGTGATTAATAAAATTTTATTATTTGCCAAAAAAATATGTTACGTACATTGTTCGATGAAGTGAAGATCAATATATATATATATATATATATATATATATATATATATATATATATATATATATATATATATATATATATATATATATATATATATATATATATATATATATATATATATATATATATATATATATATATATATATATGTACAGGTGAAAAAAGCTTACAAAAAAATTGTGGACACGTTATGATGTCGTTGTGATTGTTTTACATTATTTATGTTTTAAATTTCCCGCCATAACTCTTTGTGATGTCGCAGAAAAGCGTCAAGAACAATGTGGATGACAAATGATGTCTAGAATAAGGACCCAAAAGGGCGTCGACAAATTTTTTCAATCTAGGTTTAATTTATGTTTCTCGACGCCTAAAAAACCATTACAACGATTTAAGGCGTCGAGAATCACGACGCACCTCTCATTTTCTGGACACCTAAAGGCGTCGCCATTATCGACGCTGCACTACACAGTAGACGTTGTAAGGCGTAGCGATTCTGGACGCCTTACTCATGACCTGGACAGCGGAGAGCGTCCCCATTCTCGACGCCATAAGGTGTCGCCAATTCTCGACTAACGATTCCTCGACGCGGATGGCAGGCGTCGAGGCCTTTTATCTCGACGCCTTTAGGCGTCGCTAATCAGCTCAAAAGGCGTTGCCATAACACGGAAATTCTAGTAGTGATTGGTTGCAAGTTTGTTTTAAGGATAAAAACCATCAAACATGAATTGTGTTCACACACAAAGCTAGATTAGTTGCTAAAAGTTACAAGCAAATTCACGATGTGGATTGTGTTGAAACCTCATGCATAATCGTAATGCTCAAGTCTATAATTCAAGCAATGATTGCATATTGGTACATATAGCAATTGGATGACAAAACGTATTCCTCAATCAAATGTTGGAATAAACTATGTACATGGTATGTCATAGGATTTGTGGATCCAAATAAATGCTTGAAAAGGAAAGCTAGCTTATGAAATCTAAGTCCAGATTTAAGCAAGCAATTGGGAATTAGAACTGTATTTTAGTGAAGCTAATAAGTATTTTAGTTTCATAAAATATACATGATTCTTATAGATATATAAGAAGTTTAGTGGGAGTACTTAAAACTTAATTGGTCCTATGTGTATTACACACATATCTCTCTATTGTGAAATAACATTCAAATGCTAATGACTTAGATTTGAAATTATTCATCAATGATGGACCATGGCGAAACTTAGTACATACTGGGTATTAAGATCTATTTACAAAGATCTTATGATATTGTTTTGGATTAAGTAATGGCATTTACTAAATCAAACACGAAAGTCTCCATTGGAGATGTTCGACCCATGTGAATAAATCTAAGTAAAGGATGTTTTAACTATGTATAAGCATTTACTAAGTTAAACATCAAAGAGTCTAAATAAGATTATAAACCTATATTATATGTCAAAGAATTTAGCTGGATTTAGTATCTACTGAAACTAGATGAGCTGAAGTTACATGAATAGAATTCAATTGGGAATTATTCTGCAAAAGAATTTATCATGTATGATATAATATGAGGATCGCCAAAAACGTATCGTATGACTTTAGGCATGACGAACATATACCAATCTCTATTGATCTAAGTGAAGATCAACTAGATTGAGATCAAGAATACTTATGGTACTTGAAAAGGTACATAGGAATAGTTCTTGATTCAAGGAAATAAAGATATGCTAAATATTGATGCTACACGCATAAACACTGGCAAAGGATCAAGCAAGACCCTTTGGAGTTAACCATTGATAACACTAGTGGAAAAAATACCTGTTGAGGGGGGCATTTTGGGTTTATTGAGGCGAACAAGGCCCGCTGCGACAGACGTAGCTTCAACAGCTCAGTGATCTGTTGAGGCGGGCTTTGTTCGCCTCAACAGGTGATCTGTTGTGGGGGGCTTTCAAAAGCCCGCCTCAAAAACCTCTACAGAAAGCGCGAAAATAAGGACCTGTTGAGGGGGGAATTTAAGAAGCCCGCCTCAACAGCCTCCTCTGTTGAGGCTCACTTCTTAAATGCCCCCCTCAACAGGTCCTTATTTTTGCGCCAAAAGTTCATATGTTGTTGAGGCGTACATTAAAAGCCCCCTTCAACAACATTAATTTTTTTTTTCCAAATTCTTTTAAAATATAAAATAGGCGGCAATAACCACAACTAGATATATACTCCATTGAGTATTGAAACCTGTACCCAATCAACACCAAAATAGCAAAGGTATGAATCTGCTTATCTTTGATAAATAAATCATTACATTAACTTCATTTATATTAACCCAACAGAGCAAAGCGTATATATAGTACGTATGTTTACAATTTTTAAACACCTAGCTAGTCTAACAAATTACAACTAATATTAACAACTAAAGACAAAAGGCTAGAGAGCTAATCTAACAAATGTCTCTAATCCAGCCACTTAGGTCCCTTTAGATCATGCATTACAAACCTTAAGTAAGGTCGTGTTGACTTTCTTCCAATCGACTCGATCCCTAGCCTGCAAGTTGCATGGAAGGAAAATATATATGAGTACCAAAGTTTACACTCACGATATTGTCTTTACATTCCATTGAAGCATAAAATTAAAAGATATAGTTGCAGACTATAGAGATAATTAAGTACGTTGTTGACCTATAACGACCCAATGAGCCTTAAATGTGCATACGTAGATTAGAATGAGTTTTAGAAAGTTAAAGCTATGTATATTAGTAATGTAATAAGAATCAAATGAGTCCTTAGGTTCTTTAGTTCAAAGTTGGGAGCGGAAATGTCATTTTAGCTCTAAACATGACCTATAACGACATAATGAGCCTTAAATGTGCATAAATAGATTCGAATGAGTTTTAGAAAGTTAAAACTATGTATATTAGTCATGTAATAAGAATCAAATGAGTCCTTAGGTTTTTTAGTTCAAAGTTGGGAGCGGAAATGTCATTTTAGCTCTAAACATGACCTATAACGACCTAATGAGCCTTAAATGTGCATAAATAGATTCGAATGAGTTTTAGAAAGTTAAAACTATGTATATTAGTCATGTAATAAGAATCAAATGAGTCCTTAGGTTCTTTAGTTCAAAGTTGGGAGCGGAAATGTCATTTTAGCTCTAAACATGACCTATAACGACCTAATGAGCCTTAAATGTGCATAAATAGATTCGAATGAGTTTTAGAAAGTTAAAACTATGTATATTAGTCATGTAATAAGAATCAAATGAGTCCTTAGGTTCTTTAGTTCAAAGTTGGGAGCGGAAATGTCATTTTAGCTCTAAACATGACCTATAACGACCTAATGAGCCTTAAATGTGCATAAATAGATTCGAATGAGTTTTAGAAAGTTTTAACTATGCATATTAGACATGTAATAAGAATCAAATGAGTCCTTAGGTTTTTTAGTTCAAAGTTGGGAGCGGAAATGTCATTTTAGCTCTAAACATGACCTATAACGACCTAATGAGCCTTAAATGTGCATAAATAGATTCGAATGAGTTTTAGAAAGTTTTAACTATGCATATTAATCATGTAATAAGAATCAAATGAGTCCTTAGGTTCTTTAGTTCAAAGTTGGGAGCGAAATTTCATTTTAGCTCTAAACATGACCTATAACGACCTAATGAGCCTTAAATGTGCATAAATAGATTCGAATGAGTTTTAGAAAGTTTTAACTATGCATATTAGACATGTAATAAGAATCAAATGAGTCCTTAGGTTCTTTAGTTCAAAGTTGGGAGCGGAAATGTCATTTTAGCTCTAAACATGACCTATAACGACCTAATGAGCCTTAAATGTGCATAAATAGATTCGAATGAGTTTTAGAAAGTTTTAACTATGCATATTAGACATGTAATAAGAATCAAATGAGTCCTTAGGTTCTTTAGTTCAAAGTTGGGAGCGGAAATGTCATTTTAGCTCTAAACATGACCTATAACGACCTAATGAGCCTTAAATGTGCATAAATAGATTCGAATGAGTTTTAGAAAGTTAAAACTATGCATATTAATCATGTAATAAGAATCAAATGAGTCCTTAGGTTTTTTAGTTCAAAGTTGGGAGCGGAAATGTCATTTTAGCTCTAAACATGACCTATAACGACCTAATGAGCCTTAAATGTGCATAAATAGATTCGAATGAGTTTTAGAAAGTTAAAACTATGCATATTAGACATGTAATAAGAATCAAATGAGTCCTTAGGTTCTTTAGTTCAAAGTTGGGAGCGGAAATGTCATTTTAACTCTAAACATGACCTATAACGACCTAATGAGCCTTAAATGTGCATAAATAGATTCGAATGAGTCTTAGAAAGTTAAAACTATGCATATTAATCATGTAATAAGAATCAAATGAGTCCTTAGGTTTTTTAGTTCAAAGTTGGGAGCGGAAATGTCATTTTAGCTCTAAACATGACCTATAACGACCTAATGAGCCTTAAATGTGCATAAATAGATTCGAATGAGTTTTAGAAAGTTAAAACTATGTATATTAGTCATGTAATAAGAATCAAATGAGTCCTTAGGTTCTTTAGTTCAAAGTTGGGAGCGGAAATGTCATTTTAGCTCTAAACATGACCTATAACGACCTAATGAGCCTTAAATGTGCATAAATAGATTCGAATGAGTTTTAGAAAGTTTTAACTATGCATATTAGACATGTAATAAGAATCAAATGAGTCCTTAGGTTCTTTAGTTCAAAGTTGGGAGCGGAAATGTCATTTTAGCTCTAAACATGACCTATAACGACCTAATGAGCCTTAAATGTGCATAAATAGATTCGAATGAGTTTTAGAAAGTTTTAACTATGCATATTAGACATGTAATAAGAATCAAATGAGTCCTTAGGTTCTTTAGTTCAGAGTTGGGAGCGGAAATGTCATTTTAGCTCTAAACATGACCTATAACGACCTAATGAGCCTTAAATGTGCATAAATAGATTCGAATGAGTTTTAGAAAGTTAAAACTATGCATATTAATCATGTAATAAGAATCAAATGAGTCCTTAGGTTTTTTAGTTCAAAGTTGGGAGCGGAAATGTCATTTTAGCTCTAAACATGACCTATAACGACCTAATGAGCCTTAAATGTGCATAAATAGATTCGAATGAGTTTTAGAAAGTTAAAACTATGTATATTAGTCATGTAATAAGAATCAAATGAGTCCTTAGGTTCTTTAGTTCAAAGTTGGGAGCGGAAATGTCATTTTAGCTCTAAACATGACCTATAACGACCTAATGAGCCTTAAATGTGCATAAATAGATTCGAATGAGTTTTAGAAAGTTTTAACTATGCATATTAGACATGTAATAAGAATCAAATGAGTCCTTAGGTTCTTTAGTTCAAAGTTGGGAGCGGAAATGTCATTTTAGCTCTAAACATGACCTATAACGACCTAATGAGCCTTAAATGTGCATAAATAGATTCGAATGAGTTTTAGAAAGTTTTAACTATGCATATTAGACATGTAATAAGAATCAAATGAGTCCTTAGGTTCTTTAGTTCAAAGTTGGGAGCGGAAATGTCATTTTAGCTCTAAACATGACCTATAACGACCTAATGAGCCTTAAATGTGCATAAATAGATTCGAATGAGTTTTAGAAAGTTTTAACTATGCATATTAGACATGTAATAAGAATCAAATGAGTCCTTAGGTTCTTTAGTTCAGAGTTGGGAGCGGAAATGTCATTTTAGCTCTAAACATGACCTATAACGACCTAATGAGCCTTAAATGTGCATAAATAGATTCGAATGAGTTTTAGAAAGTTAAAACTATGCATATTAGACATGTAATAAGAATCAAATGAGTCCTTAGGTTTTTTAGTTCAAAGTTGGGAGCGGAAATGTCATTTTAGCTCTAAACAGAAGCAAACAGAGGAGAAACACACAGATGGAAGTGAAATTCTAAAGACCACCAGATCAGAATTCACATGCAACAGCAGCAAGACCAGCAGATTAGTATTCAAAGCAATAAATTAGCAAATCCAGCAGACTTGTAATTATGGAAAAATTAAAGAACTTTACCAAATCCATGAAGATATAAACGCTTCCATCTTTGTGTCTAAACAACCTAAGTAAATAAATACTCGGTTGTAAAAAACTTAGCCCATTGCTCACGAACCACATCTATTTCCTCATCGGTATAAGGCGCATTTCTTGGAGTGTAAGCCTGAAATAAGTAACATGATAAGTAATGCTACTTGTAAATTAAGAATTCTACTACGTAAAAGTACTAGTATTAGTAGTTCAACTAACATATGGTAAAAGAACGAACATTGTCTAACCGCTCATCAGTGTTATGGTGTAACGTGACTATTTCATGCATGAACTTCATAACGTAATAGCCACACTCGTGGGCGCCGACTTGTTGAGCACACTGATTTGGAGATAAATCATAAATTATATATCCAAGTAGTTACCCAAAAAAAAAAGTAAAGCTAATTAGTAAGCATGATATACCTTTACATGGAAGCCTTTCAACCCCTGCATAGTCGCTCTATTCGGACAAATCCCATCATTAAACTTGTACACTTGGTATGCCCTGGAAGTTGAGTAAAACTTCATGAATCTGATTCGGCACGAAAAGAAATAACTTAAAAAGAATTGAAAGTAACTTACAAACACAAGATTCCCCATGCACTATTTTCTCGGTTGGAACCTATCGCAGAGTCGAAAATATACGCACAACCTCTACGTAGGTCTAACACGTACAAAATCCAATGATTTCTGCATTATATATAAATGTTATTGCAACCTTATGCATGAAAATAACAATAACATAGCTATTTACCAAATATCGATCAATCTCTAACACTTACTCTTGATGGTATGGGATCAAAAACCACTTGGTAATGTTAGGATCACCCTTCTTCTCCTTTTCAATTTCAGCATTGAAAACTACTTTCAAATACATTGATGCAGCCTGAGGGTTGGCCTTGATTCTAGAGCTTGACATTGCCTCGGGACAAACAAACCCAATCTGAGAGTTGTCAAATGCAAAGGTGTGTTCGTGGAATAAACACCTACAAAGTAAATGTATAATGCAAAAATTTCAAAAACTATTATAGTTGACAAAACCAAAAACAAAAATATCGATGGAAAAGTTTACATCATATAGACTTGGATCACTGAAATGTTGAGGCACGCCCCTCTAAGGAACTCTTCAACGTCAACCTCATTTACATAAGTTTGTCGATCTTCGTCATAATGCCAAACCGAAGCGGGCAATGGGATTGAAGTATTTTTATATACATCACCGGGCGCCGTATTGATGATAAACTTCAAATAATTGCATGATGGGCCAAGACCTTGAATTGTGTCGTCTGCCAAATTTTGCTTCTTACTTTTGGCGGCTGATTCTTCAGTTTTGAAATGGCAACATGGATTGGAGACCATGAGTTGTTGCGTGGGAAATTAAAATATTAATTTATATGTTCTAAGATATAGTTGGAGAGTCTTCCACATATCTATGAACTGCTTGGATAGGTAAATCCAAACAAAGCATCACTAGCAACCTATACAGTTGAAGTAAAAGTGATTATTGCCTAAGAAGCAATAAAACAGGGTTGTTTAAAGTTCTTCACTGAACTTGGGTAGATCACCTATCTGCTGGCTTGATGGTTCTTCATTGAAAAATGCGTAGAACCACTCTTGAAGCAAGAAAAACGTCTGCTAACTTGATGGTTCTTCATTGCAAAATGAGTAAAACCACCATCGAAGTAAGAAAGACTAGATCGCATAATAAACAAACTCGAAAAGATCTTATCATCATATCTCGAAGAACATTCGATGAAAAGGATATTAAGATTGGCAAAGCATGATAACTAAACCTATGCAACAAGTGAGAAGCAACACTCACGTTGTAGCACTGGAAATCAAGCATAGCTTTGAATTCCATGAATTGTTTTAGAAGATCGGTTTGAGGCCCATGGTTATAAAACATTGGGGTTGAACATTTATCATATATGAAATGTATTTTCATATTCCATTTAATCTTGGTTTAGTATTAAATGATGAGTCCCTTCAAATTTGACGATATATTCAAGATAGACTGTCAGGACCAGTCCTGTGACTAAGAAATGTCTATCAAGTGAACTTGAATGTCAAAGGTTGAAAATGGTCCCTAATCGGAGTTTTCTATAAAATTGGACGCATAGAAAACGTTAGACGATTAGAATGCAAGATGACTAGTAGTTCTGTTTCTTGAACTATGTGGACATGGCAATGTCATAATCATTTGCATAGATACTTACTTTGGGAAGACTAGTATCGGACAAGACCTATGAAACTTTACTGTAAGAGATGAAAGTCTGTCATAAGTAAATTTCATTAAATTATTAGACACTAAATCCTCAATACCTGAGTGATTTGAAGATTACTTGTTTGAGAACTGGTTGCTTTGACGTTGACCAACCGTCGCACCGTAAAAGGAGGCTATAAAGGCAACGCTCAGGTAATCACCTATCAAACGAAGTCTAATCTCAAGATCGCAAGATTGGGATTGTCCTCCCATAAATCGGGATGAGATGCTTAAAATTTGTACAAGGCCACTCGGAGAGCTAGAAACTGTGAAATGCATGGCCGTGCTCGGATGAATCATAGGCTATGATTATCTGTTTATTTGATCAGTTGAACTCTGAAACCGAGGAACACCTCTGGACATAATAAGGATGACAACTCTTACCTTATGTTCAAGAGCAAGCATCGAGCGACAAAGGAATTAGGAAATGCACACTTGTCCCTAAGGACAAGTGGGAGACTGAAGGAAATAATGCCCTTGGTCCAAGTATGCATTCTATGTTAAGTCTAATAAATGCGGTTCAGTATTAATTAACAAGTTAATAATTCAGTGAGATCAAGTGAGCTGAATGCCTAGCTAGAGGCCGCTTTAGTTCAAGTGGAATTAATGATATTAATCCACAGCTTACTCTTGACTGAACCCGTAGGGTCACACAAATAGTACGTAAACGGATCAAGTATTTAATAGCATTAAATACTCCATCTATGAATATTCGGAACCGACGGATCTTGGTTTCAGTGGGAGCTAAGATCGTCACAGGCAAGGAATGAATACTCCGGAAACGATGATATTGCCGGAAACGGAAATATGGATCGTATCGGAAATATAAATATTATCCAAGTCGTAGATGTTGCCGGAAACGGAAACATGGTACGTGTCGGAAAATATTATCGGAAATGGAAATATTGTCAGAATCGGAAATATTACCGGAATCGGAAAATATTTCCGGAAACGGAAATATTAAATATTTGTTCGAAACGGAAATTAATTCCGGAATCGGAAATATTAAATATTGTTCGTATCGGAAATGAATTCCGGAATCGGAAAATTTAATCGGAAGCGCATCGTACGAATAAGCATCGGACGAGGCCTGCCGGACGAGGCCCAGCACGAAGCCAGGCCATCGCCCAGCAAGCCAAGCGCGCCGCACAAACAGCCACGCCAGGCCCAGCGCAAGGGCAGGCCCAGCAGGCTGCGCGCAGCGCGCAGCGCGCACAGCGCGCACAGCACGCGCAGCGCGCAGCGCGCGCGGGCGCTGAGTGGGCTGCTGCTCGCGCGCACGCATGGGGCCCATCGTGGCTGCCGTGCGTGTGTGTGCAAGTGTTTGTGTTCGTGCACGTTTCCTAAAACATGCAGAGTTCGGTTAATTATTAAATTCCTAATTCTATTTGATAAATTAATTAAATTAGAGTTCTTGTAGGATTCTAGGTTTAATTAATTTGTATCTGAATAGGATTTCGATTCCCTTTCCATACCGCTATAAATATGAGGCTAGGGCTCACAATTTATAACACAAGTTTCAAAGTATTCAAAGTGAGTTTTTGAGAAAAAAATTCAGTCACACATTTGCCTATAAAGTGCCGAAAATAATAGTACCTTAAGGGCGATTCTAGTTGGTCAATCTTAAGGCGGATCCGGACGTGCTGTGGACTATCTACGGAGGGACGACACTTGGAGTCCTAAAGACTTGTTCTTGTTCGGTTCGGGCGCAGCTAGGGAAGGCACGCAACAAAGAGTATGCATCTAATCTATGCTAAATGATTATGTGTAAATAATATGTTTTCCTGGGTTTATGGTTTTTCCGCATGATTTATGAATTGTCATATGTATCATAACCTAACAGGCTATAAAGGCAACGCTCAGGTAATCACCTATCAAACGAAGTCTAATCTCAAGATCGCAAGATTGGGATTGTCCTCCCATAAATCGGGATGAGATGCTTAAAAGTTGTACAAGGCCACTCGGAGAGCTAGAAACTGTGAAATGCATGGCCGTGCTCGGATGAATCATAGGCTATGATTATCTGTTTATTTGATCAGTTGAACTCTGAAACCGAGGAACACCTCTGGACATAATAAGGATGACAACTCTTACCTTATGTTCAAGAGCAAGCATCGAACGACAAAGGAATTAGGAAATGCACACTTGTCCCTAAGGACAAGTGGGAGACTGAAAGAAATAATGCCCTTGGTCCAAGTATGCATTCTATGTTAAGTCTAATAAGTGCGGTTTAGTATTAATTAACAAGTTAATAATTCAGTGAGATCAAGTGAGCTGAATGCCTAGCTAGAGGCCGCTTCAGTTCAAGTGGAATTAATGATATTAATCCACAGCTTACTCTTGACTGAACCCGTAGGGTCACACAAATAGTACGTAAACGGATCAAGTATTTAATGGCATTAAATACTCCATCTATGGATATTCGGAATCGACGGATCTTGGTTTCAGTGGGAGCTGAGATCGTCACAGGCAAGAAATGAATGCTCCGGAAACGATGATATTGCCGGAAACGGAAATATGGATCGTATCGGAAATATAAATATTATCCAAGTCGTAGATGTTGCCGGAAACGGAAACATGGTACGTATCGGAAAATATTATCGGAAATGGAAATATTGCCGGAATCGGAAATATTGCCGGAAACGGAAATATTGTCAGAATCGGAAATATTATCGGAATCGGAAAATAATTCCGGAAACGGAAATATTAAATATTTGTTCGAAACGGAAATTAATTCCGGAATCGGAAATATTAAATATTGTTCGTATCGGAAATGAATTCCGGAATCGGGAAATTAATCGGAAGCGTATCGTACGAATTAGCATCGGACGAGGCCTGCCAGACGAAGGCCCAGCACGAAGCCGGGCCATCGCCCAGCAAGCCAGCGCGCCACAACGCACCAGCCAAGGCTGCGCCAGGCCCACCGCAAGGCAGGCCCAGCGCGCGCCAACGCTGCGGCAGCGTGTGGGCCTCGTGGCAATGGGCTGCGAGCTCGCGGGCTGCGCGCGCGCGCATGGCGCCCCTCGTGGGCTGCTGTGCGTGCGTGTGTGTGTTTGTGTGCTATACGAATCCTAAAGCTATCAGGTTTCTACATATGATTAAATTCCTAAACCTAAAAGGATGAATTAATTAAATAAGAATTCTATTAGGATTCTAGTTTAATTAATTCGTATCCTAATAGGATTACAATTCCCTTTCCATACCTCTATAAATAAAGGCCTAGGGTCATTATTTTGTATAGAGTATTCAAGTATTAAAAGTGATTTTTGAGAGCAAAAATTCAGTCATATAATTGCCTACATTAGCCGAAAATTCTAAGTACCTTAAGGGCGATCCTAGTTGGTCAAGCTTAAGGCGGATCCGGACGTGCTGTGGACTATCTACGGAGGGACGACACTTGGAGTCCTAAAGACTTGTTCTTGTTCGGTTCGGGCGCAGCTAGGAAAGGCACGCAACAAAGTGTATGCATCTAAACTATGCTAAATGATTATGTGTAAATAATATGCTTTCCTGGCTTTATGGTTTTTCCGCATGATTTATGAATTGTCATATGTATAATAACCTAACACTTGGCGCAGCCTTGGGCTGGTGCGTTGTGGTGCGCGTTTCTGTTGCTGGACGTGGGCCTGGCTTCGTGCTGGGCCTTCGTTTAGCAAGCTCGCCCGATGCTAATTCGTACGACGCGCTTCCGATTAATATCCCGATTCTGGAATTCATTTCCGATACGAACAATATTTAATATTTCCGATTCCGGAATTAATTTCCGTCTCGAACAAATATTTAATATTTCCGTTTCCGGAATTATTTTCCGATTCCGATAATATTTCCGATTCTGACAGTATTTCCGTTTCCGGAAATATTTCCGATTCCGGCAATATTTCCATTTCCGATAATATTTTCCGATACGTACCATGTTTTCGTTTCCGGCAACATCTACGACTTGGATAATATTTATATTTCCGATACGATCCATATTTCCGTTTCCGGCAATATCATCATTTCCGGAGTATTCATTTATTTTCCTTTGACGATCTCAACTCCCACTAAAACCAAGATCCGCCGATTCCGAATATGTATTAGATAGAGTATTTAATGCCATTAAATACTTGATCCGTTTACGTACTATTTGTGTGACCCTACGGGTTCAGCCAAGAGTAAGTTGTGGATTAATATCATTAATCCACTTGAACTGAAGCGACCTCTAGCTAGACATTCAGTTCACTTGATCTCACTGAATTATTAACTTGTATAATTAATACTGAACCGCATTTATTAGACTTATCATTAAATGCATACTTGGACCAAGGGAATTATTTCCTTCAGTCTCCCACTTGTCCTTAGGGACAAGTGTGCATTTCCTAATTCCTTTGTCACTCGATGCTTACTCTTGAACATAAGGTAAGAGTTGTCATCCTTATTATGTCCAGAGGTGTTTCTCGGTTTCAGAGTTCAACTGATCAAATAAAACAGATAATCATAGCCTATGATTCATCTGAGCACGACCATGCATTTTACAGTTTCTAGCTCTCCGAGTGGCCTTGTAGAACTTTCAGCATCTCATCCCGATTTATAGGAGGACAATCCCAATCTTGCGATCTTGAGAATAGACTTCGTTTGATAGGTGATTACCTGAGCGTTGCCTTTATAGCCTCCTTTTACGGTGCGACGGTTGACAACGTCAAAGTAAGCAGTTCTCAAACAAGTAATCTCAAATCACTCAGGTATTGAGGATTAGTGTCTAATAATTTTAATGAAATTTACTTATGACAGATTTTCATCTCTTACAGTAAAGTTTCATAGGTCTGTCCGATACTAGTATTCCCAAAGTAAGTATCTATGCAAATGATTACGACATTGTCATGTCCACATAGTTCAAGAAACAGAACTACTAGTCATCTTGCATTCTAGTCGTCTAGCGTTTTTTATGCGTCCATCTTTATAGAAAACTCCGACCAGGGACCATTTTCAACCTTTGACATTCAAGTTCACTTGATAGAAATTTCTTAGTCACAGGACTGGTCCTGACAGTCTATCTTGAATATATCGTCAAATTGAAGGGACTCATCATTTAATACAAAACCAAGATTAAATGGAATATGAAAATACATTTCATATATGATAAATGTTCAACCCCAATGTTTTACAACCATGGGCCTCAAACCCATCTTTAAAACAGTTCATGGAATTCAAAGCTATGCTTGATTTCCAGTGCTACAACGTGAGTGTTGCTTCTCACTTGTTGCATAGGTTTAGTTATCATGCTTTGCCAATCTTAATATCCTTTTCATCGAATGTTCTTCGAGATATGATGATAAGATCTTTTGAGTATGTTTATTTTGTGATCTAGTCTTTCTAGCTACATTAGTGGTTCTACGCAGTTTGCAATGAACGACCATTAAGTCAACAGACATGTGATCTACCCAAGTCCAGTGAAGAACTCTTTAACACATACAACCCTGTTTTATTGCTTCTTAGGCAATAAGTACTTTTACTTCAACTGTATAGGTCGCTAGTGATGCTTTGGTTGGATTTACTTATCCAAGCAGTTCACATATATGTGGAAGACTTTCCAGCTGTATCTTAGAACATAGAAATTAATATTTAATTTCCCACGCAACAACTCATGGTCTCCAATCCATGTTGCCATTTCAAAACACGATGCTCTATAGCTCGTCCTTGCCAATGGTTAACTCCAAAGGGATCTTGCTTGATCCTTTGCCAGTGTTTATGCGTGTAGCATCAATATTTAGCACATCTTTATTTCCTTGAGTCAAGAATTATTCCTATGTACCTTTTCAAGTACCATAAGTTTTTCTTGATCTCAATCTAGTTGATCTTCACTTAGATCAATAGAGATTGGTATATGTTCGTCATGCCTAAAGTCATATGATACGTTTTTGGCGATCCTCATATTATATTATACATGATAAATTCTTTTGCAGAATAATTCCCAATTGAATTCTATTCATGTAACTTTAGCTCATCAGTTTCAGTAGATACTAAATTCAGCTAAATTCTTTGACATATAATATAGGTTAAGAATCTCATTTAGACTCATTGATGTTTAACTTAGTAAATGCTTATACATAGTTCAAACATTCATTACTTAGATTTATTTTGTGTTTGATTTAGTAAATGCCATTACTTAATCCAAAACAATATTAAAAGATCTTTGTAAATAGATCTTAATACCCAGTATGTACTAAGTTTCGCCATGGTCCATCATTGAAGAATAATTTCAAATCTAAGTCATTAGCATTTGAATGTTATTTCACAATAGAGAGATATGTGTGTGATACACATAGGACCAATTAAGTTCTACATACTCCCACTAAACTTCTTATATATCTATAAGAGTCATGTACATTTTATGAAACTAAAATACTTATTAGCTTCACTAAAATACATTTCTAATTCCCAATTGCTTTCTTAAATCTGTACTTAGATTTCATAAGCTAGCTTTCCTTTTCAAGTATTTATTTGGATCCACAAATCCTATGACATGTCATGTACATAGTTTCTTCCAACATTTAATTGAGGAATACGTTTTGTCATCCAATTGCCATATGTACCAATATGCAATCATTGCTTGAATTATAGACTTGAGCATTATGATTATGCATGAGGTTTCAACACAATCCATGTCATGAATTTTCTTGTAACCTTTAGCAACTAATCTAGCTTTGTGTGTGAACACAATTCCATGTTTGATGGTTTTTTATCCTTAAAACCAATATGCAACCAATTGGTGTAAACCATTCTTGCAAATCAACAAAATTTCAATTTTGTCATCAAAACATTGGTTATGTTTTATGGCCTTTAACCATCTAAAACATTTGAGTCTATATATGGCCTCTAACCATTTTAGGGAATCTATATTTCGTCATAGCTTTCTTACAAGTCACAAACTCATTAATCTACATGATAATAGTTAGACTGCAAGTTGTAGGTTTCTTCACTATCTAATAGAAGAATCTCATAGCTTCAGTGACCTGAACTCCATGTTTCTTCACTATCTAATAGAAGAATCTCATAGTTTCAGTGACTTGAACTCTATGCCTACTTGGGTATAGAACATCAAACAATAGAATATCAATAGCCACTTGAAAGTCCTTTGAATATTCCGTTCTCCTTGAAGCACTTGTAAAGTCTTCTAAGAGATGTCTATTCTTTAAAGCCACTTCTAAAGTCCTTAAAGAATACGTGCTCGGATTTTCTAAAGAACTTCGAAAAGCCTCCGGAATGTCCGTTTATGTTTGTTGTTCTCCTCGATGACTTTCGAGGTCTAGGTCTATTTTCTCCCACTTTTCATTTTTGAAACGAATCTCCAAAAGGACATTAGTTCGAGCAAACAAACATTATGTTCTCAAAAATTCGTGGTAGAAACAATACCCTTGTGTCTCATTTGAATAAATCACAATGAAACATATATCTATTCTTGTGCCTTGGTTTGTCGAATTAACAAACACTAAGATCCCACTAAGTTTAGGAACTCTTTAGATATATATTATGAAAAGATATTCTGAAATTACTTTTCAATAGCTTTGACGAATTTGGTTTAGTTTGGTGGTAGTTGAGCATTTAGGAAAAGTCTTTATGATTCATTATTGATCGAATCAAGTACTAATTGACTTCGATCATTCCAACGTAGATATGCCATATCTTATGGAGCTAGATCGTGAAATTACAATACACAATCATTGATGATCATTCTTGACTTAAGTAATCATCAACATGATCTAACCTAGATCTTTATGATTTCTTGCCAAGTAGACGTTTTTATACTTTTCTATGAATCTTTGAACTAGTCAAACGGATTCAAACTTATATCACTTTGAGTAAATAAATCCATATTCACTCAAAATCATGTGAAATAATAAAGTCATAAAAATCTTTCTTTAGCGTTGAACTCTATTGTCTAGGTGTTCTAACAATAGTTCATATCTTTTGTTACTTTCAACAAGTAAGACTAACTTGTCTTGAATTGATCTAGAAATCAATCAACTTTCAAAAGTCCATCAAAATAGAGCTTTTGAATGTTAACTTGTTGATATGGTCTAAGCAACAATGCCAAAGATTAGTGGAACTCAAATCAAGAGATTGATTTGAACCTAATTAAGTTTTTATTGTAAAAGAGTTGTTTGTTTTAATCAAGCACATTGACTCAACCCGTAAATGACCATTTCATTTAAATAAACAAACAAACATTGTTTTTGTTTTTCTTGAATGTGAGTCTTTCTGTGTTTGAAGCAGAAATTTAGGTATGCTGATTATGGAACAAAATAGCCATTAAGTTCCAGCCTTTGAAAGGACTTGAAACAAACTAGACGACCCTACAACTAATGTAGCATTGCCATGCTTCATTTCCCACTTGTAGGCCATTAGTGTAGCCCAGCTTCCATTGTTTGAGTTATTACCGAAGTAAGAACCTCAAGCGGTATATGATACCAAGGAATTTTGATTGCTAGGTCACTGCTCTTTAAACATAAACTTATAGGTAGAAACGGAATCGTAAATTCCTTTCATTTGTTCCTTGTTTTCCTATTTCTTGTACCCTTTCTTATAGTCTTAAGAATTGACTTCTCTAGTGTTGACTTTTATACTTTGTTTAGACATGTCCAATGTCACTCCAATAAAGTTCTTACCATTTTATTTATGTTGAATATTCTGTTTCAACTAGATGATCTTACCATAAGCTTCTAAAGTTCTCTAAGCATCGATCTATTCGAATGTCTAGGGACTAGACTCATTCGAGAATTAAATGGACAAAGATATAAGGTTGTTAACCATTGGTAAAGCTGAGCGTTTAAACTCAATGCTTTATGATCTCAAAACTACATTGTATTTTGAATCCAATCGGTTTGCCATTCGACTTTGATACTCGAAAACAACCATAAAAGTCGCTAAAAGAAACGTACAATTTAAATTTCTCATTTTCTCTCATTTCCGTGAATCGTTCTTGGATTCACTAACAATCGAGGAAATTTACTGTTACCTTTCTAAAAGGATTTACTGCAGTGCAAGATATTTAATTATAAACAATAATTAAAACATACATTGAAGCATGCAAAGTCTAAACATTTATCATGAGTAATAACTTGAAAATTAAAGCAATCATGCAATTTAAACAAGTTATTGGCATTTTATTCGAATTTATTGTTCCGGCAGGTGTGAATAAAATGATTCCAAGATCCTTAAATCATTGAAGAATTAAGCACATTATGTATTTAGACTCAATTCTAAAATATTTTAGGTAAGCAAAGCCTTTGCTAATAGTCTAGAAACTACTCTTGGTTGATAGGTACGTCTAAGAACTTATTAGGTAAACCTATCGCATTTGCCACGACATAAAAGGTCCTTACTTATATCGTTGAGTTTCACCAAAACTACCATGTACTCACAATTATTTGTGTACCTTACCCCTTTAGAATCAATAAGTAACACCTCGCTATGGCGGAAAACTATTACGAAGATTGATGTAAAGGTTATCCAAGTAAGTGTTATTTTGGCATGGCAACTTTTAACTCAATTTTTAAAGTTTAGAACTTAAGGCTCTTACTATGTTGGTTATATTTTAAATGAACTAAAATCCTTAATCATGCAACATAATCAAGCCATAATCTCATGCATAATTAAGACATATTTAAAGCAATAAATAACTTAAAACATGCATAAGATATAAATGTGATCTAGTATGGTCCGACTTCATCTTGAAGCTTCAACTTCAAAGTCCGTCTTGAAATTGGATTGGAAACTCCGTCTTGAATTTCACCATGGGAGGCGCCATTTTCTTCAAATAGGGTAAGCTATAATTAAACTAATTACAACTATTTGATGGTACGCAGACCACATTTAAAAGCAATAAAATTTGGTACTTTAGACCAATATTACATTCAAATTAATGGTACGCAGACCATATTTTCTATCCTATTTGGGCCATACTAGTCACTTTTCAATAACCTGCAAAACAGTACATATACAATATATACCATTCACCCATTCATTATCATGAATGGCTCACATAGCTGGTTAGTAAAACATGTTATGCATCACATAAATATTTGCAACAATTAATCAAGGGAACCAATAATCTACCAATTATTCAGTCCTTATTAATTCTAATCAAGTTGTTTAACCTTAAAAGAATGTAGACCTAATAAAGAGTTTATGACTAAAATGCTCCCACTTAAACCAATAAATTCATATGCTTTACTAATTTTAAACATAAAAATGTATTTCCTAGTCTAACCGGAAACGTACAAATTTAATTAAAATTTAAAGCTCATATAAATTTATAATTGAATCCATTTAATTTATTTTCAGTTGAATTAAAATGAATTTAAATTAATTCAAGGTTTTAATTTTAGTAAAATAATTAGTACAAATAAAATTTATAATAATTAAATTATTCAAAATTAAATTCCGAGAAAACAATTTAAGTTACGAATTTTAAAATTAATTAAAAAACGTTTCCGAACTGAAATTTAAAAATTAAAACTAAAACGCATCAATCGTAACAAGACGAGGCACTTGGGCTTGCGCCCAAGCCCCGTCGAGTGCACGAGGCTTCATCGCCCCTCGACTGATCGTACAACACCACGCAAGCAGGCCACACGCAACGCAGCAAGCCCAGGCCACGCTGCGCGCAGCTCGCTCACTCGTCGCATCTGCTTGCTTCGCTGGGCGCGGCAGCGCGCGCTGTCGCGCAGCACCATTGCTGCCCACACGCGACTGCTCGCCTGGCTTGCGCCTGTGCCCATCGCCCTCGCCCTTGCCCCTTCGCGCACGCTGCACACAGCACTCGACACAAGGGCAGCGTACTGCCTTGTGCTCGTGTGCCATGGCAATTGCTCGCTGCATTGTACCGCATGGGCGACGAGCTCCCTTGCTCGTCGTCGCATGCCCGCACTATACAACACCCCTTAAGGGTAACATGTAGCGACCATTGCTTTGTGCGTGCAAGTTTATGAGCGAATTGCATAAAAATTAAAACTTTTATTTTAAAAATTAATGACAAATTAATAAATCATATTAATTTCATAATTTTAGGGCGAAAAATCGAAAATTTATTAATCAATTAATTTCCGATTATCATGGATTCAAATCTAGGTCATAAAAATTTAAAATTTATCATAAATTAACAATTTTTATGGTGGTTTTTAATCATGGATACCTAATTAAATCGTCAATTAATTATGAAAATTAAATCAAATTCTAAATTATTCGAATTTCAACAAATTAATTACAATTACAAATTAGGTTGTATAATTAACAAGCTTAGGCATTCATATTTGTTAAACATATACAGTAGGTCAATCAAAAATTCAAGATTTAACAACAAGAATTGCAAATATTCAATTTAACATCTTAAAATTACAAACTTTTGCGTTCGAAAAACTAAAACCTTCGAAAAGTCATAGTTAGGCTTCGAATTTGGGAATTCTGGGTTCGGCCGTAACATATATTTTTTGTCAAAAATTTTAGAGTTCCTTTTACATGCGGAATTGACACAAAAATAACTCGATTTCGTTGAGTAACGAAGAAACTGCCGAAAAACTGCGTACATATAATTAAATAAACGCAATTTGCAATTAATTAACAATTACGAAAATTAATCAGCCCTATTAATTCTTTGAAAATTTGTAAAATTTAACCATGTTAAGCAATTATTATGGAATTAATTAGAGGCTCGTGATACCACTATTAGGTTATGATACATATAAACGAATATAAATCATGCGGAAATAACCATAAATGCCAGGATTCCAAATTAATTGCCACATAACAATTAGCATAATTTAGATGCATACACTTTGTAGCGTGCCCTCCCTTGCTGCGCCCGAACCGAACAAGAACAAGTCTTTAGGACTCCAAGTGTCGTCCCTCCTTAGAAAGTCCACAGCACGTCCGGATCCGCCTTAAGATTGACCAACTAGAATCGCCCTTAAGGTACTAAAATATTCGTCTATATGGGCAAGTGTTTTGGCTGAATTTTTGCTCAAATTCTTACCTTTGAATACTTGAAACTCGTTGTAAATTATGAGCCCTTAACTCATATTTATAGGCCATGGAATAAGTAATCGAATCCTACTAGGATACGAATTAATTATATTAGAATCCTAGCAGAACTCTAAATAAATTAATCTATCTTTTAGGATTAGGAAATTCAATCAACAAATGAATCTTATACGCTTTAGGTTTCGTAAGTGAACACAAACACACACGCACGCACTGCAGCCCACGAGGGGCGCCATGCGCGCGCGCGCAGCCCACGAGCACTCGCAGCCCACTGCCACGAAGCCCACACGCTGCCGCAGCCTTGGGCGCGCGCTGGGCCTGCCTTGCGGTGGGCCTGGCGCAGCCTTGGGCTGGTGCGTTGTGGTGCGCGTTTCTCTTGCTGGACGTGGGCCTGGCTTCGTATTGGGCCTTCGTTTAGCAAGCTCGCCCGATGCTAATTCGTACGACGCGCTTCCGATTAAAATCCCGATTCCGGAATTCATTTCCGATACGAACAATATTTAACATTTCCAATTCCGGAATTAATTTCCGTCTCGAACAAATATTTAATATTTCCGTTTCTGGAATTATTTTCCGATTCCGATAATATTTCCGATTCTGACAATATTTCCGTTTCCGGCAATATTTCCGATTCCGGCAATATTTCCATTTCCGATAATATTTTCCGATACGTACCATGTTTCCGTTTCCGGCAACATCTATGACTTGGATAATATTTATATTTCCGATACGATCCATATTTCCGTTTCCGGCAATATCATCGTTTCCGGAGTATTCATTTATTTGCCTTTGACGATCTTAGCTCCCACTGAAACCAAGATCCGCCGATTCCGAGTATGTATTAAATAGAGTATTTAATGCCATTAAATACTTGATCCGTTTACGTACTATTTGTGTGACCCTACGGGTTTAGTCAAGAGTTGTGGATTAATATCATTAATCCACTTGAACTGAAGCGGCCTCTAGCTAGGCATTCAGTTCACTTGATCTCACTGAATTATTAACTTGTATAATTAATACTGAACCGCATTTATTAGACTTATCATTAAATGCATACTTGGACCAAGGGCATTATTTCCTTTATAATAAACAATAACAAATTAAACATAAAACTTCACATATAAATTTTATTAGACTGGCTTTAGATAACAATTCATTTAGATGGATTAGTCAATGGACTAGGTTGTCTAACTGAAAAGCTTCCATTTGGAAGACAAAATACGGGCGCAACTCCATATTCCTATGACCTGCGATATCGAGGAACCTTTTGTTTAAAATAGAACACGGTGATCAATCCGGTCCCAGAAAAGGCCATGGCATGGGCTACCACCACTCCAACTCCTAATTGACCGTCACTTCAGTCGTGCACAGTCTAAAGCTATTGCTATTCGGACATCCGGTTTCACTTTACATGATTTATCAAATAATGTCGTTATGACTCGTCAACAACATACACAACACAATCAACAAATAATTACAACTTCCTTTTTATCTTGGAATTTAATAAGTGATCACACAACTTACAATCCAGGTTTAATTCCAACTTTAAATCAATCATTCCTTAACCAATGATTAACTACCTTTCATAGGTGTAAATATCAAAGTACTAAACAAGGTCCACTGTCCACATAAAGTAGTGAACTACTAAAAGGGAACGACGACCAATCATGATCCATACCAATATGTAAATAATATAAAGTTCCCAAATCAATCATGTTTGCATAAATCAATCATGCCAACATAATATAAATCTCATAATAACATTCTATGGTCAACATGTTAATACAAGGGCATCGAACTTGAAATTTCCAATATAATCAAGTTATACATGAATTCAACATAGTTTCCATTCATAGTATCACATCCACAAATGCATAGGTATGTACGTACCTTGTGTTAACAAATTGCGAGGCCACTTTAATAACTCAAAAGTCGCCTATGGAGAATCTCCACACAAAAGCAACCAATATAAATTCATATCAATTCCTCTTAAATTTACAGCAACATTAAAGTACTTCAAACCCTTCCTAAACATATTTAGGACATTCCCCAACATCAAAACTTAACTACTTAACCTCCTACCATAGTGATTACTACACTATCGGCCCCAAATCATCATAAACTCCAATGAACATTCCTTTTTAAAATCCCAACAATATGAACTAATTTAAAACTTCACCAAAACCTAATTAACCTGCTTAGAATTATAAAAACCACAACTTTAATAATCTATAATCACCCTATCATGATTTTAAAACCATTAAAACCTTAAATTTCATGCCTTAAATAATTAAAACCCTTATTTCATTTCAATTATATTATATGAAAATTAAGTTATTAATTATGCAAAACATATAATATAAAATTCATAACTTAATCATAAGATCTATAAATTTAATTCAAGAAAACATAAATTAAATTATTAAAACGCAATTAAAACATTAAATTAGTTTAGGGTTTAAGAATTAACTAAAAAGAAGAGAGGGGAGGGCTGGCCAGCGACAGGGGTGGCGCAGAACGAGCAAGGTTGGTGGTGCAACTGGTGGTGAGCTCTGGTGGCGAGCGGTGGTCGCGTGGTCGATGCGTTGGTGGCTGTCGCGAGCAACAAAACCACGAAGTGAGGAGGAGCGAAAAAACGAAAGAAAGAAGAAGGACAAGAGGGAAGAGAAGGAGAGGGAGTATTGGACGGCGGAGGAGGAGCAAGAACGCCGGTGGTGGTGGCTGCCGGCAGGCTGCACAGGAGCAATGAGAGGGTTTGTGAGTTTGTGCGTTTGTGAGTTCATGTGAAAGGAGAGAGAAAAATTACATGAGTTCTTGTGGGTTTGAGAGGAGAGAGAAATAATTGTGAGTAAACTTTTGGGGTTTAGGGGGGAGGGGGAGTTTATTTACCTTGTGGGCTTTACTAATTGGGCTAGAATTATGATTGCTTTTCAAATTTTAAGAGTGTTTGAATCCAAAACCGATTAGAAGTACTTTCCAAATTCAAAAGTACTTTCATATTTCAAATTCTTTTCAGAGTATGATTCTAAAAATTATGTTTGATTGCATAAATCACTAAAATATTTAGAATGTAATTAAATAAAATAAATGTACATTTCTCAATAAGCTTATTGATTGATTCAGCGAACAAATCGCCTGCTTCTTAGAACCCATTGAGGAGGTCCTCTGCCCGGGAAGGGGAGAGTGGCCGCCGGAAAATGACTCGGGGTTGTAATTTAAAGTGAAGTAAAAAGTTGGAGGTTATAATTTACAAATCAGAAAGTTTAAGGTTATAATTGCCAAGTTGTGTCAAATTTAGTCTTATACAGCCAATTATTTGAAGGAAATAATGCTCTTGGTCCAAGTATGCATATAATATTAAGTCTAATAAATGCGGTTCAGTATTAATTAACAAGTTAATAAATTCAGTGAGATCAAGTGAGCTGAATGCCTAGCTAGAGGCCGCTTCAGTTCAAATGGAATTAATTATATTAATCCACAGCTTACTCTTGACTGAACCCGTAGGGTCACACAAATAGTACGTAAACGGATCAAGTATTTAATGGCATTAAATACTCCATCTATGGATATTTGGAATCGACGGATCTTGGTTCCAGTGGGAGCTAAGATCGTCAAAGGCAAACAAATGAATACTCCGGAAACGATGATATTGCCGGAAACGGAAATATGGATCGTATCGGAAATATAAATATTATCCAAGTCGTAGATGTTGCCGGAAACGGAAACATGGTACATATTGGAAAATATTAATGGAAATAGAAAAATATTGCCGGAATCGGAAATATTGCCGGAAACGGAAATATTGTCATAATCGGAAATATTATCGGAATCGGAAAATAATTCCGGAAACGGAAATATTAAATATTTGTTCGAAACGGAAATTAATTCCGGAATCGGAAATATTAAATATTGTTCGTATCGGAAATGAATTCCGGAATCGGGAATTTAATCGGAAGCGCATCGTACGAATTAGCATCGGACGAGGCTTGCTAGACGAAGGCCCAGCACGAAGCCAGCCCCGCGCCCAGCAAGCCAAGCGCCCAACACAAAGCTGCCAGAGCCTCGCCGGGCCCAGCGCAAGGACAGGCCCAGCAAGGCCATGGGGCGCGCGCGGGCTGATGCTCGTGGGCTGCGAGCAGCGCCTACTCGTGTGGGCCGTAAGGCCTGCGCGGGTTTTGTGCGATGCTCGTAGTCGTGCACGCTCGTGTTCGTAACGAATCCTAATCCTATCGGAATTCGTGCATTGATTAAATTCTAATCCTAAAAGATTAAATTTATTATTTAGAGTTCTATAAGGATTCTAATTAATAAATCCATATCCTAGTAGGATTATAATTCCTTTCCATAAACTCTATAAATAAAGGCCTAGGGTCACATATTTAACAGACGTTTTTTTGAAGTATTCAAAGATAAGATTTTCAAGCAAAAATCAGCCAAACACTTGCAACCCAAATAGCCGAAAATCCTAGTAACCTTAAGGGCGATTCTAGTTGGTCAAGCTTACGGCGGATCCGGACGTGTTGTGGACTATCTACGGAGAGACGACACTTGGAGTCCTAAATACTTGTTCTTGTTCGGTTCGGGTGCATCTAGGGAGGGCACGCTACAAAGTGTATGCATCTGAATTATGTTAAATGATTATGTGTTAATAATATGTTTCCTGGCTTTATTTTTTTTCCGCATGATTTATGTTTAGTCATATGTATCATAACCTAACAGTGGTATCACGAGCCTCTTATTATTTTCATAATCTAAATTGCATGAACATGGTTAAATTTTACAAATTTGCAAAGAATTAAAAGGGGTGATTAATTTTCGTAATTGTTAATTAATTGCAAATTGCATTTATTTAATTATATGTACGCAGTTTTTCGGCAGAATATTCGTTACTCCACTAAATCGAGTGATTTTTGTGTCACAACTTTTCTCGCTTCGATGGAATAATCATGCTGAGGCACCTCGTGCTGCATAATGATGCCTATGAAATAAGACCTCTTATGAGAAATTAATATATGAGGTGATAGTCTATTTTAAGAAGCGAATTCCGGTTCCGAGACTCCTTAAATCTACTTCCGGGTAGTCTCGACTACCTATCAAGGAATCTATGCCCGGAGTTAGGAAATAAAGGCTCCTTGGACCATAAATAAATGAACTTAGAGACCCTTAAGGAAAAGAAAGATGAAGTGATCGAATATCTGAAGCAGGATATTCTTCTCCTTGGGGGTGTAATGCAAAAAGCTCAAAGGTTATATTGGAAGCACTACAATGTAGACATAGAGAGCGTGATAACTTGTTCCTCAATGGCTCTAACAATCTTTCGTATGAAGTATTACGATGCTGATAAATTCCCTATCCACATTCCAAATAAGAATGAAGACACATTTCTTCGTCGTGGATACTATGGAGGTAATACTGACGCATACAAACATTATGGTACAAACCTATACTACTATGATGTGAACTCACTCTATCCATTTATAATGAAAGAATATCCTATGCCTGGGGCCTGAGTGGCATGGTAATCTGGCTGATAAGGACTTAGATACCCTCTTTTAGCTCTATTACAGAAAGAAAAAAGGAAAAAGAAAGAACAATGAAGATTAGTAGGAAATATATGCAGTATGATTGTTCCCTAAACAGTTTAGTACTTTTTATTGATGTAGCCAATGATGTTGGTAATCAATAAAAACTACCGGAGAATGTGACAGCTGATATTAAAAAGCGTCTACTATCCGTCTAATTTATCTCCTCTACGTATGTACTGTAATACAGATGAATTCGATCCTTTTATGATAGATCCAGATGATCCTTCAAACTATACTTCGGAATTTTTTTTAGTAGCAACCAAAGAAGACGAATTGGTGCTTATGACACTAGGTCTGTTAATATTGATTCAAATACGTAAAAGATCCTTTTTTCTTAGTAGCAACTATGATACGTATCGTATCAGTGAAAAAGATGCTATTGTTGATTTCTTTTCTTCTATTTGTAAATGGAGTGAATTGGAAGGTCTAATTCTTATTGATTGCTCCAATTCTGTTCAACACTTATCTCGTACTAGACTACTAGAGAAAATGAAATTGATCATTAATCATGATAAAGATATATATAAACTTTTAGAGTTATTTCTTCAAATTCCTATCCATGATAGTAGCGGAAAAGACTACTCTATTGGTACAGGTATTCCCCATCTTCCATACCTATCTGATATCCTATTGAATGTTTATCTGGATGATATCGATCGGTATATAGATGTATGAAGTCGCTAAAGCGAAGTTTTTGGATTGGTTAGGCCCTTAATGCTTTGCAAGCACTAAGTAATTAAACTACCTTTTATTACTCCTAATCTTTATCCCCTTTCTCAAGGCTCGATCGACCCAAAAGCATAGCTTTAGCTATTACAACCCGAAAGCTTCGCTTAAGCGACTTCGTTCCAAAAGCATAGCTTTAGCTATTCTTTAAAGCGATAGAAATTGGATTACAATAGCATTATATTGGCCTAGACCTTCACTTTCTTTCTTCCTGTAACCTAAGCCAATCTTCCTTCTTTGGAATCCAATTTTCCTGCTGCCCTTTGAGACTCGAGAGGACTTCTCACTATGATATATTCCCAGTACAGAAGCATATTCATGCAGAATACATACTGCCCACTTTTTGAGAGGTATGAAGTAGCTTATGCGAAGCTTATGGTGTAGGTACGTAGGCAAGCTCTAAAAAAGAGTCCCTGTCAACAACTTTCTTTCAAATACATTCATTTGTGAGAAGGAAAGGAGTGAAGCAGTAAAGAAAACGAAAGAAAGCCCTCGTCTATCACAAGGACTAGACGGGAGCCCTATTGATCATTCACATCCATATGTAGTAAATTCTAATAAGGAACGTAGTCGCTTAAGCGAAGCTTTCGGTATGTACTAGCTTATTAAAGCTTTTGGAAAGCTGATAGCTTGGTTCACCAATGTTAAGCCCCCTAAAGCAAGCTATTGAATTGTTCCTAACCAAAGAAAGGATATATAGATTACGTTCATCTCATAAAGATGTTCCTTCAGTATAAAATAAACATTGAGCGAGCTACTTCACTGGGGGTGGCGTAAGCTAGAAACGACTTCCATTGAAACAATTTCTTCTGTGCCTTGACTTCTGATTCGGTATCCGTTTTCTTTGGTGTTGTCGATGAACTTCTTCCGGAGCTTCCTTAGCTTCTACACTTGGACACCTTTTTTCAGGCTTCGAAAGCGACTCACATCTACATCTGTAATAGATTGGATATGCTTCCACATCCCGTTAAAAAAAAAAAAAAGGATTTCGAGGGTTGATAGTAAGTGGACCATAGGCATAGGTAGGTGGGGATGAACAATCCCTAGCAGAGCCCGAGCAATCCTTTCATGTGATACGGTACACCAACAGGTCTAACCGAGACCTTCGAGATGGTTCGTTCATGTCATTTCTTCTCCGAGCAGTGCTTCCATTCATGGATTCTCGATCCTGTACCCATCTTGGTGGTTGTTCAACATCGACTTTTTCCTTGTTAGTGGCAATTCCTAGCGCTAACGACTATAAGTTGACTAGCAAGCTGTAACGACTGAAACTACAGCACAGAATCATTTAGTTTCACCTATCCTAGTAGTAAACGAAACTACGGAACTCAAACCAAGAGAATAGAGCTCCCCTTTCTCGTGCATTCCCCTTGTTCACATCGTCCTTAGAACAAGGCTACGCTACGGCCTTTGATCAGGATGCCGGGGCGGAGTTGAGAACATTCGAATCGGCTTCTTCACGAAATTCTTTCCACATAAAAGGTATGAAGTCGCTTAAGCGAAGCTTTTGGAGGGAAATGAATGAATTTGGTTGGGTCAGGTAGGGTAGATCTAAGTGCTATATAATTTCCCGTAGTCCACGACTACTGTCAGTCAAAAGAAAATATCTAGCAAGAAGGGAATGTATTGCTCTCAAAGTATATGACTATAATGAGTTTAGGGTATGCTAACCTGGTATACTAGACTATACCAGGGAATGTCAGACATTGCATCTTGAGTGAAGGCCAGTTTCCTATACCTATACTCAATTAAGGAGTCAGGAATAGCTTCTGCTTCTACTTTTTCTTCTGCCTCCTGTGCCGCTTTGATAAGAATCTAAGTTTAGCGCTCGCTTTGAGTAGAGAAGGTTTCTATAATGAAAATCTTTCTTACTAAATAAGTCTAACCGGGGTCAGATCTGCCCCTCTTTCAACCGATGCTTTTTTTTTTACCTTCTGCAGATAGGCCTTGATTTCGATCTGCTGCGGCATAAACTGAATATGGATATGAATCGCCTGGTGGGTAATCAGCTACTAGTGCTGGTGGGTGGGCTGGTTCAGATTCAACTGCTTCTTATATAAGGTCTTCTTCTTCAGTCAGCTATACGGGCGTACTATAGTTTTTAACTACTCGAGGAGAACTATGGGCTACTCCATTCTTTACTTTAAGTTACTAGTTAGTTTAGCTTTCCTCCCCCTACTTCGACACCTAACGACAAACCCGGCTCACACCGTTGAGTAGTTGCTTCGCTTCCCGCCGATGAATATACGGGAACACTTCCAGAAGTGAGCTACGGGCTATTCACTCTAAAATCTGTTTATCCTGAACCTGCTAATTGACTGGTGAGCTACTTACTATCATTGATACTTGAAAGAGATAGATAGTAGGCTGAGAGGGATGTAATAGCTAAAGCTATGCTTTTGGAATGGTTGACGCTTTGAGCTACTCTACTATCTACCTAACACTCGTTCTAAAATCAGTTGACTGGCTCACATCGTTCTATTTGAATTCCGTTTCTCCTGAAGCTTGAAAGCGGCTTGGCTTCATACTCTAACGGATTGGACTGAAACCGGCCTAAAAAAAAGTCAAAGCTTCCACCGCCGGAGACGAGACTGAGCTTTCGGGTTCCTCTTTGCCCACGGATTGCCATTTAGATTATGCCATTTTTACGGTCTTTCATGCCCGGGAAAATGGAATAAGGCATTCTAAAATTTTGACAAAAACATTTTTTTTCGGCCGAACCCAGAATTCCCAAATTCGAAGCCTAACTATGACTTTTCGGAGGTTTTAGTTTTTCGAACGCAAAAGTTTGTAAATTTAAGATGTTAAATTGAATATTTGCGGTTCTTGTTGATAAATCTTGAGTTTTTGATTGACCTACAGTATATGTTTAACAATTATGAATGCCTAGACTTGTTAATTATACAACCTAATTTGTAATTATGATTAATTTGTTGAAATTCGAATAATTTAGAATTGATTTGTTTTTCATAATTAATTAATAATTTAATTAGGTATCCATGATTAAAATCCACCATAAAAATTGTTAATTTATGTTAAATTTTAAAATTTTATGACCTAGATTTGAATCCATGTTAATCGGAAATTAATTGATTAATAAATTTTCGATTTTTAGCCCTAAAATAATGAAATTAATATGATTTATTAATTTGTCATTAATTTTAAATTTTAAATTTTAAATTTTTATGAAAACGCTCATAAATGTTGCACGCACAAAGCAATGGAAGCTACGTGTTACCCTTAAGGGGTGTTGTATAGTGCGGGCACGCGATGACGAGCAAGGGAGCTCGTCGCCCGTGCGGTACGAATGCAGCGAGCAACATAGCGTAGCGCGCGCGAAGCAAAGGAGCTGGCCGTGTGTGCTATGCGATGGGCGTGGGCGAGGGGCAAGGCAAGCGAGCAGTCGCGTGTGGGCAGCAAGCGAGCTGCGCCACAACGCGCACTGCCTCGCGCCAGCGAGCGAAGGCTCACGCAGCGAGCGCTGGCTCGCGTGCAGCGAGCGGTGCCTTGCGAGGGTGAGCAGCAGCAGACGCGACACAGCACAGAGGCTGCGCGCATCGTCGCCAGCGATGGCTGCGTGTGCGTGTGGCCTATGGCTGTGCGTTGCGTGGTGATGTGCGTGCCTTGTTTTACGATTAAATCGTTTTAAATTTTAATTTGAGATTTTCAGTTCGAGTAATTTTAATTAATTTTTAAAATTAATAATTTAAATTGTTTTCTTGGATTTTAATTTTGAATATTATAATTATTATAAATTTTAATTTATTCTAATTATTTTACTAAAATTAAAAACCTTGAATTAATTTAAATTCGACTGAAAATAAATTAAATAAGTGGATTCAATTATAAATTTATATGAGCTTTAAATTTTAATTAAATTTGTATGTTTCCGGTTAGACTAGAAATACATTTTTATGTTTATAATTGGTAAAGCATATGAATTTATTGGTTCAAGTGGGAGAAATTTTAGTCATAAACTCTTGATTAGGTCTACAAATCCTTTAAGGTTAAACAACTTGATTAGAATTAATAAGGACTAAATAATGGTAGATTATTGGTGCCCTTGATTAATTGCTGCAAATATTTATGTGATGCATACAACGTGTTTTTACTAACCAGCTATGTGGGCCATTCATGATAATGAATGGGTGAATGGTATATATTGTATATGTATTGTTTTGCAGGTTATGAAGTGACTAGTATGGCCCAAATAGGATAGTAAATATGGTCTGCGTACCATTAATTTGAATGTAATTGGTCTAAAGCACCAAATTTGTTTTTCAATTCAAATATGGTCTGCGTACCATCAAATAGTTGTAATTAGTTTAATTATAGCTTATCCTATTTGAAGAAAATGGTGCCTCCCACGGAGATTTTCAAGACGGACTTTGAAGTTGAAGCTTCAAGATGAAGTCGGGCCATACTAGATCACATTTATCTTTTGCATGCTTTAAGTTATTTATTGCTTTTAAATATGTCTTAAATATGCATGAGATTGTGGCTTGACTATGTTGCATGATTAAGGATTTTAGTTCACTTAAAATCTAACCAACATAGTAAGAACCTTATGTTAGGTTATGATACATATGAATAAACATAAATCATGCGGAAAAACCATAAAGCCAGGAAACATATTATTTACACATAATCATTTAGCATAATTCAGATGCATACACTTTGTAGCGTGCCCTCCCTAGCTGCGCCCGAACCGAACAAGAACAAGTCTTTATGACTCCAAGTGTCGTCCCTCCGTAGATAGTCCACAGCACGTCCGGATCCGCCTTAAGCTTGACAACCTAGAATCGCCCTTAAGGTACTAGGATTTTCGGCTAAATAGGGCAAGTGTTTGTGGCTGATTTTTGCTTGAAAATCTTACCTTTGATTACTTCAAAATCATCTATTAAATATGTGATCCTAGGCCCTTATTTATAGAGTTTATGGAAAGGAATTATAATCCTACTAGGATATGGATATATTAATTAGAATCCTAATAGAACTCTAAATAATAAATTTAATCTTTTAGGATTAGGATTTAATCAATGCACGAATTCCGATAGGATTAGGATTCATTACGAACACGAGCACACGCACACGCATGCACGCCCGTACGCAGGCTTTGCGGCCCACGCCGAGCGCACAGCGCATGCGGCCTCGCAGCCCATGAGCTTCGTGCGCGCCTGCCAGTGCTTGGCTGGGCCTGGCCTTGCGTTGGGCCTGGTCGAGCACTTGGCGTGTGGCTTGCTGGGCGTTGGCCTAGCCTCATGCTGGGCCTTCTTCTAGCAAGTCTCGTCCGATGCTAATTCGTACGATACGCTTTCCGATTAAATTCCCGATACCGGAATTCATTTCCGATACGAACGATATTTAATATTTCCGATTCCGGAATTAATTTCCGTTTCGAACAAATATTTAATATTTCCGTTTCTGGAATTATTTTCCGATTCCGATAATATTTCCGATTCTTACAATATTTCCGTTTCCATTAATATTTTCCGATACGTACCATGTTTCCGTTTCCGGCAACATCTACTACTTGGATAATATTTATATTTCCGATACGATCCATATTTCCGTTTCCGGCAATATCATCGTTTCCGGAGTATTCATTTCTTGCCTTTGACGATCTCATCTCCCACTGGAACCAAGTGTTAGATTATGATACATATGACAAAACATTAATCATGCGGAAAAACCATAAAGCCAGGAATCATATTATTTACACATAATCATATAGCATAATTTAGATGCATACACTTTGTAGCGTGCCCTCCCTAGCTGCGCCCGAACCAAACAAGAACAAGTCTTTAGGACTCCAAGTGTCGTCCCTCCGTAGATAGTCCACAGCATGTCCGGATCCGCCTTAAGCTTGACCAACTAGAATCGCCCTTAAGGTTACTAGGATTTTCGGCTAATAGGTTGCAAGTGTTTGGCTGATTTTTGCTTCAAAATCTTACCTTTAGAATACTTCAACTTTCTATTAAATATGTGACCCTAGGCCTATATTTATAGAGTTTATGGAAAGGAATTATAATCCTACTAGGATATGGATTTATTAATTAGAATCCTATTAGAACTCTAAATAATAAATTTAATCTTTTAGGATTAGGATTTAATCAATGCACGAATTCCGATAGGATTAGGATTCGTTACGAACACGAGTGTCCCACGACCACGATGGAAGCACGCACCGCGCAGGCCTTGCGGCCCACACGCGTGACCGCTGCCTCGCAGCCCACGAGCATGCAGCCCGCACTGCCTCGCTGCCCACGAGCATACAGCCCGCGCGCGCCTGCAGCCTTGCTGGGCCTGGCCTTGCGCTGGGCCTGGCGAGGCTGTGGCCTTTCGTATTGGGCGCTTGGTTTGCTGGGCGCGGGCCTGGCTTCGTGCTGGGCCTTCGTCTAGCAAGCCTCGTCCGATGCTAATTCGTACGATGCGCTTCCGATTAAATTCCCGGTTCCGGAATTCATTTCCGATACGAGCAATATTTAATATTTCCGATTCCGGAATTAATTTCCGTTTCGAACAAATATTTAATATTTCCGTTTCCGGAATTATTTTCCGATTCCAATAATATTTCTGATTCTGACAATATTTCCGTTTCCGGCAATATTTCCGATTCCGGTAATATTTCCATTTCCAATAATATTTTCCGATACGTACCATGTTTCCGTTTCCGGCAACATCTACGACTTGGATAATATTTATATTTCCGATACGATCCATATTTCCGTTTCAGGCAATATCATCGTTTCCGGAGTATTCCTTTCTTGCTTGTGACGATCTCAGCTCCCACTGAAACCAAGATCCGTCGATTCCGAATATCCATAGCTAATGGAGTATTTAATGCCATTAAATACTTGATCCGTTTACGTACTATTTGTGTGACCCTACGGGTTCAGTCAAGAGTAAGCTGTGGATTAATATCATTAATTGCACTTGAACTGAAGCGGCCTCTAGGTAGGCATTCAACTCACTTGATCTCACTGAATTATTAACTTGTTAATGTTAGGTTATGATACATATGACAATTCATAAATCATGCGGAAAAACCATAAAGCCAGGAAAACATATTATTTACACATAATCATTTAGCATAGTTTAGATGCATACTCTTTGTTGCGTGCCCTCCCTAGCTGCGCCCGAACCGAACAAGAACAAGTCTTTAGGACTCCAAGTGTCGTCCCTCCGTAGATAGTCCACAGCACGTCCGGATCCGCCTTAAGATTGACCAACTAGAATCGCCCTTAAGGTACTACTTATTTTCGGCTAAATGGGCAAGAGATATGGCTGACTTTTCTGCTTAAAAATCCTAGCTTTGAATACTTGAAAAGTTATTTATAAATAATGACCCTAGGCCCTTATTTATAGAGGTATGGAAAAGGAATTGTAATCCTATTAGGATACTAATTTATTTAATTAGAATCCTGCTAGGACTCTATTTAAATAAACTTTATCTAATAGGTTTAGGATTTAATCTTTTATCGAATCCCGATAGCTTTAGGATTCGCACACGAGCATCGCACGAGCACCGTACACCCGCGCAGGCCTTGCGGCCCACGCTGAGCGCACAGCGCTCGGCCCATGCTACTGTCCGCGCGGGCCCATGGCTTCGGCTGGGCCTGGCTTGCGCTGGGCCTGGTCGAGGCTTTGGCGTGTGTTGGTGATGCGTGTGGCTTGCTGGGCGATGGCCTGGCTTCGTGTTGGGCCTTCGTCTAGAGAGCCTCGTCCGATGCTAATTCGTACGATACGCTTTCGATTAAATTCCCGATTCCGGAATTTATTTCCGATACGAACAATATTTAATATTTCCGATTCCGGAATTAATTTCCGTTTCGAACAAATATTTAATATTTCCGTTTCCGGAATTATTTTCCGATTCCGATAATATTTCTGATTCTGACAATATTTCCGTTTCCGGCAATATTTCCGATTCCGGCAATATTTCCATTTCCGATAATATTTCCGATACGTACCATGTTTCCGTTTCCGGCAACATCTACGACTTGGATAATATTTATATTTCTGATACGATCCATATTTCCGTTTCCTGCAATATCATCGTTTCCGGAGTATTCATTTCTTGCCTGTGACGATCTCAGCTCCCACTGAAACCAAGATCCGTCGATTCCGAATATCCATAGATGGAGTATTTAATGCCATTAAATACTTGATCCGTTTACGTAATATTTGTGTGACCCTACGGGTTCAGTCAAGAGTAAGCTGTGGATTAATATCATTAATTCCACTTGAACTGAAGCGGCCTCTAGCTAGGCATTCAGCTCACTTGATCTCACTGAATTATTAACTTGTTAATTAATACTGAACCGCATTTATTAGACTTAACATAGAATGCATACTTGGACCAAGGGCATTATTTCCTTCAGTCTCCCACTTGTCCTTAGGGACAAGTGTGCATTTCCTAATTCCTTTGTCGCTTGATGCTTGCTCTTGAACATAAGGTAAGAGTTGTCATCCTTATTATGTCCAGAGGTGTTCCTCGGTTTCAGAGTTCAACTGGTCAAATAAACAGATAATCATAGCCTATGATTCATCCGAGCACGGCCATGCATTTCACAGTTTCTAGCTCTCCGAGTGGCCTTGTACAACTTTTAAGCATCTCATCCCGATTTATGGGAGGACAATCCCAATCTTGCGATCTTGAGATTAGACTTCGTTTGATAGGTGATTACCTGAGCGTTGCCTTTATAGCCTCCTTTTACGGTGCGACGGTTGGTCAACGTCAAAGCAACCAGTTCTCAAACAAGTAATCTCAAATCACTCAGGTATTGAGGATTTAGTGTCTAATAATTTTAATGAAGTTTACTTATGACAGATTTTCATCTCTTACAGTAAAGTTTCATAGGTCTTGTCCGATACTAGTCTTCCCAAAGTAAGTATCTATGCAAATGATTATGACATTGCCATGTCCACATAGTTCAAGAAACAGAACTACTAGTCATCTTGCATTCTAATCGTCTAACGTTTTCTATGCGTCCAATTTTATAGAAAACTCCAACTAGGGACCATTTTCAACCTTTGACATTCAAGTTCACTTGATAGACATTTCTTAGTCACAGGACTGGTCCTGACAGTCTATCTTGAATATATCGTCAAATTGAAGGGACTCATCATTTAATACTAAACCAAGATTAAATGGAATATGAAAATTCATTTCATATATGATAAATGTTCAACCCTAATGTTTTACCACCATGGGCCTCAAACCCATCTTCTAAAACAGTTCATGGAATTCAAAGCTATGCTTGATTTCCAATGCTACAATGTGAGTGTTGTTTCTCACTTGTTGCATAGGTTTAGTTATCATGCTTTGCCAATCTTAATATCCTTTTCATCGAATGTTCTTCGAGATAGATGATAAGATCTTTTGAGTATGTTTATTTTGTGATCTAGTCTTTTCTTGCTTCGATAGTGGTTCTACGCATTTTGCAATGAAGAACCATCAAGTTAGCAGACATGTGATCCACCCAAGTTTAATGAAGAACTCATAATATAAACAACTTTGTTTTATTGCTTCTTAGGCAATAAGTACTTTTACTTCAACTGTTTAGGTTGCTAGTGATGCTTTGTTTGGATTTGCTTATCCAAGCAGTTCACAGATATGTGGAAGACTTTCCAGCTGTATCTTAGAACATAGAAATTAATATTTTAATTTCCCACGCAACAACTCATGGTCTCCAATCCATGTTTCCATTTTGAAACACGATGCTCTTTGGCTCGTCCTTGTCAATGGTTAACTCCAAAGGGTCTTTGCTTGATCCTTTGCCAGTGTTTATGCGTGTAGCATCAATATTTAGCATATCTTTATTTCCTTGAATCAAGAACTATTCCTATGTACCTTTTCAAGTACCATAAGTATTCTTGATCTCAATCTAGTTGATCTTCACTTAGATCAATAGAGATTGGTATATGTTCGTCATGCCTAAAGTCATACGATACGTTTTTGGCGATCCTCATATTATATCATACATGATAAATTCTTTTGCAGAGTAATTCCTAATTGAATTCTATTCATGTAAATTTAGCTTATCTAGTTTCAGTAGATACTAAATTCAGCTAAATTCTTTGACATATAATATAGGTGAAGAATCTCATTAGATTCTTTGATGTTAACTTAGTAAATGCTTATACATAGTTCAAACATTCTTTTACTTAGATTTATTCACATGGGTCGAATATCTCCAATGGAGACTTTCGTGTTTGATTTAGTAAATGCCATTACTTAATCCAAAACAATATCATAAGATCTTTGTAAATAGATCTTAATACCCAGTATGTACTAAGTTTCGCCATGGTCCATCATTGATGAATAATCTCAAATCTAAGTCATTAGCATTTGAATGTTATTTTACAATAGAGAGATATGTGTATGATACACATAGGACCAATTAAGTTTTTATGTACTCCCACTAAACTTCTTATATATCTATAAGAATCATGTATATTTTATGAAACTAAAATACTTATTAGCTTCATTAAAATATAATTCCAATTCCCAATTGTTTGCTTAAATCTGTACTTAGATTTTATAAGCTAGCTTTCTCTTTCAAGCATTTATTTGGATCCACAAATCCTATGACATACCATGTACATAGTTTATTCCAACATTTGATTGAGGAATACGTTTTGTCATCCAATTGCTATATGTACCAATATGCAATCATTGCTTGAATTATAGACTTGAGCATTACGATTATGCATGAGGTTTCAACACAATTCACACCATGAGTTTGCTTGTAACCTTTAGCAACTAATCTCTCTTTGTGTGTGAACACAATTTCATGTTTGATGGTTTTTATCCTTAAAACAAACTTGCAACCAATAGGTGTGAACCTATTCTTGCAAATCAACAAAATTTTAATTTTGTCATCAAAACATTGAGTATGTTTTATGGCCTCTAACCATTTAAAACATTTGAGTCTATATATGGCCTCTAACCATTTTAGGGAATCTAGGTTTCGTCATAGCTTTCTTACAAGTCACAAACTCATTAATCTACATGATAATAGTTTGACTGCAAGTTGTAGGTTTCTTCACTATCTAATAGAAGAATCTCATAGTTTCATTGACCAGAACTCTATGTTTCTTTACTATCTAATAGAAGAATCTCATAGTTCCAGTGACTTGAACTCTATGCCTACTTGGGTATAGAACATCAAACAATAGAATATCAACAGGCACTTTGAGAGTCCTTTGAATATTCTATTCTCTTTGAAGCACTTGTAAAGTCTTCTAAGAGATGTCTATTCTTTAAAGCCACTTCTAAAAGTCCTTAAAGAATAAGTTCGGTTTTTCTGAAGCACTTCGAAAAGCCTCCGGAATGTCCGTTTATGTTTGTTGTTCACCTCGAAGACTTTCGAGGTCTATTTTCTCCCACTTGTCATTTTGGAAACGAATCTCCAAAAGGACATTATTTCGAGCAAACAAACATTATGTTCTCAAAATTCGTGGTAGAAACAATACCCTTGTGCCTCATTTGAATAAATCACAATGAAACATATATCTATACTTGGGCCTTAGTTTGTCGAATGACAAACACTAAGCTCCCACTGAGTTTTGCAACTCTCTAGATATATTTTATGAAAAGTTATTCTGAAATTTCTTTTCAATAGCCTTGACGAATTTGGTTTAGTTTGGTGGTAGTTGAGCATTTTGTTTTAGAAATTATAGGAAAAGTCTTTATGATTCATCATTGATCGAATCAAGTACTAATTGACTTCGATCATTCCAACGTAGATATGCCATATCTTATGGAGCTAGATTGTGAAATTACAACACACAATCATTGATGATCATATTTGGTCTCAAGTAATCATGATCTAACCTAGATCTTTATGATTTCTTGCCAAGTGGATTTTATACTTCTGAATCTTTGAACTAGCCAAACAGATTCAACTTATATCACATTTGAGTAAATAAACCTATATTCACTCAAATCCATGTGAAATAATAAAGTTATAAAATCTTTCTTTAGCTTTGAACTCTATTGTCTAGGCGTTCTAACAATAGTTCATATCTTTTGTTACTTTCAACAAGTAAGACTAGTTGTCTTAAAATGATCTAGAAATCAATCAACTTTCAAAAGTCCATCAAAATAGAGCTTATGAATGTTAACTTGTTGATATGGTCTAAGCAACAATGCCAAAGATTAGTGGAACTCAAATCAAGGGGTTGATTTGAACCTAGTAAAGTTCTTTAAAGAGTTGTTTGTTTTAATCAAGCATATTGACTCAACCTGTAATTGACCATTTCATTCAAATAAACAAACAAATATTGTTTTTGTTTTTCTTGAATGTGAGTCTTTCTGTGTTTGAAAACAGAAATTTAGGTATGTTGATTATGGAACAAAATAGCCATTAAGTTCCAGCCTTTGAAAGGACTTAAAACAAACTAGATGACCCTACAATTAATGTAGCATTGCCATGCTTCATTTCCCACTTGTAGGTCATTAGTGTATCCTAGCTTCCATTGTTTGAGTTATTACCGAAGTAAGAACCTCAAGCGGTATATGATACCAAGGAAGTTTGATTGCTAGGTCACTTCTCTTTAAACATAAACTTATAGGTAGAAACGGAATCGTAAATTCCTTTCATTTGTTCCTCGTTTTCCTATTTCTTGTACCCTTTCTTATAGTCTTAAGAATTCTTCAGTGTTGACTTTTATACTTTGTTAGACATGTCCAATGTCACCCCAACAAGGTTCTTACCATTTAATTTATGTTGAATATTAACTTTCAACTAGATGATCTTACCAGAAGCTTCTAAAGTTCTCTAAGCATCGATCTATTCGAATGTCTAGGGACCAGACTCATTCGAGAATTAAATGGACAAAGATATTAGGTTGTTAACCATTGGTAAAGCTGAGTGTTTAAACTCAATGCTTTATGATCTCAAAACTACATTGTATTTTGAATTCACAAGCACCAATCGGTTTGCCATTCGACTTTGATATTCGAAAACAACCATAAAAGTCGCTATAAGAAACGTACATTTTAAATTGCTCATTTTCTCTCATTTCCGTGAATCGTTCTTGGATTCACTACCAATCGAAGAAATTTACTGTTACCTTTCTAAAAGGATTTACCGCAGTGCAAGATATTTAATTATAAACAATAATTAAAACATACATTGAAGCATGCAAAGTCTAAACATTTATCATGAATAATAACTTGAAAATGAAAGCAATCATGCAATTTAAACAAGTCATTAGCATTTTATTCGAATTATGTGTTCCGGCAGGTGTGAATAAAATGATTCCAAGATCCTAAAATCATTGAAGAACTAAGCACAGTGTGTCGACTTAATCCTAAAACATCTTAGGTAAGCAAAAGCCTTTTGCTAATAGTCTAGAAACTATTCTTGGTTGATAGGTACGTCTAAGAACTTATTAGGTAAACCTATCGATTTTGCCACGACATAAAAGGACTCCTTACTTATATCGTTGAGTTTCACCAAAACTAACATGTACTCACAATTATTTGTGTACCTTGCCCCTTTAGGACCAATAAGTAACACCTCGCTGAGCGAAAACTATTACTAGATTGATGTAAAGGATATCCAAGCAAGTGTATATTTTGGCATGGCACCTTTTAACTCAATTTTTAAGTTTGGAACTTAAGGCTCTTACTATGTTGGTTAGATTCTAAGTGAACTAAAATCCTTAATCATGCAACATAATCAAGCTTTTGATCTCATGCATTTTAAGACATATTTAAAAGCAATAAATAACTTAAAACATGCATAAGATAAATGTGATCTAGTATGGCCCGACTTCATCTTGAAGCTTTAACTTCAAAGTCCGTCTTGAAAATCTCCGTGGGAGGCACCATTTTCTTCAAATAGGATAAGCTATAATTAAAGATAATTACAACTATTTGATGGTACGCAGACCATATTTGAATTGAAAAACAACTTTGGTACTTTAGACCAATTACATTCAAATTAATGGTACGCAGACCATATTTTCTATCCTATTTGGGCCATACTAGTCACTTCATAACCTGCAAAACAGTACATATACAATATATACCATTCACCCATTCATTATCATGAATGGCCCACATAGCTGGTTAGTTAAAACACATTATGCATCACGTAAACATTTGCATCAATTAATCAAGGGCACCAATAATCTACAAATTATTCAGTCCTTATTAATTCTAATCAAGTTGTTTTAACCTTAAGGTTTTGTAGACCTAATCAAGAGTTTATGACTAAAAGGGGCTCCCACTTAAACCAATAAATTCATATGCTTTACTAATTTTAAACATAAAAATGTATTTCTAGTCTAACCGGAAACATACAAATTTAATTAAAATTTAAAGCTCATATAAATTTATAATTGAATCCACAAAGTTTAATTTAATTTCAGTCGTATTAAAATTAATTCATGATTTTAATTTTAGTAAAATAATTAGAATAAATAAAATTTATTATAATTACAATATTCAAAATTAAAATCCAAGAAAATAATTTAAATTATTAATTTTAAAATTAATTAAAATTACGTAAACTGAAAATTTCAAATTAAAATTTCAAAACGATCTAATCGCAACGCAACAATCCCACGCAACGCACGCCCATGGGCCACACGCACACAGCCATCGCAGGCCATGTGCGCGCAGCCCATGCGCTGCCTCGCATCGCTGCTGCTCACCATCGCAAGGCATCACGCATGGTGCTCGCTGCGCGCACCAGCGCTCGACGCACGAGCATGCTGCCGCAGCCCATCGCTGGGCGCAGCGCTCTTCGCACGCCGCAACACGCACCCGCACGCCATCGCTGGGCGCAGCACTCGTCGCACGCGCAACAAGCGCTCGCTGCGTGCGAGCGATCGATGGTTGGCCCAGCACTCGTGGCACGCGAGCTTGCGCTCGTTGCGCGCGAGGCAGTGCGCGCTGTGGCGCAGCTCGCTTGCTGCCCACACGCGACTGCTCGTGCCTTGCTCTCGCCCTCGCCCATTCGCCCATTGCACACAGCCCACGACACAAGGCAGGGCTGCTGCCTTGTGCTCGTGCACCATGGCCTTGCTCATTGCTTTCGTGCCGCATGGGCGACGAGCTCCCTTCCTCGTCGTCACATGCTCGCACTATACAACACCCCTTAAGGGTAACACGTAGCGTCCATTGCTTTGTGCGTGCAAGTTATATGAGCGAATCGCATAAAATTTTAAATTTATATTCAAAATTAATGACAAATTAATAAATAATATTAATTTCATAATTTTAGGGCGAAAAATCGAAAATTTATTATTCAATTGATTTCCGATTAACATGGATTCAAGTCTAGGTCATAAAAAATTAAAATTTAACATAAATTTACAATTTTTATGGTGGTTTTTAATCATAGGTATCTAATTAAATTATAACTAATTATGAAAATCAAATTAATTCCAAATTATTCCAATTTTCAACAAATTAATCATAATTACAAATTAGATTGCATAATTAACAAGGCTAGGCATTCAAACTTGTTAAACATATACAGTAGGTCAATCAAAAATTCAAGATTTATCAACAAGAATCGCAAATATTTAATTTAACATCTTAAATTTACGAAATTTTGCATTCGAAGAACTAAAACCTCCGAAAAGTCATAGTTAGGCTTCGAATTTGAGAGTTCTGGGTTCGGCCGAAAAGTACTATTTTTGTCAAAATTTTAGAATGCCTTTTACATGCAAAATTGACACAAAAATCACTCGATTTGATCGAGTAACGAATATTCTGCCGAAAAACTGCGTACATATAATTAAATAAACGCAATTTGCAATTAATTAACAATTACGAAAATTAATCACCCCTTTTAATTCTTGCAAATTTGTAATATTTAACCATGTTCATGCAATTTAGATTATGAAAATAATAAGAGGCTCTTGATACCACTGTTAGGTTATGATACATATGACAATTCATAAATCATGCGGAAAAACCATAAAGCTAGGAAAACATATTATTTACACATAATCATTTAGCATAGTTTAGATGCATACTCTTTGTTGCGTGCCCTCCCTAGCTGCGCCCGAACCGAACAAGAACAAGTCTTTAGGACTCCAAGTGTCGTCCCTCCGTAGATAGTCCACAGCACGTCCGGATCCGCCTTAAGATTGACCAACTAGAATCGCCCTTAAGGTACTACTTATTTTCGTCTAAATGGGCAAGAGATATGGCTGATTTTTCTGCTTAAAAATCCTAGCTTTGAATACTTGAAAAGTTATTTATAAATAATGACCCTAGGCCCTTATTTATAGAGGTATGGAAAAGGAATTGTAATCCTATTAGGATACTAATTTATTTAATTAGAATCCTGCTAGGACTCTATTTAAATAAACTTTATCTAATAGGTTTAGGATTTAATCTTTTATCGAATCCCGATAGCTTTAGGATTCGCACACGAGCATCGCACGAGCACCGTACACCCGCGCAGGCCTTGCGGCCCACGCTGAGCGCACAGCGCTCGGCCCATGCTACTGTCCGCGCGCGCCCATGGCTTCGGCTGGGCCTGGCTTGCGCTGGGCCTGGTCGAGGCTTTGGCGTGTGTTGGTGATGCGTGTGGCTTGCTGGGCGATGGCCTGGCTTCGTGCTGGGCCTTCGTCTAGCGAGCCTCGTCCGATGCTAATTCGTACGATACGCTTTCGATTAAATTCCCGATTCCGGAATTTATTTCCGATACGAACAATATTTAATATTTCCGATTCCGGAATTAATTTCCGTTTCGAACAAATATTTAATATTTCCGTTTCCGGAATTATTTTCCGATTCCGATAATATTTCCGATTCTGACAATATTTCCGTTTCCGGCAATATTTCCGATTCCGGCAATATTTCCATTTCCGATAATATTTTCCGATACGTACCATGTTTCCGTTTCCGGCAACATCTACGACTTGGATAATATTTATATTTCCGATACGATCCATATTTCCGTTTCCGGCAATATCATCGTTTCCGGAGTATTCATTTCTTGCCTGTGACGATCTCAGCTCCCACTGAAACCAAGATCCGTCGATTCCGAATATCCATAGATGGAGTATTTAATGCCATTAAATACTTGATCCGTTTACGTACTATTTGTGAGACCCTACGGGTTCAGTCAAGAGTAAGCTGTGGATTAATATCATTAATTCCACTTGAACTGAAGCGGCCTCTAGCTAGGCATTTAGCTCACTTGATCTCACTGAATTATTAACTTGTTAATTAATACTGAACCGCATTTATTAGACTTAACATAGAATGCATACTTGGACCAAGGGCATTATTTCCTTCAGTTAATTAATACTGAACCGCATTTATTAGACTTAATATTATATGCATACTTGGACCAAGGGCATTATTTCCTTCACCAAGATCCGTCGATTCCGAATATCCATAGATGGAGTATTTAATGCCATTAAATACTTGATCCGTTTACGTACTATTTGTGTGACCCTACGGGTTCAGTCAAGAGTAAGCTGTGGATTAATATAATTAATTCCACTTGAACTGAAGCGGCCTCTAGCTAGGCATTCAGCTCACTTGATCTCACTGAATTATTAACTTGTTAATTAATACTGAACCGCATTTATTAGACTTAATATTATATGCATACTTGGACCAAGGGCATTATTTCCTTCACCTTAAGTTCCAAACTTAAAATTGAGTTAAAAGGTGTCATGCCAAAATAACACTTACTTGGATATCCTTTTTTCCTCTATCTTAGTAATAGTTTTCCGCCATAGCGAGGTGTTACTTATCGATACTAAATGGGTAAGGTACACAAATAATTGTGAGTACATGTTAGTTTTGGTGAAACTCAACGATATAAGTAAAGGAGTCCTTTTATGTCGTGGCAAAATCGATAGGTTTACCTAATAAGTTCTTAGACGTACCTATCAACCAAGAGTAGTTTCTAGACTATTAGCAAAAGGCTTTTGCTTACCTAAAAGATTTTAGAATTGAGACTAAATACATAATGTGCTTAATTCTTCAATGGTTTTTAGGGTCTTGGTATCATTTTATTCACACCTGCCGGAACACATAATTTGAATAAAATGCTTAATGAACATTAAATTATGCATGCATGCTAGAATTTAAGTTTATTAACAGAAACTGTGAATGATTATTTATTTGTTTATTCTTTTCTATTGTAGTTTTTATTATGGCAAACAACAATTCATTCAACATTCGATCAATTCTCGAAAAGGAGAAGTTGAACGGGAAAAACTTCCTTGACTGGCAAAGGAACTTGCAAATAGTTCTTATGCAGGAAGAAAAGGAGTATGTCCTGGAAGAGGCGATGCCCGAAGCCGCAGGCGAAGGGGTCACTCAGGCAGCCCTCAATCGTTGGATTGATGCCAACAAGGATGTGAAATGTCTAATGCTTGCAACCATGAGTGCAGATCTACAGAAAACGTTCATCAACTCAGATGCTTTCACGATCATCAGTGAGTTAAAGAACATGTTCCAAGATCTGGCTCGGGTCGAAAGATTCGAGACTCATAGGCAAATTCTTGAGACCAAGCTTAAGAAAGGCGAGCCCGTAAGTCCACATGTTCTCAAAATGATTGGACTCATTGAGAATATGAGTCGGCTGGATCAGCAATTCTCTCAGGAAATGGATGTAGACACCATCCTCCATTCTCTTCATAACGGGTATGATCAGTTCAAACTGAACTACAGTATGAATAGTCTGGACAAAACGCTCACTAAGCTTCACGGTATACTGAAGACCGCTGAAAAGACGCTCAAAAGTGATAAGCAAGATGTGCTAATGGTGCGTGGGGGCAAGTTCAAGAAATCTGGAAAGAAGAGGAATGCTAAGAAAGGTGGCAACAAGGCCAGCCCAACTAAGCACACTGGCGCCAAATCTGAAAAGAAGAAGGTCAGTCAACCCACTTCTGAATCTGAATGCTTCTACTGCAAGAAGAAGGGGCATTGGAAGAGAGATTGCTTGAAGCTAAAGGAAGATCAGAAGAACGGAACAGTCGTTCCATCTTCAGGTATTTTCGTTATAGACTGTACACTTGTTAATTCAACTTCTTGGGTATTAGATACAGGTTGTGGCTCACACTTATGTTCCAATTCACAGGGACTAAGAAGAAGTAGAAAGTTAAGCAAGGGTGAAGTCGACCTACGAGTGGGAAATGGAGCACGGATTGCTGCATTAGCTGTAGGAACTTATTATTTGTCGTTGCCCTCTGGGCAAGTTTTGGAACTGGAAGAATGTTTCCATGTTCCAAGTCTTACTAAAAACATCATTTCTGTTTCTTGCTTAGATGCTAAGGGATTTTCCTTTTTAATAAAAGACAATAGTTGTTCGTTTTATTTTAAAGAGATGTTTTATGGATCTGCTAGATTAGTCAATGGACTTTATTTGTTAGATCACGACAAACAAGTTTATAACATAAATACCAAAAAGGCCAAAAAGGATGATTCAGATATCACCTATCTGTGGCATTGTCGATTAGGCCATATTAACTTGAAACGCTTGGAAAGACTTCAAAAGGAAGGAATTCTAGAACCATTTGACTTAGAGGATTATGGTAAATGCGAATCATGTTTACTTGGCAAAATGACAAAGCAACCTTTCTCTAAAGTTGGAGAAAGAGCAAGAAGATTAAGGCACTCCGGTCTGATAGAGGCGGTGAATATCTGAGCTATGAATTTGATGACCATCTGAAAGAATGTGGAATTCTATCAGAATTGACTCCTCCTGGAACACCACAATGGAACGGTGTGTCGGAACGGAGGAACATAACCTTGTTAGACATGGTTAGATCAATGATGGGTCAGGCCGAACTTCCAATAGAATTTCGGGGACATGCACTAAATACAGCCGCACTCACTATAAATAGAGCTCCGTCTAAAGCTGTTGAAAAGACTCCATATAAGTTATGGTTTGGAAAGCCTCCAAAAGTGTCTTTTCTTAAGATTTGGGGATGTGAAGTATACCTCAAACGATTAATTTCAGACAAACTTCATCCGAAATCTGACAAATGTATCCTTGTGGGCTATCCAAAGGAAACAAAGGGGTATTACTTCTACAATACATCTGAGAACAAGGTGTTTGTTGCTCGAGATGGTATCTTTTTGGAAAAGGATCACATTTCCAAAATGACAAGTGGGAGAAAAGTAGACCTCGATGAAATTCGAGTCGAACAACAAACTCTAGAGAATGCTCAAGATGACATTCAGGATGAAACTCAGAGATCTTTAGAAGTTTCTGGTGAGAATCATGGGCAATCTAGAGATGTAACCCCGCGTAGATCGCAGAGATATAGATCTCAACCGGAAAGGTACTTAGGTATTTTGACGAACGAGAGCTATGACGTTCTATTACTTGAAAGTGATGAACCTGCGACTTACAAGCAAGCTATGACGAGCCCTAGCTCCAAGCAATGGCAAGAAGCCATGCAATCTGAATTAGACTCCATGTCTGAAAACCAAGTTTAGGATTTGGTCGATTTGCCAGATGGCTACCAAGCCATTGGAAGCAAATGGGTTTTCAAACTGAAAAAGGACAAGGATGGAAAACTTGAAGTTTTCAAAGCTAGATTGGTTGCAAAAGGTTACAGGCAAGTCCACGGTGTGGATTACGATGAAACCTTTTCATCAGTTGCAATGCTAAAGTCTATTCGGATAATGTTAGCAATCGCTGCATATTACGATTACGAAATATGGCAGGTGGATGTCAAAACCGCTTTCTCAAACGGCGTTTTAACAGAAACTGTGTTTATGACACAGCCTGAAGGTTTTGAGGATCCAAAGAATGCTAAAAAGGTATGCAAGCTAAAGAAATCAATCTACGGATTGAAGCAGGCATCCAGGAGCTGGAATATACGTTTTGATGAGGCAGTCAGTGACTTTGGCTTCATCAAGAACGCAGACAAATCTTGTGTATACAAGAAGGTCAGTGGGAACAAAATTGCTTTTCTAGTACTATATGTCAACGACATATTACTTATCGGAAATGACATTCCTATGTTGAACTCTGTCAAGATTTGGCTTGGGAAATGTTTTTCGATGAAGGATCTAGGAGAAGCACAATACATATTGGGCATCAAGATTTACAGAGATAGATCTAAAAGGATGATTGGACTTAGTCAAAGCACTTATATCAATAAGGTGCTTGATAGGTTCAAGATGGCAGACTCCAAGCGAGGCTACCTACCCATGTCTCATGGAATGACTCTAAGCAAGACTCAGTGCCCAAAAACACTTGATGAGCGTAGACGAATGAATGGGATTCCGTATGCATCATTGATTGGTTCAATAATGTATGCTATGATATGTACACGCCCGGATGTTGCGTACGCACTCAGTGCTACGAGCAGATACCAGTCAGACCCAGGAGAGGCACATTGGACTGCTGCCAAGAACATTCTGAAGTACCTGAAAAGGCACAAAGATGACTTTCTGGTCTATGGTGGAGATGATGAATTAATTGTTAAAGGCTATACGGACGCAAGTTTTCAAACCGACAAAGATGATTTCAGATCACAGTCTGGGTTTGTCTTCTGCCTCAACGGAGGTGCAGTAAGCTGGAAAAGTGCTAAGCAAAGCACCATTGCGGATTCTACAACTGAAGCGGAGTACATTGCTGCACATGAAGCAGCAAAGGAAGCTATATGGCTAAGGAAGTTCATAGGTGAACTTGGTGTAGTCCCCTCCATTAAAGGACCAATAGCCCTGTATTGTGATAATAACGGAGCTATTGCACAGGCAAAGGAGCCTATGTAGGAAATAATGCCCTTGGTCCAAGTATGCATTCTATGTTAAGTCTAATAAGTGCGGTTCAGTATTAATTAACAAGTTAATAATTCAGTGAGATCAAGTGAGCTGAATGCCTAGCTAGAGGCCGCTTCAGTTCAAGTGGAATTAATGATATTAATCCACAGCTTACTCTTGACTGAACCCGTAGGGTCACAGAAATAGTACGTAAATGGATCAAGTATTTAATGGCATTAATTACTCTATCTATGGATATTCGGAATCGACGGATCTTGGTTTCAGTGGGAGCTGAGATCGTCACAAGCAAGAAATGAATACTCCGGAAACGATGATATTGCCGGAAACGGAAATATGGATCGTATCGGAAATATAAATATTATCCAAGTCGTAGATGTTGCCGGAAACGGAAACATGGTACGTATCGGAAAATATTATCGGAAATGGAAATATTGCCGGAATCGGAAATATTGCCGGAAACGGAAATATTGTCAGAATCGGAAATATTATCGGAATCGGAAAATAATTCCGGAAACGGAAATATTAAATATTTGTTCGAAACGGAAATTGATTCCGGAATCGGAAATATTAAATATTGTTCGTATCGGAAATGAATTCCGGAACCGGGAATTTATTCGGAAGCGTATCGTACGAATAAGCATCGGACGAGGCCTGCCGGACGAGGGCCCAGCACGAAGCCAGGCCATCGCCGAGCAAGCCAAGCGCGCCACACGAACAGCCAAGGCCACGCCAGGCCCAGCGCAAGGCCAGGCCCAGCAGGCCATGGCAGCGCGCGCAGCGCACGCAGCGATGGGCTGCGAGCTGTGCTGCTGCTCGCGTGGGCTTGCGGCTCGCGTGGGCCGAGCGGCCGTGTGAGCTGTGCGCGGGCATGGCCTGCACGCTCGTGGGTCATGCTCGTGTAGAGTTTGTGTTCACATACGAAACCTAAATTGTGTAGGATTTGTTTGATGATTAAATTCCTAATCCTAAAAGGATAAAATTAATTAATTAGACTCCTACTAGGATTCTAGTTTAACTAATTAGTATCCTAATAAGATTCCAGTTCCTTTTCCATACCTCTATAAATAAGGGCCTGGGGTCATTATTTGAAGGAACGATTGAAGAATTCAAAGGGTAAGTTTTTGAAATAAAATTAACCATACACTTGCAAACACTAGCCGAAATTCCTAGTAACCTTAAGGGCGATTCTAGTTGGTCTAACTTGAGGCGGATCCGGACGTACTGTGGACTATCTACGGAGGGACGACATTTGGAGTCCTAAAGACTTGTTCTTGTTCGGTTTGGGCGCAGCTAGGGAAGGCACGCTACAACATGTATGCATCAATTCTATGCTAAAGGATTATGTGAATATAATATGCTTTCCTGGCTTTATGGTTTTTCCGCATGATTTATGAATTGTCATATGTATCATAACCTAACAGTGTTATCACGAGCCTCTTATTATTTTCATAATCTAAATTGCAGAAACATGGTTAAATATTACAAATTTGCAAGAATTAAAAAGGGGTGATTAATTTTCGTAATTGTTAATTAATTGCAAATTGCGTTTATTTAATTATACGTACGCAGTTTTTCGGCAGTTTCATCGTTACTCATCCAAATCGAGTGATTTTTGTGTCAATTCCGCATGTAAAAGGCATTCTAAAATTTTGACAAAAAAAGTACTTTTCGGCCGAACCCAGAATTCTCAAATTCGAAGCCTAACTATGACTTTTCGGAGGTTTTAGTTTTTCGAACGCAAAATTTCTTAAATTTAAGATGTTAAATTAAATATTTGTGATTCTTGTTGATAAATCTTGAATTTTTGATTGACCTACTGTATATGTTTAACAAGTTTGAATGCCTAGCCTTGTTAATTATGCAATCTAATTCGTAATTATGATTAATTTGTTGAAAATTGGAATAATTTAGAATTAATTTGATTTTCATAATTAGTTATAATTTAATTAGATACCTATGATTAAAAACCACCATAAAAATTGTAAATTTATGTTAAATTTTAAATTTTTATGACCTAGACTTGAATCCATGTTAATCGGAAATCAATAAATTAATAAATTTTCGATTTTTCGCCCTAAAATTATGAAATTAATATGATTTATTAATTTGTCATTAATTTTGAAAATAAAATTTTTAATTTTTATGCGATTCGCTCATATAACTTGCACGCACAAAGCAATGGAAGCTACGTGTTACCCTTAAGGGGTGTTGTATAGTGCGGGCATGCGACGACGAGCAAGGGAGCTCGTCGCCCATGCGGTACGAATGCAGCGAGCAAGGGCATGGTGCACAAGCACAAGGCAGCAGCCCTGCCTTGTGTCGTGGGCTGTGTGCGATGGGCGCATGGGCAAGGGCGAGAGCAAGGCACGAGCAGTCGAGTGTGGGCAGCAAGCATGCTGCGCCACAGCGCGCACTGCCTCGCGCAAGCGTGCAGAGCCTCGCGCGCAGCAAGCGCAAGCGACGTGCGACGAGCGTTGCGCCCAGCGATGGCGTGCAGCGTGCTTGTTGCGACGTGCGACGAGCGCTGCGCCCAGCGATGGCGAGCAGCGTGCTCGTTGCGACGTGCGACGCGCGCTGCGCCCAGCGATGGGCTCCGGCAGCATGCTTGTTGCGTCGAGCGCTGGCGCGCGCAGCGAGCACTGGCTCGCGTGTTCGATTGATGCCTTGCGATGGGGAGCAGCAGCGATGCGACGCAGCGCATGGACTGCGCGCACATGGCCAGCGATGGCTGTGTGGGTGTGGCCCATGGGCGTGCGTTATGTGGGGTTGTTGCGTTGCGATTAGATCGTTTTGAAATTTTAATTTGAGATTTTCAGTTTACGTAATTTTAATTAATTTTAAAATTAATAATTTAAATTATTTTCTTGGATTTTAATTTTGAATATTGTAATTATAATAAATTTTATTTATTCTAATTATTTTACTAAAATTAAAATCATGAATTAATTTAAATACGACTGAAATTAAATTAAATTTATGGATTCAATTATAAATTTATATGAGCTTTAAATTTTAATTAAATTTGTATGTTTCCGGTTAGACTAGAAATACATTTTTATGTTTAAAATTAGTAAAGCATATGAATTTATTGGTTTAAGTGGGAGCCCTTTTTAGTCATAAACTCTTGATTAGGTCTACAAATCCTTAAGGTTAAAACAACTTGATTAGAATTAATAAGGACTGAATAATTTGTAGATTATTGGTGCCCTTGATTAATTGCTGCAAATGTTTATGTGATGCATAATGTGTTTTACTAACCAGCTATGTGGGCCATTCATGATAATGAATGGGTGAATGGTATATATTGTATATGTACTGTTTTGCAGGTTATGAAGTGACTAGTATGGCCCAAATAGGATAGAAAATATGGTCTGCGTACCATTAATTTGAATGTAATTGGTCTAAAGTACCAAAGTTGTTTTTCAATTCAAATATGGTCTGCGTACCATCAAATAGTTGTAATTAGTTTTAATTATAGCTTATCCTATTTGAAGAAAATGGTGCCTCCCACGGAGATTTTCAAGACGGACTTTGAAGTTAAAGCTTCAAGATGAAGTCGGGCCATACTAGATCACATTTATCTTATGCGTGTTTTAAGTTATTTATTGCTTTTAAATATGTCTTAAAATGCATGAGATCAAAGCTTGATTATGTTGCATGATTAAGGATTTTAGTTCACTTAAAATCTAACCAACATAGTAAGAGCCTTAAGTTCCAAACTTAAAAATTGAGTTAAAAGGAGCCATGCCAAAATATACACTTGCTTGGATATCCTTTACATCAATCTAGTAATAGTTTTCGCTCAGCGAGGTGTTACTTATTGGTCCTAAAGGGGCAAGGTACACAAATAATTGTGAGTACATGTTAGTTTTGGTGAAACTCAACGATATAAGTAAGGAGTCCTTTTATGTCGTGGCAAAATCGATAGGTTTACCTAATAAGTTCTTAGACGTACCTATCAACCAAGAATAGTTTCTAGACTATTAGCAAAAGGCTTTTGCTTACCTAAGATGTTTTAGGATTAAGTCGACAAACTGAGCTTAGTTCTTCAATGATTTTAGGATCTTGGAATCATTTTATTCACACATGCCGGAACACATAACTTGAATAAAATGCTTAATGAACATTGAATTATGCATGTATGCTAGAATTTAAGTTTATTAAGAGAACCTGTGAATGGTTATTTATTTGTTTATTCTTTTCAATTGTATTTTTAACTATGGCAAACAACAATCAAAACATCATCATGGGTTCTGAGCTTATGGTCAAGCTGAACCTGGCAAATTTTCTTGAATGAGAAGCTAAGCTAGTTGAAATAGTCAGACTCAATGGACTTGAGTATGTACTATCACATCCCATGCCAAGCTACTATGCCAGAGACATGACCCCTGAGAGATTTTTCGCCTGGGATGCGGATCTCAAAAAGGTTATGAGTCTCATGCTGAACAATATCCCTGATGATTGGGCTAGAAGGTTTGTAGCCTATGAACCTTTTAAGCTCATCAAGAATCTGAGGGATATCTGTCGTGGAAGCACGGAGGACAGGGACCTGAACGCCCATGAGTTGATTGAATCAATGTCTGGTCTAAAGGTTAGTTCTCCCAACAGGTGTTATAGGATGGAAGTCCAAGAAACACATGTTCAGCTCCTTCGCACTAAACAGAGGGTAGGCGTCCCACTGAGGTTCCATGTGGATCTTATGCGTTCATACTTTGATCGCCTAAGTCTACTAGGAACACCAATAAGCGAAAGGATGGCAGTCTCTATCTTGCTCAATTCACTACACAGTGGGTTTGGTCGCTTCAAGCAACTATACCTAAGTGAACCAAGAGAAGAAACAGTTGCAGAATTTGTTCACCTTGTCAGAAAGGCTGAAATAATACTGGACTGTGAAGCCAAAGATTTACTCAAGGCTAGAAGGAGACCGTTCAAGAAAAGTGGAAAGTCCAAGGGCAATGCTAAATCAAAGCAGGACAAGTCCACATCAAGCTGTCTTTATTGTGATGGAATAGGCCATTAAAAAAGAGAATGTCCAAAGCTAAAGGAAGATCAGAAGAACGGAACAGTCGTTCCATCTTCCGGTATTTTCGTTATAGACTGTATACTTGCTAATTCAACTTCTTGGGTATTAGATACAGGTTGTGGTTCACACTTATGTTCCAATCCACAGGGACTAAGAAGAAGTAGAACGTTAAGCAAGGGTGAAGTCGACCTACGAGTGGGAAATGGAGCACAGATTGCTGCATTAGCTGTAGGAACTTATTATTTGTCGTTGCCCTCCGGGCTAGTTTTGGAACTGGAAGAGTGTTTCCATGTTCCAAGTCTTACTAAAAACATCATTTCTGTTTCTTGCTTAGATGCTAAGGGATTTTCCTTTTTAATAAAAGACAATAGTTGTTCGTTTTATTTTAAAGAGATGTTTTATGGATCTGCTAGATTAGTCAATGGACTTTATTTATTAGATCACGACAAACAAGTATATAACATAAATACCAAAAAGGCCAAAAAGGATGATTCAGATCTCACCTATCTGTGGCATTATCGATTAGGCCATATAAACTTGAAACGCTTAGAAAGACTTCAAAAGGAAGGAATTCTAGAACCATTTGACTTAGAGGATTATGGTAAATGCGAATCATGTTTACTTGGCAAAATGACAAAGCAACCTTTCTCTAAAGTTGGAGAAAGAGCAAATGAACTATTGGGTTTATTCCATACAGATGTATGTGGACCAATGAGTACAAATGCTAGAGGTGGTTTCAGCTACTTTATCACTTTCACTGATGACTTCAGTAGATATGGTTATGTCTACCTAATGAAGCATAAGTCTGAATCCTTTAACAAATTCAAGGAATTTCAGAGTGAGGTAGAGAATCAATTAGGCAAGAAGATTAAGGCACTGCGGTCTGACAGAGGCGGTGAATATCTGAGCTATGAATTTGATGACCATCTGAAAGAATGTGGAATTCTATCAGAATTGACTCCTCCTGGAACACCACAATGGAACGGTGTGTCGGAACGGAGGAACAGAACCTTGCTAGACATGGTCAGGTCAATGATGGGTCAGGCCAAACTTACATTAGAATTTTGGGGACATGCACTAAATACAGCTGCACTCACTATAAATAGAGCTCCGTCTAAAGCTGTCGAAAAGACTCCATATGAGTTATGGTTTGGAAAGCCTCCAAATGTGTCTTTTCTTAAGATTTGGGGATGTGAAGTATACGTCAAACGATTAATTTCAGACAAACTTCATCCAAAATCTGACAAATGTATCCTTGTGGGCTATCCAAAGGAAACAAAGGGGTATTACTTCTACAATACATCTGAGAACAAGGTGTTTGTTGCTCGAGATGGTGTCTTTTTGGAGAAAGATCACATTTCCAAAATGACAAGTGGGAGAAAAGTAGACCTCGAAGAAATTTGAGTCGAACAACAAACTCTAGAGAATGCTCAAGATGACATTCAGGATGAAACTCAGAGATCTTAGAAGAATCTGGTGAGAATCATGGTCAATCTAGAAATGTTACCCCGCGTAGATCGCAAAGATATAGATCTCAACCGGAAAGGTACTTAGGTATTTTGACGAACGAGAGCTATGACGTTCTATTACTTGAAAGTGATGAACCTGCGACTTACAAACAAGCTATGACGAGCCCTAGCTCCAAGCAATGGCAAGAAGCCATGCAATCTGAATTAGACTCCATGTCTGAAAACCAAGTATGGGATTTGGTCGATTTGCCAGATGGCTACCAAGCCATTGGAAGCAAATGGGTTTTCAAACTGAAAAAGGACAAGGATGGGAAACTTGAAGTTTTCAAAGCTAGATTGGTTGCAAAAGGTTACAGGCAAGTCCACGGTGTGGATTATGATGAAACCTTTTCACCAATTGCAATGCTAAAGTCTATTCGGATAATGTTAGCAATCGCTGCATATTACGATTACGAAATATGGCAGATGGATGTCAAAACTTCTTTCTTAAACGGCGTTTTAACAGAAACTGTGTTTATGACACAGCCTGAAGGTTTTGAGGATCCAAAGAATGCTAAAAAGGTATGCAAGCTAAAGAAGGCTAAAAAGGCATCCAGGAGCTGGAATATACGTTTTGATGAAGCAGTCAGTGACTTTGGTTTCATCAAGAACGCAGACGAATCTTGTGTATACAAGAAGGTCAGTGGGAGCAAAATTGCTTTCCTAGTATTATATGTCGACGACATATTACTTATCGGAAATGACATTCCTATGTTGAACTCTGACAAGATTTGGCTTGGGAAATGTTTTTCGATGAAAGATCTAGGAGAAGCACAGTACATATTGGGCATCAAGATTTACAGAGATAGATTTAAAAAGATGATTGGACATAGTCAAAACACTTATATCAATAAGGTGCTTGATAGGTTCAAGATGGCAGACTTCAAGCGAGGCTACCTACCCATGTCTCATGGAATAACTCTAAGCAAGACTTAGTGCCCAAAAACACTTGATGAGCGTAGACGAATGAATGGGATTCCATATGCATCATTGATTGGTTCAATAATGTATGCTATGATATGTACACGCCCGGATGTTGCGTACGTACTCAGTGCTATGAGCAGATACCAGTCAGACCCAGGAGAGGCGCATTGGACTGCTGCCAAGAATATTCTGAAGTACCTGAAAAGGCACAAAGATGACTTCCTGGTCTATGGTGGAGATGATGAATTAATTGTTAAAGGTTATACGGACGCAAGTTTCCAAACCGACAAAGATGATTTCAGATCACAGTCTGGGTTTGTCTTCTGCCTCAACGGAGGTGCAGTAAGCTGGAAAAGTGCTAAGCAAAGCACCATTGCGGATTCTACAACTGAAGCGGAGTACATTGCTACACATGAAGCAGCAAAGGAAGCTATATGGCTAAGGAAGTTCATAGGTGAACTTGGTGTAGTCCCCTCCATTAAAGGACCAATAGCCCTGTATTGTGATAATAACGGAGCTATTGCACAGGCAAAGGAGCCTAGACACCACCAGAGAGTCAAGCATGTACTTCGTAGATTTCACCTTCTACGAGAGTTCGTTGAAAGAAAGGAAGTCGAAATAAGCAAAATTGGAACTGATGACAACATATCAGATCCATTGACTAAACCTCTGCCGCAGGCGAAGCACAACTCGCACACTGCAGCTATGGGAATCAAGCATATTGGAGAATGGCTTTGATATCCTTGTTTAATGTTTTAAAGTTTTAAAGTTTAAATCTTTGTAAAACATTATTGGTTAATCATTCACAATAAATGAAGAGAATTCATTTTTCCATTTAATTTGTGGTTTATTAAATGATGAGTCCCTTCAATTTGGCGATATATTCAAGATAGACTGTCAGGACCAGTCCTGTGACTAAAAAATGTCTATCAAGTGAACTTGAATGTCAAAGGTTGAAAATGGTCCCTAGTCGGAGTTTTCTATAAAATTGGACGCATAGAAAACGTTAGACGATTAGAATGCAAGATGACTAGTAGTTCTGTTTCTTGAACTATGTGGACATGGCAATGTCATAATCATTTGCATAGATACTTACTTTGGGAAGACTAGTATCGGACAAGACCTATGAAACTTTACTGTAAGAGATGAAAATCTGTCATAAGTAAATTTCATTAAAATTATTAGGCACTAAATCCTCAATACCTGAGTGATTTGAGATTACTTGTTTGAGAACTGGTTGCTTTGACGTTGACCAACCGTCGCACCGTAAAAGGAGGCTATAAAGGCAACGCTCAGGTAATCACCTATCAAACGAAGTCTAATCTCAAGATCGCAAGATTGGGATTGTCCTCCCATAAATCGGGATGAGATGCTTAAAAGTTGTACAAGGCCACTCGGAGAGCTAGAAACTGTGAAATGCATGGCCGTGCTCGGATGAATCATAGGCTATGATTATCTGTTTATTTGATCAGTTGAACTTTGAAACCGAGGAACACCTCTGGACATAATAAGGATGACAACTCTTACCTTATGTTCAAGAGCAAGCATCGAGCGACAAAGGAATTAGGAAATGCACACTTGTCCCTAAGGACAAGTGGGAGACTGAAGGAAATAATGCCCTTGGTCCAAGTATGCATTCTATGTTAAGTCTAATAAGTGCGGTTCAGTATTAATTAACAAGTTAATAATTCAGTGAGATCAAGTGAGCTGAATGCCTAGCTAGAGGCCGCTTCAGTTCAAGTGGAATTAATGATATTAATCCACAGCTTACTCTTGACTGAACCCGTAGGGTCACACAAATAGTACGTAAACGGATCAAGTATTTAATGGCATTAAATACTCTATCTATGGATATTCGGAATCGACGGATCTTGGTTTCAGTGGGAGCTGAGATCGTCACAAGCAAGAAATGAATACTCCGGAAATGATGATATTGCCGGAAACGAAAATATGGATCGTATCGGAAATATAAATATTATCCAAGTCGTAGATGTTGCCGGAAACGGAAACATGGTACGTATCGGAAAATATTATCGGAAATGGAAATATTGCCGGAATCGGAAATATTGCCAGAAACGGAAATAATGTCAGAATCGGAAATATTATCGGAATCGGAAAATAATTCTGGAAACGGCAATATTAAATATTTTTTCGAAACGGAAATTGATTCCGGAATCGGAAATATTAAATATTGTTCGTATCGGAAATGAATTCCGGAACCGGGAATTTAATCGGAAGCGTATCGTACGAATAAGCATCGGACGAGGCCTGTCGGACGAGGGCCCAGCACGATGCCAGGCCATCGCCCAGCAAGCCAAGCGCGCCACACGAACAGCCAAGGCCACGCCAGGCCCAGCGCAAGGCCAGGCCCAGCAGGCCATGGCAGCGCGCGCAGCGCGCGCAGCGATGGGCTGCGAGCTGTGCTGCTGCTCGCGTGGGCTTGCGGCTCGCGTGGGCCGAGCGGCCGTGTGGGCTGTGCGCGGGCATGGCCTGCACGCTCGTGGGTCATGCTCGTGTAGAGTTTGTGTTCACATACGAAACCTAAATTGTGTAGGATTTGTTTGATGATTAAATTCCTAATCCTAAAAGGATAAAATTAATTAATTAGACTCCTACTAGGATTCTAGTTTAACTAATTAGTATCCTAATAAGATTCCAGTTCCTTTTCCATACCTCTATAAATAAGGGCCTAGGGTCATTATTTGAAGGAACGATTGAAGTATTCAAAGGGTAAGTTTTTGAAATAAAATTAACCATACACTTGCAAACACTAGCCGAAATTCCTAGTAACCTTAAGGGCGATTCTAGTTGGTCTAACTTGAGGCGGATCCGGACGTACTGTGGACTATCTACGGAGGGACGACATTTGGAGTCCTAAAGACTTGTTCTTGTTCGGTTCGGGCGCAGCTAGGGAAGGCACGCTACAACATGTATGCATCAATTCTATGCTAAATGATTATGTGAATAAAATATGCTTTCCTGGCTTTATGGTTTTTACGCATGATTTATGAATTGTCATATGTATCATAACCTAACAGCCTAGACACCACCAAAGAGTCAAGCATGTACTTCGTAGATTTCACCTTCTACGAGAGTTCGTTGAAAGAAAAGAAGTCGAGATAAGCAAGACTGGAACTGATGACAACATATCAGATCCATTGACTAAACCTCTGCCGCAGGCGAAGCACAACTCGCACACTGCAGCTATAGGAATCAAGCATATTGGAGAATGGCTTTGATGTCCTTGTTTAATGTTTTAAAGTTTTAGATTTTAATACTTTGTAAAACATTATTGGTTAATCATTCACAATAAATGAATAGAATTCATTTTCCATTTAATTTGTGGTTTATTAAATGATGAGTCCCTTCAATTTGACGATATATTCAAGATAGACTGTCAGGACCAGTCCTGTGACTAAGAAATGTCTATCAAGTGAACTTGAATGTCAAAAGTTGAAAATGGTCCCTGGTCGGAGTTTTCCATAAAATTGGACGCATAGAAAACGTTAAACGACTAGAATGCAAGATGACTAGTAGTTCTGTTTCTTGAACTATGTGGACATGGCAATGTCATAACCATTTGCATAGATACTTACTTTGGGAAGACTAGTATCGGACAGACCTATGAAACTTTACTGTAAGAGATGAAAATTTGTCATAAGTAAATTTCATTAAAATTATTAGACACTAAATTCTCAATACCTGAGTGATTTGAGATTACTTGTTTGAGAACTGCTTACTTTGACGTTGACCAACCGTCGCACTGTAAAAGGAGGCTATAAAGGCAACACTCAGGTAATCACCTATCAAACGAAGTCTAATCTCAAGATCGCAAGATTGGGATTGTCCTCCCATAATTCGGGATGAGATGCTTAAAAGTTGTACAAGGCCACTCGGAGAGCTAGAAACTGTAAAATGCATGGCCGTGCTCGGATGAATCATAGGCTATGATTATCTGTTTATTTGATCAGTTGAACTCTGAAACCGAGAAACACCTCTGGACATAATAAGGATGACAACTCTTACCTTATGTTCAAGAGCAAGCATCGAGCGACAAAGGAATTAGGAAATACACACTTGTCCCTAAGGACAAGTGGGAGACTGAAAGAAATAATGCCCTCGGTCCAAGTATGCATATAATATTAAGTCTAATAAATGCGGTTCAGTATTAATTAACAAGTTAATAATTCAGTGAATCAAGTGAGCTGAATGCCTAGCTAGAGGCCGCTTCAGTTCAAGTGGAATTAATTATATTAATCCACAGCTTACTCTTGACTGAACCCGTAGGGTCACACAAATAGTACGTAAACGGATCAAGTATTTAATGGCATTAAATACTCCATCTATGGATATTCGGAATCGACGGATCTTGGTTCCAGTGGGAGCTAAGATCGTCAAAGGCAAGCAAATGAATACTCCGGAAATGATGATATTGCCGGAAACAGAAATATGGATCGTATCGGAAATATAAATATTATCCAAGTCGTAGATGTTGCCGGAAACGGAAACATGGTACGTATTTGAAAATATTAATGGAAATGGAAATATTGCCGGAATCGGAAATATTGCCGGAAACGAAAATATTGTCAGAATCGGAAATATTATCGGAATCGGAAAATAATTCCGGAAACGGAAATATTAAATATTTGTTCGAAACGGAAATTAATTCCGGAATCGGAAATATTAAATATTGTTCGTATCGGAATTGAATTCCGGAATCGGGATTTTTAATTAGAAGCGCGTCGTACGAATTAGCATCGGACGAGGCTTGCTAGACGAAGGCCCAGCACGAAGCCAGGCCTGCGCCCAGCAAGCCAAGCGCCCAACACAAAGCTGCCAGAGCCTCGCCGGGCCCAGCGCAAGGCCAGGCCCAGCAAGGCCATGGGGCGCGCGCGTGCTGATGCTCGTGGGCTGCGAGCAGCGCCTACTCGTGTGGGTCGTAAGGCCTGCGCGGGTTTTGTGCGAAGCTCGTAGTCGTGCACGCTCATGTTCGTAATGAATCCTTATCCTATCGGAATTCGTGCATTGATTAAATCCTAATCCTAAAAGATTAAATTTATTATTTAGAGTTCTATTAGGATTCTAATTAATAAATCTGTATCCTAGTAGGATTATAATTCCTTTCCATAAACTCTATAAATAAGGGCCTATGGTCACATATTTAACAGACGATTTTTTGAAGTATTCAAAGATAAGATTTTCAAGCAAAAATCAGCCAAACACTTGCAACCCAAATAGCCGAAAATCCTAGTAACCTTAAGGGCGATTCTAGTTGGTCAAGCTTACGGCGGATCCGGACGTGCTGTAGACTATCTACGGAGGGACGACACTTGGAGTCCTAAAGACTTGTTCTTGTTCGGTTCGGGCGCAGCTAGGGAGGGCACGCTACAAAGTGTATGCATCTGAATTATGCTAAATGATTATGTGTTAATAATATGTTTCCTGGCTTTATGGTTTTTCCGCATGATTTATGTTTAGTCATATGTATCATAATCTAACATTATTTCCAGTGGCTTTCGTCCTTTGGGGAATATCAGTGATATCCCAAGTATGGTTTACTTCAAGTGCATCAAGCTCTTCATTTATGGCTATGACCCATTTAGGCTCTTCATTCATGGCTATCCCAACTTTTATTTTTGAGGGAGTTGTAGTGATATGAGACATGAAGCAAGAGAATTGAGGTGTAGCCTTAGGGTAAGGTACAAATTTAGCTTGAGTGGTAGCATGCAATGCAGTTTGCACACAGTCCCCACATAGTTATTCTTGAGATGGTTACAGCTCTTATGTTTCTCTCCACTCTTCCATTTTGCTGTTGTCTACCCACACAATATGAGTGGTGAGTGATGCCTAGCTCGGTGAAGAAGGGTCCGCACTGTTTATTATCAAATTCGAGAGCATTTTCTAATCTCATTTTCTTCACAGCTTTATTGAATTGTCTAAGCATCAGATTTCAATTTTAACAGATGAGCCCATTCTTGAGTAATCTGTAATCATCTATAACAGTCAGAAAATATATGTATCCACCGCTAGTGCTTATTTTGTAAGGTCCCCGGGTGTCAATATGGACCAGCTCAAATACTTCTGCAACTCTAGAATTTCTAGGAGTAAATTTTGCTAAGGGACAAGTGATACACATCAGTGCAATATGTTTTGAACCCTTTCAAATCTTACTGGTTTTTATCAAGGGAGCATGATTAAGTCTATGATGCCAACAACTAACAGAACAGAGGATGAAGAACCTCAACATCAGCCCAAGTCTTGTTGGTATTCTGAGAGGTGATTTCAGTGGCGGCCGTAGGCTGGGTTATTATGCAGGATCAAGTAAGTCACTATAGCCAAAGGAGAGGAGAATCAGAACTTCCTCGGGTACTCCATCTTGAGATGACTCGTTGAAGCAACACACAGGAACGTCAATCAAATCACAACTCGCTCGGACAATAGGCTGATATGCAGTGTGCTCAAGGACGGAAAACAGGATCTCAAGAAATTGTAGGGATTTTGGAAGATATTAAAGCTATTTCTGTAATGTTGAATTTTTGTTCCATAGTCAATGTAATTAGAAGCTATATAGCACCTGCCCATGACCTAGCAGTGGCAGCAACAAAACACAGGATGGTGGCTTGATGTTGATCGTTTACTCTTCTCGTCAAAAAATAAAAATAAATCATAATAGTACTTGTGAAACAAATTCGTTATAAATACAATTGTACCATATTAAAAACTTGTTTTTGTTATAAAGATCTGCTTTCATCACCAATGTCCGTATTCAAGATTAAGCTTTCAACATCTTCATCATCGCTTAGTACAGCAAGATCAGAGGATTGAACTGAACAAGTGAGAACAAGTTGATCGTCCCAAACAACCTTGTAGTTGAACCAGGCCTATAATCAATCAATCTTCACCTGTAATATTGACTAACTACACAACCAAGAGACTAAAGCCATTTTAACGGGGGGAAAGAGCAAAATAACACCTCCACCCCAAATTTCAGACACAACAGCATTCCCATAAAGTATATTATGGTAAACAGGTACACAAACTCTGAATGACTAGACATAACCAAAGAAATGCAAACATTTCGAGCAAACAAAACTTTTCAAGTAAACATAAAATAACAGCAAAATTTCACAAGTCACTAACAACAAACAAATGCTCGAAAATAAATGTATATTCGACACCAATGATCTCATCAAATTCTGCAAAAAAAACTAGCTTAAGTAACAAGACAATTAGACAAAGGAACCTCTAAGCCTTTAGACGACCATAAAACTTCTGCTTCTCGTTGGTTGTCTGGAAACGACCATGGCCAAACTTGGACGATGTATCAATGAATTTGAGTTTGATCTCCTCAAGGGCAACACGGGATGTTTGCTTTTGGAGAGATTGCCTCAAAGTCACCACTCTCTTCTTTGGACCAACACAGCATCCCTTGATGAGGATGTAATCATCCTTCACCACACCGTAATGAGGGAAACCACCCATTGGAGTGATATCCTTCTCAGTCCTGGTAAATTGTTATAACATAAAATCAGTAACAAAATTAATACGGTTGCATTGCAACAAGTTAACAAACAAATGACTACACTGGTGCTTCATCTTACAACATGGAAAATTGACATAACAATGATAAACCATTCTGCAAAATCAAGAAACAGAATAATAGGAAAGGGTCTTGAAATGAGAATAGACTCTCATATGATTTACTGACCTGTCATACTCGGTCATTGCATTGTGAGTCTCCTGACCATTCTTTCCGAGCTTGTAAATTTTCTTGTTCATTTCAGTACGGTGATGGTACCCATTCTGACCAGCCCTTGCAACAGTGTATGAAACTCTGGCAGGATGCCATGCACCAATACAAGCAACCTTACGCAAACCTCTGTGAGTCTTACGGGGAAGACGAGTAACACCCCAACGAGTGACGACACCTTCATAACCCTTACCCTTGGTCACACCAATGATGTCAATCATCTCATCCTTTTGGAAGACCGCATCGATTGGGATTTGCTTCTCAAAGAAGCCATAGGCGTAGTCAACCTTTTGGGCAATAGTACCACCGTTGACCTGAATTTCCATCAAATGGGCTTTCTTCTGCTTCAAACCCTTCATCTTCCTAATCTGAAAATTTTAAACCATGGGAAATTATATTACGGCAAGATACAGTGACAGCCAGCAAAAGATAAATTAGAGAAACTAACAAGGTTCAAAAAAAAACACAGGAGGCAACAATGTTAATCACAGACCAATACTTAGTTTCTGAATCAATCAGTAATCCATAAACATCAAGTTGCACAGGAGAGCATATGTTACCTGATTGTGAGCCAAGACTCTGACAACAGTGGCATACTTCTTCATTTTCTCAAGCTGAGATTGGATGTCTTTTTTGCCCTCGTCACTCTCATATTTCTTAGAATACTTGGTGAATGCCTTCTTCTTGGACTTGCACCAGTTCTTGTAGAACCTTCTCCTGAGCTCCTCACTCAAATGTTGGGCCCATACAGTGTTCAAAGTACGCAGACCGCGAGGAGTCTTCACATAACCAACAACACCAACAACCACCATAGGAGGGGTCTCAATGATGGTCACAGCCTCACAGGTTTCTTTCTTGTGTAACTCTACATTATAAATATTGAGTTAGGACAAATGAACATCAGCACCAAATTGTTCTTATGAAACGGAAGACAAACAGGACTCTGAACATACTTGATCCTGGCTTCTCGACCTCCCTAACAATGTGGGTCATACCAGCCTTGTTACCAAGGAAGGCAGTCAAATGTGGTGCCTTGCTTGTATCATCCTTGGGGAAAGCCTTCACTGTGGAATCAATTCAAAACATACAACAGGATATCAGTTTCCATCCCTGAAGAAGTTTCAAATAAAAATCCAAACATAGCATACAGCGCATACAACACAAAAGTTAAATAAATAATGCACCAAATTCGCAACACATAGATTCATTTAATCAAATTCAAAAAGAAATAACAGGATATTAGTTTCCATTCCTCGAAGAAGTTTAAACATAAAGCATTCATTAAACACAAGAAAAAATATTAATGAATACACAAATAATACACCAAAGTCGCAACAAATCCATTCATTTGTGAGTTTTATAATCTTCTAATAAGAACCATATAGAATAGAATAGGCTCTCTATAACCATTTAAACAAACACAAGTCATTATCAAAACAAGGTATAAATGACCTAAACCTGCCTGCCATGATAGAGTGCATAATTCTTCCATTCAACTCAGAACACAGATAAAAAAACATATAGCAAATCTGACACATGGGATAAAGGGGGAAGATCTTACCCTTTCCTCTGTGGCGAGCGGCCCTCTTCCTAGGAAGAAACCCTAGGGAACCGTGTCTGGGGTGCTCAAACTTCCTGTGAGACATCTTACTCTTTCCTTACCTGTGATAACAAGACGAACAAATCAAATTAGATTCTCACTTCAAACATGATAAATCAACATCTGCGCATCTTTTACAAGACTTCAAATTTCTTCAATCTAGCAAAGGAGTGACTAAACAAAATAATTATGAATATAAAACATTGAGAAACAAAACAGCAAGAGTAGCAACAAAAATGATTAGGCATGATAAAATGGAACATACAACAACAATCAAACAACTATTTGAACCTAAATTTGAAGAAATAAGAAGAAGAAAAGAGGGGAATTACAGAAATCGGAGAGGAATGCGAAGGATATTAGAGGAGAGAGAAAAAACCTGAGGGCAGGCGACTGTGATAAACAATATATGGAAGATTGAAAAATAGGGTTCCTTGTTATTGGGCTGGACTTGCGGTTCCATTTGCGCAGGTTTTAACCCAGCCCGAATCCATTAGAAATCAATTTACGTATTACATTTCAGAAACCGAATCAGACCGGTTTGGCCCGACTTGTCGGGATACTAAAAGAAAGGAAATCAATGTTGTTGTGGGGTTTTTCCGGTGAGATACCTGGGAGGTTTCTTGGTAACTTTTACAGATTAAACAAGATTGTATTTTTATAGAGAGAGAAAGTAGAGAGAAGGCAGAGCAGCAATTGCTCTAGAATGTATTGATTGTGACCCCTTTTTCTAGGGAAGTGGGAATATTTATAGTACTAGGTTTTAGGGGGAATGACCTAATATTCCCCTTACATGATTGGCTGGGGAATGGGAGGAGGACACGTGTCCTTTCTCCTTACAATTCTCTGGTCTCTTTTGGCAATAGTGGGCTGTTTGGGCCTATTGTGCTTAGTTATTCACTTGGGATACATACTAATTAAGCCCCTTTCCAGATATAGGTTTTATACATACATTTATACACACTTAAATACATACATTGTAGATACCTAGATTAATACTCATGCCTCGGAGTAGACTTCGTATGATTTCTGCTTGGGGGGCGCAATACGTGCCATGTGTCACGTCCTCATTGGTACACGAAGGCACGGTAATTTTGCCCACAACATTTGCCCCTCAAGAAGGGCATTTCTGGAAACACATTCCGGGTATCGCTTCTTGACTCTTGTTTTGCATCTTCATCTTTGGGCCAGGTGTTGAGATGGTGACACGTGTCACCTTTCTCCATTTTGCCCCTCCCTATATATAGAGGTGAGGGGGGTAAATTTCATTTTTTACATTTCATTTTCACAGAGCTTTCATAGGCGATTTCCGGCGTGTTCCTACCACCATCAGGCGATTTCCGGCCACCACGAGACTAATCCTTTTCCTCGTCACACTCATCCTGTTCTTCGTGAAATTCATCCCGTTCTTCGCGATACTCATCCTGTTCTTCACCAAGTACTTCGCAGATCTTTCAAGGTTAGTTTTCGCCATTTTTGTTATCCTCTTGTCATTTTTCTCTTTGTTAGCGGCCGACCTCTTAGTACTAGGTAAGGGTTTAAAGGTTTTATTTAAGATTTTTCCGCCGTTCATCTTTTGTCGGGGCGGACGCCCAATCGCGTCTTTTTCTTCATTGTTGGTCATCCCTAAGCCGTGCTTCGTTCACTATGCAGAAGGCATGGCTAGAACCAAGCAAACGGCAGATCCAACGCGCCTGCGCTTGCGGGAAGAAGCATCGACACCTCCTAGGGAGAGATATTCTTCCACCGCCTCGGCAGTCGACGAAGAATTTGCCGAACTCTTTCAAGAGATCGACGAGTACGTCGAGGCGGGGGAGCAGGCGGCAAGCTCGTCGGAGGGTACAGCGAGCCAGGCAGTGGGGGAGCCAAGCGTCGCTCCATTGTCATCGGCCGTCGAGGAACAAGAAGCTGCTCCCCAGCTTATTAGGCCCAGAGGACGGGAGGAGGCCCAATTGCTTCCGTCAGAGATTCACCCAGACGTGGGCTGGATGCGGTGGCTAGACAGGCACGGAGCCAAGATGAGGGATGACCTCTGCGTGGGGGAAGGGTACCAAATGCGCGTGCCGGCCGGTCTGGACTCGACCGTCAGCCTGCTTGCCGAGGGAGAATTCCCTGTGTATGCCGCGTCAATCAAACTCGGCATGAGATTCCCTCCACACCCCTTCGTTGTGGAGGTGTTAGATGGTTTCAATATTGGGGTGGCCCAGCTGACCCCCAACTCATGGGCGGATATCTTTGGCTACATTGCCAAATGTGCACTGAACGACGTGGAGCCGTCCTTCAACGCCTTTCTGCATCTGGTCTCCCTCTCTCGTTCCCCCAGTGCTGCCAAAGGGTGGTTTAATCTGAGCAGCCGTGGTACCTACCAGACAGTGGTCGGCAAGCTCAGCAAGTGGCATATGTGGAGGAAGAGGTGGGTCGTGTTTTACACTGACGACCAGGAGATGTATGAGAGAATGAGCCGTTGGAACTGTGACGCCAACTTCATGGATCGTGACGAGCCCCTCCCCCCCCTTACTGCCGAAGAGTGGGATCAGATAATGGTCCTGTTCAGGGCCAACACTTACCACTTAACAGTGGATAAGAGTTTCCATGTGCCGGCCGAGTGGTTGCCGCACATTAGCCAGTTTCGGAACGAGGCCTTTCTAGCGGCCGTAGGCTTAGGATATTCCATGACTCGAGGTTGTATGCCAATTTATGTGCCGTTCCGCGTTGGTCTATTCATTTTTTCTAACTTTGGATTTCTTTTGTTCACAGAGGAAGGAATGAGCAAGTTATCGGCGGCGGATATTGGGAAGGGCGATATGACCGATTGGATGGCGGACATCTATGAGGCCAAGATGCAGAAAGCCAAGGCCGAATTGGAGGAGAAGGTGAGTATTCTCTTAGGTTGTTGTTTTTTGCAAGTTAAACTTCTCCCGTCCAGCGTCTACAGTGGACGTCTTTTTAGTGACGAGCCGATATCCTGATATCTGACTCGTGTTTGCTAAGGTAGGCCTCGTCACTTTTTATTGACGGGCCCCTTAGTTAGTGTTTTTTCAAGTGACTCGTGATTGATAGGGTACGCCTCGTCATTTTTGAGACGGGCGTCCTTTTTAATGACGAGCCACTTTTCTGCGATTGACTTGCACTTGATAAGGTACGCCTCGTCATTTTTAAGACGGGCGTCCTTTTTAATGACGAGCCACTATTTATTGAGTGACTTGTGATTGATAAGGTACGCCTCGTCATTTTTAAGACGGGCGTCCTTTTTAATGACGAGCCACTATCTTGTGAGTGACTTGTGATTGATAAGGTACGCCTCGTCATTTTTAAGACGGGCGTCCTTTTTAATGACGAGCCACTATTTATCGAGTGACTTGTGATTGATAAGGTACGCCTCGTCATTTTTAAGGCGGGCGTCCTTTTTAATGACGAGCCACTATTTATTGAGTGACTTGTGATTGATAAGGTACGCCTCGTCATTTTTTAGGCGGGCGTCCTTTTTAATGACGAGCCACTATTTATCGAGTGACTTGTGATTGATAAGGTACGCCTCGTCATTTTTAAGGCGGGCGTCCTTTTTAATGACGAGCCACCATCTTGTGAGTGACTTGTGATTGATAAGGTACGCCTCGTCATTTTTAAGACGGGCATCCTTTTTAATGACGAGCCACTATTTATTGAGTGACTTGTGATTGATAAGGTACGCCTCGTCATTTTTTAGGCGGGCGTCCTTTTTAATGACGAGCCACTATTTATTGAGTGACTTGTGATTGATAAGGTACGCCTCGTCATTTTTTAGACGGGCGTCCTTTTTAATGACGAGCCACTATCTTGTGAGTGACTTGCGATAGATGACGAGGCCTAATATTTGACTCTCCTTTTTCTTTTTTAGCAAGCTAAAGACGCGGCTAGGGCGTCAGGGAAGAAGAAGGGGACGACTCTGTCCCAGCTGAAGAAGAGAGCTGTGCCGGCTGGCTCGGAGACTCCGAGTACCTTCAAGAAGCCAAAACCCCTACCTCGCCGTCTCGTGAAGAAAGACGAGTCGAAGGTTGCTGAGGGGGGATGCCCTGATGACGAAGAGATGGGCGTGGACAAGCCGTCTCTGGTGGTGGACTTGGTGGAGGACCCTCTTTCGGGAATCCCGGCCGACGTCCGCTCTCAGATACCGGCGGAGGTGGCCCGCCGAGCTAGGTCTTCGGGCGGTAAGTATTATTCGAACGTCGTTCAGACGTATCGAGCCTCCTCTGGCAGTTCTTCTTACTCTCCGCGTCATCCTAAGGCCGTTGTTTTTCCTATAGCCAAAGACAAAGGGAAGGATGCAGCTGCTGCCGAGGATGAGAACGTACCTGCTACTCCCCACTATTCGTCAAAGGATAGGGCGGCTATATGTCGCAAGGTTTTTAAGGCCGTCCCCGCAGAGTATGTTGCTTCTCTTCCTGGCCGCAAGACTGACGCCCAGTTTGGTGCGATCCAGGCCACTCTTCTCGACGTAAGTCTATTTCCAACTTGCTTGTACTTGTCTTCCCTTTTAGAGTCATTTACTAATATGTAGCTTCTTCTGCAGTTGTTCTGCCGCATGGAATTCTGCAAGAGCTGGAAGACCCGCACTGCTGAGGAGCTCAAAGCTCAGGTGGCTGAGTCCACCCACCATGGTGACTATGCGTTCAAGTCCATTGAAGAGGTCCGCCTGCAGATGCAGACGACCATAGACCTTCAAGCGAAGGAGGTGGCTGCGTTGAGATCTGACAAGGCCGAGCTGCTTAAGAAGATCTTGGCGCAGGACAAGGACATGGTGGCAATGGTCGAGGAGGCCAAGACAGCGGCGGCGGAAATACGGGCGCTTCAGGACCAGTTGCGGGAGTACCCTCAGGTCAAAGAGGCGGCTGAGGAAGCCGAGCATCTTCGTGGGGAGCTAGAGACGGCCAGATCGCAAGTTCGCACCTTGCGTGAGCGTCTTCTGGAATCCTATGATCAGGGGGAACAAGCGACCAAGGACGCTGTTAAGCACGCCTGGGAGAGCCACATGTCAGAGTATGATCTTGGGTGGTTCCAGCGGCGAATGGAGCACAGTGCCGCTGTGTTGGCTGCTGAACGTCTTGGTCAGCCGCCCCCAGAGTTTGTATCATCTGATGACGAGGACGATGCGGCCGCCCCCTGATTTGCTTCCTTTCCTATTTTTTTTAAAATTTTATTCAAGCGTTCCCGTGCCTAAGGGCAAAAACAATTATGTTGTAAAGTTTTGGCGCTGATGGCGTCTGTATCATTGTGCCTGCTGAGCACACAACAATTCTCTTTCTTTTTCCTGGTCAGGAATTCTGAGCTACTTTCACACGCCTTTCTACGGGCGTTGTTTTATAAGTAAATAGGTTTTTTTTTTGATGTTTCTCCTTTCTCGCATTTACTTGCTCTTCATAATTTGATTATTCCTTAATCAATAGGCTTAATAGGCTTAATCAATAGGTATGGTTGCCAAGGTGCATCCGAGTGTACACTAAGCACGTTAATGCCGCAGGCAACTGAGTAGGCGCTAGGCCCTACTTTGGTCGTCACTTTCTTTGGCGAGCGTGTCTATAACGATATTGATTGACGCAAGTCAATCAATAGGTATGATTGCCGCTAGACATGCTCGTCAAATGGACTGGCCGGCCAAACATTCGTGCCGCCGCGCTTTTTAGCAAGCAACCTTTGTTTCGAAGTTAATCGTGCCGCTGAACTTTTGAGCGGACAACCTTTGTTTCCAAGTGGTTGGTGCCGCTGGCAACTGAGCATGCGCTAGGCCCTACTTTGGTCGTCACTTTCTTTGGCGAGCGTGTCTATAACGATATTGATTGACGCAAGTCAATCAATAGGTATGATTGCCGCTAGACATGCTCGTCAAATGGACTGGCCGGCCAAACATTCGTGCCGCCGCGCTTTTTAGCAAGCAACCTTTGCTTCGAAGTTAATCGTGCCGCTGAACTTTTGAGCGGACAACCTTTGTTTCCAAGTGGTTGGTGCCGCTGGAAACTGAGCATGCGCTAGGCCCTACTTTGGTCGTCACTTTCTTTGGCGAGCGTGTCTATAACGATATTGATTGACGCAAGTCAATCAATAGGTATGATTGCCGCTAGACATGCTCGTCAAATGGACTGGCCGGCCAAACATTCGTGCCGCCGCGCTTTTTAGCAAGCAACCTTTGCTTCGAAGTTAATCGTGCCGCTGAACTTTTGAGCGGACAACCTTTGTTTCCAAGTGGTTGGTGCCGCTGGCAACTGAGCATGCGCTAGGCCCTACTTTGGTCGTCACTTTCTTTGGCGAGCGTGTCTATAATGATATTGATTGACGCAAGTCAATCAATAGGTATGATTGCCGCTAGACATGCTCGTCAAATGGACTGGCCGGCCAAACATGCGTGCCGCCGCGCTTTTTAGCAAACACCCTATGTTTCAAAGTTTGTTCATGCCGCTGGGCTTTTGAGCGAACAACCTATGTTTCAAAGTTTGTTCCTGCCGCTGGGCTTTTGAGCGAACAACCTATGTCTCAAAGTTGTTCATGCCGATGGGCTTTTGAGCGAACAACCTATGTGTCAAAGTTGTTCATGCCGATGGGCTTTTGAGCGAACAACCTATGTTTCAAAGTTGTTCATGCCGCTGGCACGTATTATGCTGTACTGGTCGGCCAGCGGCTTGCTTATATTAGGAGGGGAGTTGGATAGGTGATCAGCCTACAACTTGGTGCTAATCTGGGCCACTTCTTAGGCTTCAAACAATTAGTCTTGCTGAGTTTTTGCTAATCTGGGCCACTTCTCAGGCCGTCATACAATTAGGCTTTGGTTATGCATTGGAGTGTATATGTTTATATTCATTGTGCGAACAATAAATATTACGAGACAAATAGAGTAGTATTATTTATAACTTTGCAAGGCGAATTTAGCCGGTTACAAAAGTAATTACTACCCTACTATGACCATTAGAGGCCGCCCCTTGGGCAATGGATCGTGGTAAGTAAGACAAGGCTTAGCACATATCTAGAAGAAATATTTCTTGAGGTTGTCGGCATTCCAAGTGCGTGAAATAGGGCGGCCTTGCATGTCTTGAATGCGGTAGGTTCCATCTCTAACTTCATCATAGATCTCGTAAGGTCCCTCCCAAGTGGGCGTCAGCTTACCTTGTTCATTTGCTCGTCCTGTGGACTCCATTTTTCTGAGGACAAAATCTCCCACTTTGAGCACTCTATTAGAGACTCTCTTGTTGTATTCTCTTGCCATCCTTATCTTGTACAGCTGTTGTCTGAGCGCTGCATTTCCTCTAACCTCGGGCAGAAAGTCCAAGGCTGCTTTCATTGTCTCCCAGTTAGCATTTTCGTCATACAGCATGACTCTCAACGTTGGCTCACACATTTCTATGGGTAGGACAGCCTCGGCGCCATAGGCTAGCAAGAAGGGTGTTTCACCGGTTGAATTCTTAGCCGTGGTGCGGATGGACCATAAGACATTTGGCAGCTCATCAGCCCATAGACCTTTGGCTTCGTCAAGCTTCTTTTTAATTCCTTCAGAGATAATTTTGTTGAACGCCTCAACCTGACCATTGGCTTGGGGTCGTCCGACTGATGCAAAACAGGTGTGTATACCGTGATCTGCCAGCCACTCTTTCAGCTTAGGCGTCTCAAACTGGGGCCCATTATCGAAGACGATAGCCTGTGGAATCCCAAAGCGAGTCATGATGTTCTTCCAAATGAATGCTCTCACATCAGCAGTTTTTATGTTTTTGAGCGCTTCTGCCTCCACCCATTTGGTGAAGTAATCTACGGCAACGATGACATAACGCCTTCCTCCTGGTGCGGTCGTGAATGGGCCTAGGAGATCCATCCCCCATTTAGCAAATGGAATTGGGCTTATAATGGGCGTCAGAACTCGTGCCGGTTGATGTATTAGGTGAGAAAAGCGCTGACATTTGTCACACTTCTTGACCAGTGAGATTGCGTCCTCCTTAAGGGTCGGCCAGTAATAGCCGGTTCGAAGTGCCTTTTCAGCCAAAGCCCTTCCACCAATATGCGAGCTGCACAACCCCTGATGAAGGTCTTCTAAAATTTCCTGCCCCTTCTCAGGTGTTACACATCTTAACAAAGGACGGGAGTAGGCCTTTTTGTAGAGGGTGCCGTTCCACATTTCAAACCAAGAACATTTCTTTTGAAGTTTTGCCGCTTCCCTTGAGTCTTCGGGCAAGACTCCATTCATTTTGAAGTTTACTATGTCATCCATCCATGTGGACGTTCTGTCAAGAGTTTCCACTTCCATTTGCTCAACACTTTTGTGCTCTTTTACCTCCCAGAACACGTGCCGAGGGGTATCACAAGACGCGGAACTTGCCAACTTTGACAGGGCATCAGCTTGGTTATTTTCCGAGCGAGGGACTTGCCTTACTTCAAAACTTTTCAGGGGTTCTACTTCCTGATGGACGGCCTGCATGTATTTGACCATAGTCGGATCCCTAGCTTCGTAGGTCCCATTAACTTGGCTCACAATCAGTTGGGAGTCAGATAGTGCTACAATCTCCTCGGCGCCTGCCGCCTTACACATTTTAATGCCACAAAGCAGGGCTTCATATTCGGCTTCATTATTTGACGCCTGGAAGTTAAATCGCATAGCATATTCAAAAGTATCTCCTTCTGGGGAGTGACAGATTATCCCTGCTCCACATCCATTCTGTGTGGATGAGCCGTCTACATACACTGTCCACACTGTGCTTGTATTCTTGGCAAAGTCTGGCCTCGTCATTTCAACAATGAAGTCGGCACATGCCTGCCCCTTGACAGCTTTCCTCGGCTCATAGGTGATATCAAAGGCGTTCAGCTCTATTGCCCAATTCAGCATTCGTCCTGACGCCTCCAGCTTTGTGAAGGGCAGTTTGAGCGGCTGATCGGTGTAGATCACTATTTTGTGAGCTAAGAAATAAGGACGGAGCTTTTTGCTGGCCATGAACAGAGCTAAGCCAAACTTTTCCACTGTAGGATATCTAACTTCAGCATTTTGAAGAACATGACTGACAAAGTATACCGGCATCTGTATTCCCTCCCTCTCTGTCAGTAGAACGGCACTCAACGAGTGCTCGGACACGGCGAGATACATGTACAAAGTCTCTCCTAGCAAGGGACTAACAAGACGAGGCAAGGTGTGTAAGTGCTCCTTTAATCTGACCAAAGCCGCCTCGGCCTCGTCCGACCATTCAAACTTGGCCTTCTTTCTGACAGACCTAAAAAAGTAGTGGCACTTGTCTCCAGCCCTGGAAAGGAATCTGCCCAGGGCGGCCAAGCAACCTGTGAGCCGCTGGACCTCCTTCACTGTCTTTGGTGAGCTCATATCAATTACTGCCTGGATTTTGTCTGGGTTGGCTTCAATTCCTCTTTCATCAATCAAGAAACCTAAGAATTTGCCTGCCGTCACCCCGAACACACACTTCTTAGGATTCAACCTCATGTTGTAAGCTCGAATAGTCTCAAATGTCTCTCTGAGATCAGTTATATGCGCCGCCCTCAGCTTACTTTTTACGATCATATCGTCAATGTAAGCTTCAATATTCCTGCCGAGCTGCTTAATGAACACAGTGTTAATAAGACGCTGAAAAGTGGCCGGTGCATTTTTTAACCCAAACGGCATCACCTTGTAGCAGTAAAGGCCTTGTTCAGTAACAAATGACGTTTTCTCCTGGTCGTCAGGCCACAACGGAATCTGGTGAAACCCTGAGTAGGCATCCATAAAGCTCATCATGGCATGCCCCGCTGTAGAGTCGACGAGCCGGTCAATCTTGGGCAATGGGAAACTGTCCTTTGGACATGCCCTATTGAGGTTGGTGTAATCAACACACATTCTCCAGGTACCATTAGGTTTTTTGACGAGGACCACATTAGCAACCCAGTCGGGGTACTGACTAGGCCTGACGAACCCAGCCTCCATCAACTTCTGTATTTCCGCGGCTGCCGCCTGATTTCTATCTTCCCCATGGTTCCTTTTCTTCTGACGAACCGGTTTAAAGTTTGGGTCCACATTCAGCTTATGGACGGCCACAGCAGGGTCAATACCCGGCATTTCGTCCACCGTGAAAGCAAAGATATCTTCAAATTCTCTCAAAAGGTGGACCAATTCTGCCGCCAGCGGGTCGTCAGGAGAAATCCCGATGGGCACTACTCTGTCAGGTTTGTCTGTGTTTAAAACCACATTGAAATGGGCCCCAACAGGCTCTGGGCGTCTCTCTTCCATGTGCCCTGCTGAGATAGTTAATGTTTCTTTGACGACCTTGGGTTGCGTGTCGCCACATTTTCGTTTGTTGCTCGACGTTCCTTTCTCTTCACCCGTCCCCCATGCTTCTGGACTCAAGGTGGTTAGGTAGCAATCTCTAGCTTGTTGCTGGTCACCATGTATAGTGCTGACGCTCCCATCGTCACAAATGATCTTAAGAAGCAACAGATGAGTCACAATGACAGCCTTTGCCCTGTTCAACGTGGGACGCCCCAAGATGATGTTATATGCCGTCAGATCTTTCACTATGAGAAAACAGACATCCATTTGCCGAGATTCCTTTTTATTTCCCATCCTCAGAGGAAGGGTAATTATGCCGACTGGGTGGATGACACTACCTCCGAAGCCTATAATGGGATAGTGGATTTTCTCAATTTTTGAGGGATCATGTTGCAGCCGATTCAAGCACTCTAGACTAATTATGTCCGACGAACTTCCTGTATCAACCAAAATACGCCTAACCCTTAGGTTAGCAACTTTTAACTCAATTACCAAAGGATCGTCATGCGGGGTGGAGATTTTCCCACGGTCGGCCTCGCCGATTTCAACTTTTGGAAACGGGTCAACTGTGGCCTTGCCGGACAGCATCACTTGTCCCAATCGCTTGGCATAATCCTTCTGGCCCCTCATGGTCGGCCCGCCGGCGGCCAATCCTCCTGAGATGACTGCCACGCACTCTGGGTCGGTACGATTTCCATCTTCCTCCGAGGGAGGGGATTTGTTTTTCTTGTAGAAGGGTTTGCCAGAACCTCCCGTGTTCCTGCTGATATAACTTTTTAAGAACCCCTTGGTGGCTAGGCCATCCAATGCCCTTTTCAAGCTCTTACATTCATTGGTGTCATGCCCAATGTCACTGTGAAAGTGACAGTACAGTTTGGGGTCCCTACTTTCTGGTGGTGACTTCATGGGAAATGGACGATCAATGTCATATTTGGACCCGACGTCCATCAGGATTGTGTACATGTCTGTGTTATACTCGAAACGCTCCCGATCATAAGTTCTGGGCCGTTTCTGACCTGCCGCTCCGGGGGCCCTGTCTGATTCTTTTGCAATAGCCCACGTCCCGTTAGGCCGGTTCTTCTTTTCAAATTTCTCCTTTTTTGCCGCTAGCTCGGCGTTATCACTTCCTCTGGGGTCTTTCGGGACGCTGCAAATCTCTGTTGCATGAATGAAGGCCTCCGCCTCATCCAGCACTTCTGCCATTGTTCGGACGCTTTTCTTTACCAGATCAAACTTGAAAGAGCCCTTTTTAAGCCCTCGAATGAAGTTATCGAATGCAACACCATCTGGCAAATCCGGAATTTGCCCTGCCTCTAGATTGAATCTCTTCACATAACTCCTCAGGGACTCGTCCTTCCCTTGCTGAATCCTACTCAGATGCATGCTCGTCTTCTTCTCTTCCTTGTGAGCCATGAACCGAGTAGAGAACAATAGCTCGAGCTCCGAAAAAGAGCGAATAGTTCCGGCTGGAAGTCTCTCGAACCACTTAGAGGCTACTCCTTTGAGTGTGCCCGGGAAATACTTACACCAAGTTGAGTCAGTTGTTCCTTGGACATACATGTGATGCCGGTAAACCAAGAGGTGCATGTCCGGATCTGTGGTACCATCGTAAGCATCAATGTTAGGCGGCTTGACTTTGGGTTCCCTCGGGGCTCTCATGATAGAGTCTGCAAAAGGGGTGGTGTGCCCTAGGGCCATGTTGGACACCCCCTCCTGAATGTGATATACAGGGTCTTGACGCCTGGAGTAAGGTAGCCGCAGGGAGGACTCGCGTCCGCGAGATTGGCGGGTTGGACGGGTGGCCCCTGGACGTGCCTGGCTCAGATGCGTATAAGTTGGATGAGGGAGAGGTCTATCCGGCATGACGGGGGTTGACCCAGTGTCAGAAAGTTCCGACTCAGAGTCGGGCAACTGCTCTGCGCGTGGCTGCTCACGTCCTCGGGACGTTTCTCCGATCAGCCGCCGTCGCATTCGGCGTGGTAGGTAAGACATGGTCTGATTTGGCTGACTTGTTGGCGGCTGTCTCCTTAGGTCCTCGCCTGTCAGCCTGGTCCAGACATTTGGGGGGCGCAAAGAAAGTGTTGGCCTATTGCTTGCCGGCCTCTCATGATTTGCAGCCACAGCAGTGGTGTAAATCAGCATACTCTTCTGTACCTCAGCATTAACTGTCTTCCCTACATCAGCTTGGAACTCAGCCAAAATAGCCCGAAGAGCACCCACAGAGACAGGCATATCAGGGTTCTCCTCTATTACCGTATCCACCCGAGGATCCAGGTGTCCTCCAGGAGGGGTGCGATTGGCCTGGTCGTCCTCTTCGCTGAGCACCTCTACCTCGGCAGTGTGACGAGGGGTGTGCCCGGCCGCAAATGTACGTGCGGCATCTTCAGTGATTCTTGTGGCCGGCGTATGATGTTCAGCCGGCATTTCTCTTTCGAGGGGTGGCCGCTCTACGCGTGTAGGCCGCCCAGCATCGTTGTCCTGTCGTTGATCTTCCATGTTACCGTACCTCCCCACAGACGGCGCCAAATGTTGTGGGGTTTTTCCGGTGAGATACCTGGGAGGTTTCTTGGTAACTTTTACAGATTAAACAAGATTGTATTTTTATAGAGAGAGAAAGTAGAGAGAAGGCAGAGCAGCAATTGCTCTAGAATGTATTGATTGTGACCCCTTTTTCTAGGGAAGTGGGAATATTTATAGTACTAGGTTTTAGGGGGAATGACCTAATATTCCCCTTACATGATTGGCTGGGGAATGGGAGGAGGACACGTGTCCTTTCTCCTTACAATTCTCTGGTCTCTTTTGGCAATAGTGGGCTGTTTGGGCCTATTGTGCTTAGTTATTCACTTGGGATACATACTAATTAAGCCCCTTTCCAGATATAGGTTTTATACATACATTTATACACACTTAAATACATACATTGTAGATACCTAGATTAATACTCATGCCTCGGAGTAGACTTCGTATGATTTCTGCTTGGGGGGCGCAATACGTGCCATGTGTCACGTCCTCATTGGTACACGAAGGCACGGTAATTTTGCCCACAACAAATGTGGTGATGACAAATGTCACTCATTGATTCGCCTCTCTTTTTAATTAAAAAAAATAATTAATTTTTTTGAGGGAATTATAATATTTTGTTTAAGGAAGTGTATTATTTATTTTGATTACAATCCTAAAGATTATGTTGATAATATACATTCAATAAATATTTTTCGGCAAACAAATCAATTATACGGAATATATATTTCAGTTCATTATTATATTACGAAATATGTTTTAGCTTATAGTTCAATATCATATTACAAAGTATGTTTTCAAAGTACGGTTTATGAAATTATTCTCTACAATTTAAAGAAACAATTCCCAAGCTCTTCCCAATGTAACACCACCACCAAAACCAATGCAAATCGATCTATAACATCAAAAGCAAAAAAGTAATTCAATACCAACAATGTCAATAATCCATAAAAGAGCTCCATTGTTCAACATTAAACAATACGAGGAACAACCGAACAAGGTTGAAAGAAAAGTTGGTTATTTTTATTAATAGCGGCATAACGCCTGTTTAATAGAATCAAACAACTAAGACATTATTTTCTTTTTAATAGCGTTTGTTTAATAGAATCAAACAACAAAAAGTATTGCATACTAATTATTTACGTTCAAGTAAATTTGAACTATTTGAACTATTTAAACTATTGTGCAAATAATTTGTCGTATCTAAATAGATTAAACAACACGAGGAACAACCGAACAAGGTTGAAAGAGAAAATGGTTATTTTTATTAATAGCGGCATAACGCCTGTTTAATAGAATCAAACAACTAAGACACTTTCTTTTTTATAGCGCATGTTTAATAGAATCAAACAACAAAAAGTATTGCATACTAATTGTTTACATTCAAGTAAATTTGAATGAATTACTTATTATCTAAACTATTTCGCAAATATTTTTTCGTATCTAAATAGATTATAATAAAATATCAATATTGCAAATTGTGCATAAGTATAAATTTAATTTGTCGTATGTAAGGAAAAATATGCACCTGAAATATATTGTTGGTTGTTATAAATCGTAAATATTCTTTTGATATTGAATTTCTTAAAAATTTACACGTAAATGTAAATTATCAAGATTTCATTCTTAAAGTTCATATAATTATGTATAAATAAATAAGTATGTTATTTTTCTCAAACTAAAAATCTGACTACATGGTGCTGACAAATATACCTTTCTCTTTTATTTGCTCATTTTATAATACATAAAATTATATTACACATAAATTAATTAATAGATAAATTATTGTCATACTAGATTGAATGCATTATATTTCATGGTAACAATGACTTATCAATATGGAAAAATAATTTTAAAAAAATTCAATGTTTTATGTACGTAGGAAATTGGCACCTAATATCTTAATTATATGGAGTACTACCTAATAAAATTGTATCTTATCATGTATATTTTTCTTAAATAATATATCATGAATATTTTATTATGGAATACAATTTAATTATCTTTATACACAACAATATCATTGACAACATTACTAACATATATACGTACTTATTTAATCCATTATACAATTTTATTGTACATTCTCACGTCTTTATAGAATGGAACTGAATATCTATACATATTTTTAAAATAAGAACTAGTATGTAACCCGGGCGTTGCTCCGGATTTTGATTTTTATTTGTTTTTTTTAAAATATGTGCACGTAGAGGTGGTGTTATCATCAAATTACGGTGGTGATATAAAATTAGTGGCCGATCAACAACCTCCCCGATTAAACCCCACATCCAAAAATCTAAACAAAGTCGGATCCTTTTCTTCAAAGTTATAATTGTACAATTATGAATTAAATAATCATTCCTTTTTTTGCATTCACTTTAATTCAATGTATTGTTTATTGTAAAAAGAATATTTAAACTTATATGGAAAGATATTATATAAGTTGTAGTTGGTTAAAATGGTAAGAAGTGTAACTTTTAACAAAGAGGTTAGGTGTTCGATCCTTGTTAGATGTTTTTTTGGTTGTAATGACGTGTCATGATGCTAAGACGTGGTGACGTGACGTAAGAAGGAGAGGTCTACGTGACACGTATACGTTCTTTAAAACGTCTTTTAATATATTAGTATAGATTATAAACAAGCATCATAATATTGTTACTAATAATATGTACTCCGTATTGCATAGTAATTTCTTAGAGGGAATAATTTATGTAAGAGTACACAAGATATGAATCTTAAACTTAAATTATTTTTATATTTGATAAAATATACTACTATAGAAAAACAATTAAAGTTTAATGCAAGTTTGCGATAAATTAAAATCAGTTTACCTTCCCTATATAATATAATCAAGGAATGAAAACAATTTTTGTCTATCAAGGAACGAAAGCATTTTAGCATGTACTACTCTTCGTTCTTTTGAGCGCTACTATGTTATTCATATTGATCAAAATCGTGGAATTCTCAACAACCGATTTGACAATATAACAATAAGCTGTTAGTATAATTTGTTAATGGTTGTTTTAATTTTTATTATTAACCTTTTACGAAATATACAATGGAAACATATCAATAAAATACGAACAGTATATCCAAATAAAGTAATTAATATCTAAGATATTATGAATTTATGAGAAATATTATTCTCAATTGCATGACATATTATCACAATATCTCCATATAAATGTGTTAAATCATAATTAAAATAAAAAAATCGATGGAACATATTTAATGGACATTCATCTATCTTTGCCCTGTTTAGACGTGAAAGTGAAGGAGAGAGTTGGTGTTTTTTTTTACGTAATGTTGAAAGAGAAGGAATTAGAGTAGTTTGGGTTTTATTATTTTGGGCTTCACCCAATTGGGCTAGAGTTAGGATTTAGTTTTAGAATTTGAATGCAATGCCGCTTAGGATTGTTTTCTAAATTCAACCGAATGTGTTTTCGTAATTCTAATTCTTTTCAACGTAAAATTCTAAAATTATTTTGATTTCATAAATTGTTAAAAATATTCAAAATGAAATAAAATAAATATACGTTAAATATATATTTATTTCTAAAATTCGTAAAGTCTATTTAAAAATAATTAACTATACGCTAAAATATATTAATAAAATGTATAAAATTACGGGGGATTACAATCTACCCCTCTTAAAAGAAGTTTCGTCCCGAAACTTTGGCACGAAAATTCACACATTTTTCAAAAGTTTTCAACTTATTCTTACAGGAGAAGTACTTGTGCCCCTCATGTGCACTTTTTTCCAACTTAATTAAAGTTGCTTGTGTTACTCATGAACACTTTTTTCTTATGCGGAGAATCTATTTAGTTGCATTAACAAGTATAAGTTGCTAAAAAAATGAGCATAAATGCATAAAATTGCCATAAAAATAGGTAAAAAGCGCGAATTTCTATCGCATTCTACCCCCTTAAAGAAAATGAGTTACGCCCTCGTAACTCACATCAGAAAATAACTTTGGATATATATATTTCCTTCCACGTACGAATTCTACCCCCAATACTATATTTTCACTCAAATCCTTCCAGCAAATGGACTTCTACACTTTTTCCACACAATGCCTCAACATGTGACATCGTAATGCTCGCATGGTAACTATTGATGCACGAAAATTCAATCAAATCTAGATGGTCTCCCAACTTCTCTTTAAAGTCAATAGTACATGCTCTCAACATATCTCCAATGGTTTTGTTAGTGCTCTCAAGCTGACCATTGGTTGCAGGGTGGAAAGCAGTGTCGTTTTCAATGTTGTCCCCAAGATTCAACTGGGCCCTTTTTGCCAAAATTTCAGGCTTTTATGGTCGATAAGGATCTTACATGTTTTCATATAAAGGTAATGTCTCCAAATCTCAAAGCGAACACAATAGCAGTTAGCTCTAGGTTATGGGTAGGGTAATTTGTCTCACAAGATTTCAACTGACGCGACAACAGGTGCGAAGGTCAAACGCTCTTTTAAGATCTGGAAAGCTTCCTCACATTTCTCACTCCACTCAAACTTGGATTCCTTTTTCATCAAGTTGGTCATTGGTTTTGCTTTCTTCGAAAATTCTTTCACAAACCTCCTATAATAGTCAGATGGGCCTAGGAAACTTCAGATATCAGACACATTCATTTGGAGTAGGTCACTCACTCACAGCTTGAATCTTAGTAGGATCTACAGAAACTCCTTCTGCTCAACTTTCCCTTTCTACCGAACCTCATTACGCCTTTCATGGATGTATAACGCTTGGGCTTAACTCTTAGCACTTTCACCGATTCAACGGACCTTGGAAGGACTCTTGTCTTTATTTATGTTACTCCATGACTTCTTTTTTTAACAAAAAAGATTATTCATTGCGGAGTATGAAGATGTTTTTATTTATTTATTTGGAGGAAAAAAAGAAACGTATGTATTAATCACGAGATAAATTTTTCATAAGTATATATTTTTCCTAAATAAATGGTCTACTTTTTATTTTTATCCTTTATACAATTTTTTATTTATAAGAACAAAAAAAATGGTTAAACTTATGGAAATAATAATTTGTTAAAAATAAATTTTGGATATTTTAGTTAAACCGGTATATTTAATAAAGAGAAATATATTAAATCGATATTTTGGTCAAGTTAGCATATTATTAAGTATATAAAACATGTAATACGTAAGTAGTAGGACGAAAGTTGCATATTATATGAATAAATTAGTAGGTTTAAGATTTTTTTTTAATTACGGAGCATGTAATAACTTTAGGGGGGGGGGGGGAGGGGGAACATTTCAGTTAAATATTTTATAAAAAAAGTTGACAAAATAATAATTTATAGTATTTGACTATTCGTGCATGTATGAGATCTAATATAATTTGTTCTACATTAAATGACACAAGCCTAGAAGGTGATGACTTAAGTAGGAGTTGTACCAAATTTTCTATCTTTTACACAATATCAATATTAGAATGCGCAACATGTTAATTTAGTTATAGTAAAGAAATGACATCTTTTGGCTGGTAGTTTTGGCAAGCATGTGGTGATGAGTTGAATTTGGCAGGAAAAGGATTACTGATAATTTGAGATTCAAAATGTCTTGGGTGCAGTGCACATTAATATTAATGTGCACCAACAGTTTACACGTGTGAAAAGTTTAGGAAGCTGAGTCATACAAAATCACAGAATTTCACAACACTTCTCGAAAAAAAGAGGAGAAAGAAAAAGAAAAAAGAACGTGAAAGTAAAGGAGAGAGAGAAACGTCGAAAACTAAAACCTAATTCGAAGACGAGAGAGATCGAACACGAGGATTTGCGATTGAATTCTCGATCAAATTTAAGATGGAAAATCTAATTCACAATGGAGCCATCTCCCTCATGTCCTACTACCTTCTTCGAATCACCGACGTCAACAACCCGAACAAGCCCCGAAATTTCAACAAAATTCATCCAAGAAAAGACAAAGTAATTGGTTCTTTCGAACCCGAACTTTGGTTCGGTCGAACCCGAAATGTAGAAAAGTTCCTGCAAGTATGAGGTCCGGTCGAACCTGAATGGAATTCGCCCAAACCAAAAGTAAGTCTGGCCGAACCTCCCTTGTGTTCGGCCGAACAATTGAGCGTGGATTCATGTACATAATTAATGAAAATGGATGACTATGATTGATTGACGGTTAGCAGCGAATTGGACCCCTTAGATTGAATTGGATGATGAATGACACTCAATGATGAACGGTGATGAACGGAGGGGATTGCTGATAATGTTGATCGATGGTGATGAAAGATGATGGACCGTGATGATGGATGAAGATTGTGTTAGCTAAATAAGTAATTGGAACGACTTAACTGGATATTGCGTAATACGAACTGAAACAATTGTCGTGCCGTGGCCGGACCACTGCTCTAAAAGACAATTCCGCGCTACCTCCGATGCAGTAGAACGCTTGCGGTTGCCCTCCAGGGTTTACACGACACCGAGAATTATGTGCACTCACAATCCCCGATTGGAGACCAGAATATTTGCCCAGAAAGAGAGGAATTTGAGAGAGAGATGTGATTGTAAGTTTCCGTATCTTTTTGTGGAAATGAACGATGAATTTATAGTGAGGCTTTTGGGAAGCTGTAACAGCAAAAAACGGCTAGTGGAGAAGTTACGGGAGTAATGGGGAACTGCAACAGTCATAAAACGGCTAGTGGGGAGTAATGACGTGATTAATGGAGCAGTTTCCAAAGTTAGTGGGTTGATTAAGTCTTCTGACTTAATCAAACCGCCCTTGACCAAAAAGAATAACCCGGCCCACAAAACCCACCCCACGCCCGCGAACCGCATTCGCCAAGTACCAAGTACCAAGTACCAAGTACCAAGTACCAAGGCCCAAGGCCCAAGGCCCAAGGCCCAAGGCCCAAGGCCCACGGCCCACGGCCCTCGCCCGAGCCCGGCCCGGCGCGCGCGCGCGTGTGTGTGTTGTGACCACCCATGCCACTCACATGCTTTCTTAAACAAATGTTTCCCTCAAACCCCCAAATATAAACATTGAATATGGTTTGTGTTTTTCCCATGTGGGACTTTTCATATTCCCACATTTTCCCACTCATTTTCTTTTGTTTTCTCACTAGGATTTCCAACAATCCCCCACAGGTCCGAAGATGAGAAGAAAAAGAAAGAAGTAAAAGAATTGAATTTCTGGGCAAAACAAACAATTGAATAGGTGTCAATGTCTTGCGACTTGAATTGACACTTAGTGACATTCAAGCTAGAATCTCTTTCCTACCAAGTGACTTTCGTATTGAACTTAATAGGGGGTTAGAAACTCATTACTCAAAGCACACAATTGAACATGTATGATATTCTGAATCTCCGCCAATAAAAGTGACGCATTATACTGGCCATACGTCCATAACCTGGATGCTCATAGGTGCTCTAGAGAATAGCCCATGCAATTCTCATAGGAAGCGGCCTCACTTCCACACCTAAGTAGGTGAATCCCATCAAGTGTGAGCTACATCACACCACCAAAAATATGGATATGGGTTCATTAAGAGCCGTATGCTCAACCTCGTTCAATAATAGCAAGCACATCATAAACATCTAAGGGATGGACAGAAAATAAAATTTGTGCTTCTGAATTATTACATAATGTTCCCCTTTGAACTCATGGTGAGTAGGAGTTCATTACCTTACAATTCATCCAATGGGCCTCAAGCCCATCCCCTCCGACGTTTCCAAAACTAGTTTCTTACATAGGCCTTTCGTTAACGGATCCGCGATGTTCTTTTCGGACTTGACATAGTCCAGTGATATCACTCCACTTGACAGCAATTCTTTGACAGCCTTGTGCCTCAAACGAATGTGTCTTTTCTTTCCATTGTAGGCTTGGTTGTTTGCCACGGCAATAGCAGATTGCGAATCACAATGAAGTGCAACTGAAGGAGCTGGCTTCCCCCACAGTGGAATGTCTGCAAGCACGTTCCTCAACCATTCTGCCTCATGACCTGCCAATTCAAGAGCAATAAACTCAGATTCCATAGTAGACATAGCAGTACAAGATTGCTTACAGGATTTCCAAGAGACAGCTCCACCCCCTAGGGTGAAGACATAACCACTAGTGGAGTTGACTTCATCATTTCCAGATACCCAGTTGGCATCACAATAACCCTCCAATGCTCCTGGAAATTTGGAGTAGTGCAATCCCCAATCCATGGTACCCCTTAGGTACCTAAGCAATCGCCTTAACGCACCCCAATGCTCATTGCTTGGGTTATGGGTGTACCTGCTCAATCTACTTACAGAATAGGCAATGTCAGGTCTAGTATAGTTCATGAGAAACATAACACTACCAATAATTTCTTACTTGGTCTAAGGATGAGGCTGAGGAGATGTTCCTCAAGTACAAGGCGAATCCAATGAGACATTTCTTACTTCCTATTCTCTTTTATTTCTTTAATTTACTCATTTTGTTAGTTAATTATTTTTGTTTAATTTAATGATTCATGTTTAGATTAGTTGTTATTAATGTTTAGAATCATATTTTTAGTTGTTAATTTCTATAAATCACTACTACAAAATGAGTGGAATCGAGACGTTGGGACTTCGACGCTAGGGAGCAGGCATTGGCATGTGTGTTAGGTTTGCGTGGTTTTTCGACGCATTTCCGTGTCTATCTAATTACTCGACTTGAAAATGCGTCGATGATTTATTAAATGTCACCTGCTAAGCACGTGATATTGGATACGGAAAAAAACTGCCCTCACTCTCAACTCAACCCCAACTTTTCATTTCTCAACTTCTCTCTCATCTCTTAATGCGGCTAAACGCCTCACCTACACATCTCCATCTATGAAAAATCCTCGATTTCTCAATGGATTTTCATGTTTTTGAACATCAAAATTTGTATTTACCAGCGGGTGGTATTTCGCACTCACTCTTAAAAGCTCTATGTCTTCTCCAATCTGAAAATATCGCAGATCTTGATTGTTCGATCTTCTCAATGGATTTTTCATCTTCTACCTCAAGGTATATACTTTATATGTGGATGATTTTCGTCTTCCATATTATGTGTTTCAATTTTTGTAATTTGGGATATTTGGATGAATTAGGGTTGAATATGGACAAGTCGTATTTGTATTATCGATGTCGATTGATTTTTATTCAAATTTTACTTTCAAATTTTGTTGTAAAAGTATTAAGGTTTTCATGATTGTACATTACTTTGTAAGATGTGAATATTTTGGGTGGTTTTCTTTGTTTGGGTGTTCTGTTGTTGACCCACTATGGAATGAGGATATCTTACTGCTTTAGAAGAAATTGTTGGATGTTTTGGCCGTGATGTGATTCGAATTCTTATGAAGAGGGTGAAGGAAATATGTCCTTCACACAAGGTGCATTAAGTCTAATACCAAGGTTCAGATTAATTGCGAACAATTAATTTAGTGAGATCAAGTGATCGGAACAGCTAGCTGGAGCAATGCTTCCGATCAGTGAGTTCTAATGAATATTAAGCTCACAACTTACTCTTGACTGAACCTACAAGGTCACACCAATGGCACGTAACAGATCACCGGATTAAATGAATCGGAAATTCATTTAATAGCTTTTCGGGAAATTAGTTCGGAAAAACATAATTATACGATTAAACATTGGATCGTGAAATCGTATATCGTATTGCGTATATTCGTAAGCTAGGCGAGACGAATAATCGTATCGTACGACATTGGATCGCCAAGTACGAAACGATAAATAAATTGTCGAAGGATAATTTAATCGTAATACGAAAGCAACCCACGAGCCGGAGCGCACAAGCGCAAGGCCCATGGGCGCAGCGTGCATGGCAATGCAGCGCTGGTCCATGGGCATTGCTGCTGTGTGGCGCGCGCGGACAAGGCACTAAGCGAGCAGCAACTCGCGGCCCGCATTGTTGTGCGCGCATAAACCCTTCATGGGCTTGCTGGCCGGCCAATGGCCTTAGGCCTTGGTCGGTTGGCTTGCTTATTATCTAGGTTATTCTAATAACCTAAACTTATGTTTTCCCTAACACACAATTCAGATTACACATCAAACCCTAAGGATGAGAGAGAAACCCTAATTCTCTCTTAGCCTCCATGGATGTGTTCTTCCCAAAAGCACAAACTCTTGATCGATTGTCTAAGCTACGATAATCAAGACGGATCTGATCGTGTCGGTGAACCAAGTAGAGGAACGACAAGTGGAGTTCTTTGTTCGTGTTCGTTGACGGATTATTGTGGAAAACACGCTTCGAATGTAAGTTTGCTTAATCTGTGCTTTATACATGTTTCCTGGCTTTGGGGATTGTTTCCGCACATGTTATTATGTTTAATTGTATTCCCCAACAGTGGTATCATGAGCCTTATGTATTCAAAGCATGAATTAGCATGATTTTTATTGTTTTTGCATCTGTCGAAATTTTGGATTTTTTGTTGATTTTCCGTAATTTTTTACGAATTATTATATGAATTGCGTATAATCAGGTCCGCAATAAAAAATCATCGCTTTTTCGACTTTTAAAACCCTAATCTGATGGAAAACGATTTTGTAAGATCAACTCATGAGAATAGAATTGCGAAAACAGGCCTCGAAGTATCGTTTTTTGGGCGTTTTTGTTAATTTTTCATTAAAAATTAAAAGTGTCGGACAATAATTCAATTAAAAGGTCGACCTAAACTACTCGGAATTGGTTGAAATTTTGACACAATGTTGCTGGGTACATGCTTGATCTATTTGCCTTTCCCCAATTCGTAAAATTTGAAACCATAATTGAATTTTAATTAATTTTGGTTTAATAATTCGGTTAATTGGGAAAGGGGATATAATTTCATGGGTCAGTGGCTAATTTTAAAAATTATTAGATTAAAATTTTGAATGGTTTCGTTAATTTTAATCGCACTTAAACCAATTTATTAAAAATCTGAAATTTAATTGTTTATGAACGATTTAAAGCTTCGGATTTTATTAATTAAAAGTTCAAACTTTAATGTTGATTCGATCGTTCTTAAAAGTTTGAATATTGTTAGCCCTTGATTTAGTAATTTTACGAAATTGGATTGTCGTTAAAGTTTATTGAATTGTTAAAAATCGTTGTTTTTCGAAAATAAAAATCGTAACTTTTTTTTGAAAAATAAAATTAATGCAAGTTCGTGAATTAAATTTAATTTTGATTAAGTTGGTCCGTATTACGAACCAAAGGCACGAACATGAGCATGGTGGAAGTATGGCTCGTCGAGCCATACGAGGCCATTGTGCTTAGGCCGAGCCACGCGACACGGGCAGCAGCAGCTGTGCTGCGTGCCTCGTGCGCGCTGGGCGAGGAAGGGGCTGGCGAGTGAGCTTGCGGGGCTGCGACGAAGCGAGGCGCAAGCCTTGCGACGTGCAACACACACACGATGCACAACACGCAACGCAGGGGCAGCATAGCTGCGGGGACGCGGTGCGCGCGCGCGATGGGGCTGGGGGTGTGCGAGACTTGCTCGTGCGCTCTTGGGCCTCACGCAAGGCAAGGGCTGGGCGCAAGCCTAGCCCGACTAAGTAATTGGACTTTTTCGTTGAAAATTATTTATTTCGCTGGCCTTCGTATATTTGCATTAATTTGGGCTAACGGGATATTTAATTTTAATATTTTATTTACTTGGGCCGGGCCGCGAGTTTTAATTTAATATTTCATAATTAATTATCCGAAATAATTATTGGTTTGAGTGGGAGCCACTAAATGAAATTAAAATGAAATAATTAATTTTAATTATTTTCGTAGGTCGCATTATTTTAATTAAATTCAATTTTAATTAGAATAAAGTCTAAGGATTAATAATTTGGAAATTGATTAATCTTTTAGGACGCGTTTATGTGAACGTGAATTTTAATTAATTCACGTAAATACTTGCATATTAATATGGGCCATTCGTTTTAGCATACGAATGGGTGAATGCATAGAATATATATATTTTATGTGATGCAGGTACTCCAAGTGACTAGTATGGCCAATTTAGGATAGTTAAATACGGTCTGCGCACCGTTCTATCTTTGAATGTAAAGTTTTAAATATAGTCTGCGTACCATGGAAATTTTGATGTAATTTATTATTTTCAAGTATTTCTAAGTTTAGAACTTTAAGTTAGCATTTGAACGAAGATTCAAGACGATGCCAAGCTAACAAGGAGGTGATGAAGATTGGATGCTTCAAGACAAGATGTTTTGGGCCATACTAGATCACCATTTATTTATGCACTTATATATATATATATATATATTATGAATGTATGAATGTATGTATGCTTTGCATGAACAGGTTGTTTCCTATGAATCGATTAGATTAAGTTCACTAAATAATCGAACCAACATAGAAACAACTAGGTCCAAGTAATATTGAGTTTAAAAAAAATTGCCTTCCAAATCAAGCACTTACAAAAATCTAAGGATCTAAGATAGTAGGTTTACGCTAAAGCGAGGTGCTATTTTAGTTGACTTAGGTGGTAAGGCATCCTAAAGGAGCACGTTGATTGTGGTTTCAACTCAAACAACAATGGCATTATGTTGTGGCAATGGGATAGATTATGGTATTAATTTATTAACCGAGAGTAATTTGGAGATTACTAGCAATAGGTTTTGCTTACCTAAAATCTTAAAATACTTAAGACATGCTAAAGCTGCTTAAGGATTTAGGACTTTTGGGGTCTTGGAATCGTTTCATTCATTTTGGACCATGTTTTTGCTTTTTGCATGAATGAAATATTTAATAGCTTTGATGATTGCGTGAATTCTCTTATTTCAAGTTATTAAAGTATGATAAATGTTTTTCTTTGCTAGTTCATTTTGTAGAATCGTAAATCTTCAAATTTATTGCGTTCGGACAATAGAACTGCGATATTTCCTCGATCGATTGGTAACTATTTTGAGAGCGATTCTCAAAGAAAAGGAGAGTGAGAGCGTATCTTGAATGCTATTATCTTATAGTGATCTTCATGGTTGTTTTCAAACTAGAATTTGAATGGTAGACCAACTGGACCTCATATATTCAGAATACTGGGTAGTTTTGAAATAATGAAGTATTGAGTTAAAGACTCATGTTAAACCAATGGTTAACAACCAATCTTCTTTTGATTCGATAATGAACTAGACTCATTGGATGTGGTCATTCAAAGTGAATAAAAGAAAGGGACTTTGTACGCATAACAAAGTAAGAAGATCAAGGAAAGAGTAAAATCTTTAGGACTATAAGAAAACGAGCTAGAAAGGATAGGAAAGGGGAACAAAAGAAATGAATTCAATATTCAATTTCTACCTTGAAGTTTTTGTTAAAGAGAAACGACTTAGCAAATAAACTCCTATGGTATTAGATTACCGCTTGAGGTTCTAACTCTTGTTAGGAACTCAAATTCTGGGAGCTAAGTCTGGTTATTGACCTACAAGTGGGAAATGAAGCAAAGTTGTGCTACATTAATTGTAGGGTCATCATGTTTGTTTTAAAGTCCTTCTAAAGGCCGGAACTTAATGGTATTATGTTCCATTAATCATCATAATCAATTTCTGTTTGGACAACGGAAAGACTCACATTCAAAGTAAACAAAACATTCGTTGAGTGTTTATTTGAATGAAATGGTCATTTAAGGGTTGAGTCATATGATTGATTAATAAACAAACGAATCTCTTCACACTCAAACTTCAGAAGGTTCAAATCAAACATTTTGATTTGTGTTCCACATATCTTTGGCCATGTCATACGACCATATCAACAAGTCAACATTCTAAGATTCCATGGCATGGATTTCTGAAAGTTGGTTAATTTAAGACACGTGGGTCTTGCTTGTTGAACATGACATAGAAATGGACTATTGTTAGAAGTTTCTAGACAATGAAGTTCATGGGCCAAAGATGGATTTTATGACTTACCTATTTCACAAGAATTTGAGAAAATATGTCTATATTTACTCAAAGTGAAATGTGTGAAATGCTTCAATGTAATTCACAAAAGGGTATAAAATCAACTTGGCAAGAATTTTGGAACATCTAGGCTGGGTCAAGGTGATTTTTGCATGAGCCAAGAAAGATTATCTAGATTGTTTATATGGCATTATAACAATCGAAGCTCCATAAGAATATGGTATGTCCAAATGGAGAAATCGGAACCCATTCGATTAACGATAATCACGACTATTTTCCTATATAGTTTCTAAATGATACTCTCAAGTGACTATCACACTAAACAAGGTTGTCAAAGCTAAGGATAAGATGTCATAAGGATTGAACTTCGGTTCAGTACATCTTTTCAGTACATATATATCTAGGGTTGTCGAACCCAGTGGGAGTTAGTGTTTACATCAAACAAACTCAAGGATAGATATATGTTTCTTTATGAGCGACTCATAGAAACAAAAGGTATTGATTCTACCACAAATCTGAGAACATATGGTTGTTGCTTAAGATAATGTCTTTTAGGAAACCATCATATTTCCAAAAAGGCAAGTGGGAGAAAAATGACCTCGAATGGACTTCGAGTCAAGCAACAAAAAAATGTTACTTGGAGTCTTTGGAAAAGCTCCGTACTTAGAAGCCTTTGGAAGAGCTTCGTGAAGACTTTAGAAGTGCTTCAAGAGAATCCTAATACTCAAAGGACTTGAGTAATGTCTTTATAGACACTAACGTTTGATGTTCAATACCTAGGTAAATCGTATAAGAAATAGAATTCAACCAAGATAGATACATAGATATCTTGAGGAATGAAAACTATGAAGACTTTGAAAGTGCTTCAAAAACATACGACTTACAGGTTAGCTACGACGAATTAAAAATTCCCAAGTATGGTTTGAGGCCATCAGAAACATAAGTATGGTTCGAGGCCATACAAAATGGTTTGAGGCCATTTCATCCAAAGTACCTTCATCTTAGAGAATCAAATCTATGATTTGGTTGATTTGCATAAAGGGTTCACTCCCATTAGTTGCAAACATGTTTTCTAAACATAGAACGTTGATTTGCATAAAGGGTTCACTCCCATTGGTTGCAAACATGTTTTCTAAACATACAACGTTGATTTGCATAAAGGGTTTACTCCCATTGGTTGCAAACATGTTTTCAAAACATACAGAGATGATATTGTATACACATACAAAAGAGAAGCTAGATTGGTGGTTAAAGATTATAAACAACTTCACGGCGTTGATAATGTTGAAATCTTTTTCACCAAGTCGGAATGCTTGAAATATTTTGGATAAATCTAGCAATCATTGCATATGGAAATATGGCAATTGGAAAACGAAACACTTACTCAATTGGACTTGTAGAAAGGAATTGTGTACATCACACAATGTAAAAGTTTTGGATGCTAGATAAAAGAGCAAGCTTAAGAAATCTACTCGTAGATTAAAGCATGCAAGTGGGAATTGGACCATATTTGTCTAAAAGGCTATTGAGCAATCATAGCTTAATAAAAATATGGATCATCTTATAGATGAGGAGTTTAGTGGGAGCTAAGTCAAGATTATTGGTTCTATATATGAGATACATATCTCTGTATTGAAAATGATATTCAAATTCTAAATGGTTAGATTTGAAAGTATTGTCAATATTAGAACCATGGCGAAACTTAGAACATACTGGGTTAAAGATCTATTGGATAGGATCTAAAGCGTTGTTTGGATTCTGTAAAAGTAATTACTAAATCAAACACAATGGAGAGACTCAAAAGAGACTCTCAACCCATATGAGTAAGTCTAAGTTATGAATGCTTTAACTAAGTATAAAGCTAGGCTGTTATCACTAAAGTTAAGCATGAAGGACCTTGAAGAGGTGCCTTCACCTTATATCACATGGCAATGCCAAGATTTTAGCAAGATTCAGTGTCTCTTGAAACAGAATGAAGCTAAAAGTTACATGGATGGATTTTAAAATGCGAATGGATTTTGCATTACAATCAATCATGTATAATGTGATATATAGATCGCCAAGATAACTCGTGAACATTGGATCATGACGAGTTTATACCAATCTCTATTGATCTGGATCAAAGATCATTGGAACAGTATCAAGAACATCCAATACATTTGGATATGTAGGATGAGCACTTGATAAGAGGAAGTGAAGATAACTAAAGTTTTGATGCTACATGCATTTGCCTAAGCAAAAGTTGAATCTTGTTGTTAGGCAAACCACAAACATACACGGGCGATTAGGCGTCGTGATTAAAAGGTGGTAACATAGGTTCTAAACCATATGTGATGCATGGGAAACTGAATCAATGATTAGTTTCCAAGTTCTCAGTTGAAAGATGTATCTCCCACATCTATGTGAACTGGTTGGAGAATTCCAAAAGGAAGAATCATTTGAAATTCTACATAATTGAAATGAATTCATTGTTGCCTAAGAAGCAATGAAAGGGAATTATTTTTAGTGGGAGTTCTTCAATGAACTCAGGTTGATCACAAGTCTGCTACCTGGATGATTTTCTATTTTAAATATGATTATCATTCTAAACAGCAACGAAAGACTAGATCATTCTAGAAACATATTCAAAGATCTTTTCATCTTACATCGAAAAGCTTTCGATAGAAAAGATGCTAAGGATAGCAAAGTATGATAAACTAAACCTCTGCATTGAATGAGACACAACATTCATATGCAGATATGGAATCAAGTTTGAGTTCCATGAATGTTTTAAGTATTGGGTGAAAGGCCTATATCTGTAAAACATTAAATGCTTGATTTTGGGTTAGAGTCCCACAAATTGGTAAGCATTTGGTTTAAAAATTTATCATTTATGAAATCATATTCCATAGATCATTTAATCTTGGTTTAGTATTAAATGATAAGTCCATGTGATTCAAATCATTCAAATGGGATGTCAAGATGGATTCTTCGACAAAGAAACACCCATAAGTGAACTTGAATATTGAAGTCACAAAGGATCCCTAATCCAGGTCATTGAAAGGTGGACGACCAATGACTAATGAAGATTAGATTGCAAGTAGATTACTTAGTTCTGTTTCTTGAACTAGAGTGACTGGATGTCAGAATCTTTTGCATAAATACTTATTGGATCTTGTATCGGATTGACCATGAGAACACTTTAAGAGATTAAAGTCATGTCATAGGTAGTTCTCATTAATGGTGATTAGAAACCGTTCCTCAGAACATGAGCGATTATGTCTGCTCATTTGAGAATTAGTTCGCTTTGATACTAGCTAAACGTCGCACCGTAAAAGGAGGCTATAAAAGCAGTTATTGGGCGTACTATGAATCAAAGTGAGTGTTCATAGATTGCAAGAATGGATTGTCCTCCTATCTTTGATATGATATGGTGTTGTTGTGTAACAAGGCCTCTCGGAGAGTTAGATACTGTAAAATGCATGGCCGTGCTCAGAATGGTTAGGCTTAACCTTCTGCAAAAGTTTGACAGTTGAACTCTGTAATCCGAGAAACACTTCTGGACCTAATAAGGATGGCTTGGATCTTACCTTATGTTCAGTAAGTAACACTAAGTGACAAAGGAATGTGAATGCACACTTGTCTGAATGACAAGTGGGAGATTGAAGGAAATATGTCCTTCACCCAAGGTGCATTAAGTCTAATACCAAGGTTCAGATTAATTGCGAATAATTAATTCAGTGAGATCAAGTGATCGGAACAGCTAGCTGGAGCAATGCTTCCGATCAGTGAGTTCTAATGAATATTAAGCTCACAACTTACTCTTGACTGAACCTACAAGGTCACACCAATGGCACGTAACAGATCACCGGATTAAATGAATCGGAAATTCATTTAATAGCTTTTCGGGAAATTAGTTTGGAAAAACATAATTATACGATTAAATATTGGATCGTGAAATCGTATATCGTATTTCGTATATTCGTAAGCTAGGCGAGACGAATAATCGTATCGTACGACATTGGATCGTCAAGTACGAAACGATAAATAAATTGTCGAAGGATAATTTAATCGTAATACGAAAGCAACCCATGAGCCGGAGCGCACAAGCGCAAGGCCCATGGGCGCAGCGTGCATGGAAATGCAGCGCTGGCCCATGGGCATCTTTGCTGTGTGGCGCGCGCGGACAAGGCACTAAGCGAGCAGCAACTCGCGGCCCGCATTGTTGTGCGCGCATAAACCCTTCGTGGGCTTGCTGGCCGGCCAATGGCCTTAGGCCTTAGTCGGTTGCTTGATTATTATCTAGGTTATTCTAATAACCTAAACTTATGTTTTCCCTAACACACAATTCAGATTACACATCAAACCCTAAGGATGAGAGAGAAACCCGAATTCTCTCTTAGCCTCCATGGATGTGTTCTTCCCAAAAGCACAAACTCTTGATCGATTGTCTAAGCTACGATAATCAAGACGGATCTGATCGTGTCGGTGAACCAAGTAGAGGAACGACAAGTGGAGTTCTTTGTTCGTGTTCGTTGACGGATTATTGTGGAAAACACGCTTCGAATGTAAGTTTGCTTAATCTGTGCTTTATACTTGTTTCCTGGCTTTGGAGATTGTTTCCGCACATGTTATTATGTTTAACTGTATTCCCCAACAGAGGGGAAACAATGTTACCCATTGTTAGTGGTTGGATTATTTCATTGATAAAGGGGGTGAGTTGGAGCATGTGACGATCTTAAAGTAGTGAAGATCTTAAAGTTCAAAGCGCACAAAAATATATATGTCAAATTCTTGGTAACCTAAATCCTAGCACTCAAGTGACTCAACTAGTATAATGTCCAAGTCTATTTAATCTAAATCTAAATCTATTAATATACCTATTACAAAATTCAAGTTGAGAAGAACTACTAGCATCAATCGTTAGTACCCTTAAACAGCTTGCAACAAGCCCTGGGTCGAATTCTATGTGTGATATCAATCAAGTTTGCTTCTACTGCAAATTGAATATATAACAGATATAATAAGGACTATAAAATGTGTAAATAGGACTTTTTATGTTAATGATCTTGACGTTTAGTAGTTGGTTGTGATGTTAGGAGTATCAAATTAATAAAAAATATTTTGGTTTTTTAATGACTGTTAATTGAATGAATTCCGTATGTAGTGAAGGCGGAAGTAATATAATGCTGGGAAGATGAGTTTATGTTTCAGTATTATTGAAATTTGTATTTGCCAGCGGTTGGTATTTCGCACTAACTCTTACTAGCTCTATGTCCTCTGCCTCTCTAATCTGAAAATATCACAGATCTTGATTGTTCGACCTTCTCAATGGATTTTGCGTCTTTTACCTCAAGGTATATAATTTTATATTTCAATAAAAGCCCTTTTTGGGTATGATTTTATTTCTTCAATATTATGTGTTTCAATTTGTGTAATTTGGATATTTGGGTGAGCTGAATATGGATAGTCGTATTTGTATTATTGATTTCGATTGATTTGTTCAAATTTTAACTTGAAATTTTGTTATACATGTATTTACGTTTTCTTGATTGCCAGAAAACCATTGTTTTTAATGGAAGGGATGTAAAATTGATGAAACATCGTTTGTCAATCAAGAGTTCTAACTCAAGCAATTAGGTTCATAACGGATCTCCTTATATTTTAGGATCAGAGTTGCATGTCCATCACTCTAGGTACTTTCTTCTCTCTTCTTTCAAGTTCAATATTTTTCGTTTTGTGAGAACTTGTTATTAAATTTATGAGTAGTTCACTTCTTGATTTTAAAAGTTTAATATTTGGATTTATCTTCTTTTTGTAATTATCTATTTAGTTTTATCTGATGTACCGGTTTGATGCTAAAACTTCTTGTTTGATTTGAGTGAAAAAAAGTTCAAATGGATCTTAAAGTTCAAATTTCTTACAGAATATTATTGATTAGTGCAATACATCTTAGTCCTTCAATTTATAGTCTATAAATGACATTTTTTGCAAATTTATGTAACTTTGAGATTTAACTATGATTATTATCAAATCTGAACGAAGATAGTAGTGAGCTTAATTGGAGTTTTTTTTAAAAAAGATTTTAAGAAGTACCTCCTTAGATGGGAAAGAAATTCTTGTCTATTCATGTTGTTCATATCTTCAAGTTCTTTCTCATAATTAGTTAGCTAGTTTTGGTTAAAGTAACATAAAAAGATAAAGTCAACTCTGGTTACTATGAAATACAAGTAATTTTTGTTAGCTAATTAAGTACTGTTTGACTTAAAAAACATATAGGAAATTTTATATGGGTAGTTGAGCCCAATATTTCGGTGCTGCTAGATCATATGCTCTGGCTACCCTTTCTTCTTTGTCCTAACCACCTAATGTATACAAAACATATTTCAAATAGTATTAGAATGAGTAGTCCGTACTTTTGTCACAAAGATAAATCAACAAATATATCTTGTCTTGAGTAATGATCTAACACTACTACAAAAGACATACTTTGAGGACGGAAATCCCTCGGAGCTGGGGTAGAGGCGTTAGAGTAGGCTATGTATCCACGCGTTTTGTGGACGCCTTTCCGGTCGAACCAGTATTTGACTTATGAAAGCGTCGAGATATTACAGTCACGTGATATGAATTGAAGCCCACGTGTTTAAACTTTGGGGAAAAAGAAAACCGTTGTAAGAAATGGACTTCTCGTTTGTTCTCCACATTTCCAAACCCTAACTTTTCATCTCTTTCTTTTTCTTCAAGAGTTCAAGCCTTTGTAGAAACCGCAAAGAGATTGCAATTCTTTATTATTTAAAACCTAAAATGTAACACCCTAATAATTCCTTGCTTTTATAAAATCATTTTCCAACTTAAAATAAAGGAATTACTAAAGTATTACCGCCACCGTGATAACGGTTAAGGCTATTACCAGAATTACGCAGCGGAATTTAATGTCAACTAACTTTTCAAAACATAAATAATAAATTATCGAGGCCTCCTACAAATTGGAACCATAACGGCCCAAAAACCAAAGTATTAAAAGTTCAACGAATTCAAAACATAATTAAAGTATATATAGATAAAATAGTTTTAAAGTACGAAAGCATGCAACTCTCTCAATCATCCCAAGCCACATGATTTCGATCGTACTTTGATCTACCAACCTGCTATATTATTCTACTCCCCAACAATGGAAGTGCAATTGATGGATCATCATAGGGTCATTAAGGCAAAGGCCATGACCAAAAGACACAAAGCACGTAGTCAGCAAAAAGCTGAGTACTTACAAGGCTAGAGTGAGATAAAACTATAAACATGCATCACTCACTAAGTACTAATCAACATGCAAAACCCATTAAATAAATAACAAGAAAATCATGAATACAAGACTCGACTCTTGACTCGACTCTTGACTCACAATTTAATTAGAATAAGCTTCGAACGGGCCAAAAGAATATTCCATAAAGGAAAGGTGATGGGAGCCAACCATACACCAAATAATAAATAATAAAATCGGGCCATACCGAGTGTCGGGCCATACCGACGGAATTCCTGCGCATAATATGAATGAAACAACGTCTTGTATCATTAATAGGAGATCAAGCTTTCCGGCAAGTCTCCCCCCATTGTTCATACTCAAGGTATATACGTTCCAAGAGTTTTGAAGCTTGTTCTGGTTGCACTTTACTTTTATTAATATTTTATTAAAGGCGAACTCGAGACTCAACAAACATACATACATACATACATACATAAAATTAATAAACGACAACCAAAACAATCTCATTTTAATCCTTTAGGACTTGTGATCAATAAATCAAGACGTAGTGAACTTACTACCAAGTTCCTTCTCACAAAAGGTGAGATTCCACATCATGCCTGTTAACATGAGGGTTGTGCCCTAGCACGACAAATCCTAATTCATTTCATATAAAATATTCCCAACTGAACCCTACATGTGCGGTGGCTTACGTGAGCTAACCCTTCACATGTGGTAAATAAATAGTACAACGAGGTACGAATAATTGGATCAAAGTATGCTAGACATCCCGTACAATAGCATAATAATAAATAATCCATCTCTTGCATGTGAAACAAACCATACATGCATAAATATTGAACAACATGATTGACAATGAAATCCATACTCATAATAATCCCAACATGTTTGTTCAATCAACAATTAAATAATAATTCACATGATTGTCCACCAAATCAAATATGAATTCACCAAGTTCACGTAATATGATTCACATCAATAAATAATCACGTAATGTCCCTTGACAAATAATGTGGTCGCCCTAGACTTGTACGTACCTGGAATACCTAAGTACGGGGGCCACTGTGCGAATCACAACTTACTAGAAATCAAGTCCTATAAACACAATGGAGAAACTTAATTATTATCCATGTTTACTAAATTTCCAGCAACTTTGTTTAGTTTTAAAACACTTGAATTAATTAGAACTTAATCGTTCATTAATAAAATAATAGTCTCAATCAATTGTTTAAAACCCTAGCATGAAATTAATTTATTTTCATGTATAAAACCATTAAAGTCGACGTTTTAAGTCTTTACAATATTCTGAAAAATATAATTGATTATCATAATTAAATTTATCATCTAATTATGCTAATCAATCGCCCATAAGGCTTAGATTAAAACTCCAATCATAGTTTGTAATTAATACCATTAAAACTAATAAAAATTGAAGTTTTAATATATACTTCAAATCTGAAAATTATAATATTTCAATTCAAAACATTCTTCAATAATTCAAACATACAAATCCTCAAAATTCGGTGTTCATAACCGATCCCAGCATTTTAATTAGTCAAAACCAATAATAATAATATAATTTAAATACGGAATTGAAATAGAATAGGCAAGGAAGAAGAGAATTATACCAATCCGGCCTATAGCACGGAACAACCACGAATTAAATGTGATTGGGCGAAAGAATTGAACGAACGAACAAAACACACATACACACACCTTGTGCGTGTGCGCGGGCGGGCGAGAACGAAGGCAACAGCAGGGGAGCGCTGGCGCGAAACGAGAGGGCGAGCAAGAGAGACGAGTGTGTGTGGGCGAGGGCCAACAACGCACAGAAACAACAAGAACAAGACACATCAACAACACGCAACTGTGCTGTGCGGGTCGAGGGGCGTGAGAGGCGAGAGAAAAAGATGGAGTAAATTACTGCAACAGGATTTTAGAACGCTCATAATTTTTAATCTACAACTCGGAATTGATCGATTCTTGAGGCAAAGTTCAAGAACTTTTCGAGATCTACAACTTTTAAAATGAAAACGTTTTCTGAAAACGAAACGGAAGTAGGAGAAAAACGGCCAAAAATAAGTTCGAAGAAAGAAAGAAGAATTTAGGGTTAGGGTTTTATTTTTAGATTTAATGAATAATAGGGAGCGATTTTGAGGGTGAGCACCTATATTTATAGGCTTAGGAAACTCAAAGATGGGCTAGGCTTTAGGATTCCCTTTCGGGCTTCATTAAACATAGGATGGGCTTGTTTAATTTGTTTGGACTTGAACTCGGAATTGAATTGGGCTAGATTCATTTGAAATCGTTTTACTTTTGAAACCCAATTAAATTCCCAACATTAAATAATAAATTCGTTTGGTAATAATTAAACTAATAAATACTTTAATTAAATAAAATACATTTAAATAACATTTAAATGCGTTTTAAATTCTAAAAATCATAAAAATACTTTATAAATATAATAAAATATATTTATAAAATACAGAAAAATACGAGGTATCACAGTTTACCCTCCTTAAAAGAAGTTTTGTCCCGAAACTTGGGCTCGGAAATCAAAACTTGGAATAAAAACTTGAGACTTTATGAGACTTTATTGCGTTTTCTTTGCAAAAACTTTTAGTTGCTGTACTCTTTAAGTAATTCAACATGGCAATATGAAGTGCAATTTCCATAGAAGGCACTAAATTAATCACAAAATAAGGGAAAATAAGGTAAAAGCGCGAAATTCTACCGCACTCTACCCCCCTTAAAAGAAACGAGTTACGGCCCCGTAACTCAACTACCCTTGGGAAATAGCTAGGGATAATTCTTTCTCATATCGTCCTAAGCTTCCCGGGACCACAAAACTTCATTAGACCACAAAACTTTCACAATATTAACACCCTTAGTTCGTGTACTACGACTTGACAATCCAGGACTTTGACTGGTCTTTCCTTGAAAGATAAAATTTGGTCTAATTCTATGGTTTCCGGTTGCAACATATGCGACTTATCCGGAACATACTTTCTCAATTGAGATATATGAAACACATTATGCAATCTATGCAGGTCCATTGGTAAGGCTAGTCTATAAGCTACCTTTCCTATCCGTTCTAGGATTTCATATGGGCCTATATACTTGGGCTAAACTTTTCTTTCTTGCCGAATCTTATCACATCTTTCATTGGTGAAACTTTGAGTAACAATTTGTCACCCACTAGAAACTTTTGTCAAGTATGCGTAGCTCTTTTGGCGATCTTGCACTGCTTGAATCTTTGATTGAATAGTTCTCATTTGGTTCATTGTGTCCTCTATCAATTGAGGTCCTAACACAATTGTTTTACTGACGTCGCTCCAACATAGTGGACTTCTAGATTTCCTTCCATACAAGGCCTCAAATGGTGTCATTCCTATATTGGCATGATATTGTTATAGGAAAATCAATCAAATCTAAACTATCTTCCCAACTTCCTTGGAAATCAATTTCACGTGCATGAAGCATATCCCCAAGTGTCTAAATGGTTCTCTCAGTTTGTCCATATGTGGATGGATGGAACACTATACTCATTTTCAATGTCGTGCCAAAGTTCTTCTGTACACTTTCCCAGTAGATTGAAAGAACCCTTGAATCCCTATCTGGCACGATATCCTTAGGAACTCCATGTAGTCTCACAACATACTTAATGCAAGCCTTAGCAATTTGCTCCATCTTTCTAGGTCTCCTTCATTGGTACAACACTGATGGCTTGGTCAGTCTATCTACCACAACCCAATTGGTGTAGTTTTCTAGCTTTGACTTGGGCAAACAAGTGACAAAGTCCATTGAGATACAGTCCCACTTCCAACTTGGAATCTCTAAAGGTTGGACCTTTCCCCGAGGTCTCCTATGCTCAATCTTAACTTTCTGTCAAGTCAAACATCTTGCCACAACTCAGCTACTTCATTCCTCATTCTTGGCCATTAGTAGACATTTTTCAGATCCTTATACAACTTGTCACCGCCTGGGTGAACAAAATATGGTGTATTATGACCTTCTCTGATGAGATTTTCTTTAACTCTCCGCACATTTGAGGCACACACCACCTTCCTTTGTGCCTAAAACTTACATCAACATGGATCTTATAATCTATTTCCTTCCCTTGCGAAATCGTTTCCTTGATTCGCTCCAAGTTAACCTCTCCAATTTGATTCTCCTTAATCTCATCCATGCAAACAACATGGCTGCTAGATCTACATCATGGGTAGGGTACTTAGGTTTATACGGTTTTAATTTCCTTGATGCATACACAATAACCTTCCCGTTCTGCATCAATACACACCCTAAACCATTCTTTGATGCATCACTATAGGTATCATTTCCATCTGATAGAGTTAACACTGACGCGGTTGTCAATCGCGTCTTCAAGGCTTGGAACGCCTCTTCACATTGGTTATTCCATTCAAACTTTGCTTCCTTCTTCATCAATGTTGTCATTTGTTTGGGTATCCTAGACAAGTCTTGCACAAAGAGTCTATAATATCCAGCTAACTAAGAAAACTTCAAATTTCAGTGACACTCTTTGGTGTAGGCCATTCCCTAACAGCCTTAATGGAAGGAAATATGTCCTTCACCCAAGGTGCATTAAGTCTAATACCAAGGTTCAGATTAATTGCGAACAATTAATTCAGTGAGATCAAGTGATCGGAACAGCTAGCTGGAGAAATGCTTCCGATCAGTGAGTTCTAATGGATATTGAACTCACAACTTACTCTTGACTGAACCTACAAGGTCACACTAATGACACGTAACAGATCAACGGATTAAATGAATCGGAAATTCATTTAATAGCTTTTCGGGATTTAATTTGGAAACGTATTATACAATACGACCTTGCATCGGAATCGTATATCGTATCGTGAATATTCGTAAGCTAGGCAAAACGAATAAATCGCATCGTACGACGGTGATTCGTCGTATACGAAACGATAAATAAATATATCGGAAATATATTTAATCGCGAATACAAGGAGCGGCCCACGAGCCGAGTGCACGAAGCACTCGAGGCCCATGGGCGCGCGCATAGGCGAGCAAGCAAAGCAACGCAGCAGCAGCGAGGCCCTTGTGGCGCGGAGCTGTGCGCGTGCATGCGGGCCGAGACCACGACACAGCAGCAGCGCGACCCACGGCCCACTGGCTGTGCGTGTCCGTGTGTTTAGGCTTGCGGGCTTGCTAGCCGGCCTTGCCTCTTGGCTTGGTCGGTTAGTAAGGTTATGTAAATAACCTTACAACCTAATTTCCAACTTAGTACAATCACAATTCAGATTACACATAACCCTAGGAGAAAACAGAGAACCCTAATTCTCTCTGTGCCTCCATAATGTGTTCATCCCAAAAGCAAATCTCTTGATCAATTGTCTAAGCTACGATAATCAAGACGGATCTGAACGTGTCGGTGAACCAAGTAGAGGAACGACAAGTGGAGTTCTTTGTTCGTGTTCGTTGACAGATTATTGTGGAAAACACGCTTCGAATGTAAGTTTGCTTAATCTGTGCTTTATACATGTTTCCTGGCTTTGGGGATTGTTCCGCACATGTTATTATGTTTAACTGTATTCCCCTACAGTGGTATCATGAGCCTTATGTATTCAAAGCATGAATATTATTGTTTTTTCATTGTCGAAATTTTTGGAATTTTTGGTGATTTTTCGGAATTTTTTCGAATTATGGGATTAATTGCGAAATTGGCAGTTCCGAAATCAAAAATATTCGCTTTTTCGATTTTTAAAACCCTAATCGGATGGAAAACGATTTTCTAAGATCAACTCATGAGAATAGAATTGCGAAAACAGGCCTCGAAGTATCGTTTTTTGGGCGTTTTTGTTAATTTTTTTCATTAAAAATTAAAAGTGTCGGACAGTAATTCAATTAAAAGGTCGACCTAAATTACTCGGAATTGCTTGAAATTTTGACACAATGTTTCTGGGTACGTGCTTGATCTTTGGTAAAAATTTCAGATTTTTCCGATAAGTATAAACCCTAATTTTTCCTTTCCCCAATTCGTAAAATTTACAACCCTAATTGAATTTTAATTAATTTTGGTTTAATAATTCGGTTAATTGGGGAAGGGGGTATAATTTCATGGGTCAGTGGCTAATTTTTAAAAATTATTGGATTAAAATTTTGAATGGTTTCATTAATTTTAATCGCACTTAAACCAAATTATTAATAATCTGAAATTTAATTGTTTATGAACGATATAAAGTTTCGGATTTTATTAATTAAAAGCTCAAACTTTAAAGTTGATTCGATCGTTCTTGAAAGTTTGAATATTGTTAGCCCTTGATTTATTAATTTTACGAAATTGGATTGTCGTTAAAGTTTATTAAATCGTTAAAAATCGTTGTTTTTCGAAAATTAAATCGTAACTTTTTTTTTGAAAAATAAACGGATTTTTCATGAAATACCCCCGAATTATGGCGTAATTCACCAAATGCCCCTCGACTTTCAGAAATTCACCAAATGCCCCTCACAAATGACTTAATACCCAAAATACCCTTACTAATGACGCGCCGTTAGTCCTCCGTTAGCCTAATTTTTAAATTCACCAAATACCCCTATTTTATTACTTATTTCATATAATACCCCTATTCTGAAACTTAATTCACCAAATACACATAACTTAAAATTACCCATTTTGATGCTCAGCGGCTAGTTTTTATGTTTGAAAATTAGCCGTTGCTTATTGTTTGCTTATAAAAACCCCTTTTCTGACTATTTATTGTAGTTTTTCTATTGTTTTGTTAATTTCATATCATTTTTGTCATGAGTTTTCTTTCAAAATCATCATCCACACCCATGAATCCACATATGTAAGAGTCCCAAACAATTTCTAATATTATGGGAGGAAATTTCCATCTGAGGCTCCGATACAACACTCAGTAAGTTTCAATTATGATCCAATAAGTTCAGGCCTCATCCAGTAAAGACAATGCACTTTAGCTGAGCAAAAGGCCAAAAAACCCCATTTTCAAAGGGATCTTATGTAAGTGAAGCTGAAGTAATTCAATCTAAAGCTAACACCTTAATTTTCTTATTGTCCGAATGGTAAAGAAACTAAGAAATCAAGTTCAATAACACATACATTTTTATCACAACCTCGATTTCAACTTGGATTCATGATGTGAAAATCTTGAGTTTGGAGGCAAATCTTTGTGCCAAGATTCATGTTTTTTCACTGGTTCATGAGCTTTGGAACATACCTTAGTTTCATTTTTTTTCTTGTTCCCTCAAATCCAAAAATAGACATTTGTCCATAAATCTGACCATGTCAATAGGACCTAGCTCAAAAGAAAAGTGGGAAAACCTTTATGCCTCGACTGTAAGGTTGAGAGAAAGTTAGGAGATTGAAGAAAGATGTTTGGAGGCAGTAGAGACAGAAGACAAAAGGGAGTTAACGTTAAATATGTGGCATGGAAGCAATAGAAGCCGAGGTAGCTGGAACATATGCGTTAGAATAAAATTAATAAGAGCTTTATTTTTACTCTGTTTGCATATGTTAAAGATATTTCCCATATTGAAAAAGGAATACCTTCCGATTGCGTGGTAAATATAATTAATTGGTCACATAAAGAATAAGGTACAAAAGAAGTAGCTATTTTCTTGAAGAGTTGCGACGTTTTGAGGTGTTTTTAGGAGTGTTTTCTGTTTTAGTGTTGTACCGGAGCTTCAGATTGAGTGTTGTATCAGATATTCGGATGTCAAATTTTCTCCCATGATAACAAAATTTATTTGGGACTCTTACATATGTGGACTCATTGGGTGTGGATGATGATTTTGAAAGAAAACTCATGACAAAAATGATATGAAATTAACAAAATAATAGGAAAACTACAATAAACCGTCAGAAAAAGAGTATTTATAAGCAAACAATAAGCAACGGCTAATTTTCAAACACAAAAACTAGCCGTTGAGCATCAAAATGAGTAATTTTAAGTTATTGGTATTTGGTGAATTAAGTTTCTGAATAAGGGTATTTGGTGAAATAAGTATTAAAATAGGGGTATTTGGTGAATTTGAAAATTAGGTTAACGGAGGACTAACGGCGCATCATTAGTAAGGGTATTTTGGGTATTAAGTCATTTGTGAGGGGCATTTGGTGAATTTCTGAAAGTCGAGGGGCATTTGGTGAATTGCGCCAAAATTCGGGGGTATTTCATGAAAAATCCGAAAAATAAAATTAATGCAAGTTTGTGAATTAAATTTAATTTTAATTATGTTGGTCCGTATTACGAACCAAAAACACGAACATGAGCATGGTGGAAGTATGGCTCGTCGAGCCAAACGAGGCCATTGTGCTCGCCGAGCCATGCAACACGGGCAGCAGCAGCAAGGCTGCATGCCTCGTGCGCGCTAGGCAAGGAAGGGGCAGGCGAGGGCGCTTGCGGGGCTGCGATGAAGCAAGGGCAAGCCTTGCGACGTCCAGCACACTCGATGCACAACACACGCAATGCAGGGGCAGCATGGCTGCGGGTACGCGGTGCGCATGCGGTGCGATGGGGCTGGGGCGCGCGGGCATTGCTCTTGTGCTCTTGGGCCTCACACACGATGGGGCTGGGGGTGCGCGGGTGCTTGTGTGCTCTTGGTCTTCACGCAAGGCGGGGCTGGGCGCAAGCCTAGCCCGATTCAGCAATTAGACTTTTTTTTAAATCGTTTAATTCGTTGGGCTTCGTATATTTGCATTAATTTGGGCTAACGGGATATTTAATTTAATATTTTATTTGCTTGGGCCGGGCCGCGTGTTTTAATTTAATATTTCATAATGAATTGCCCGGAATAATTATTGGTTTGAGTGGGAGCCACTAAATGAAATTAAAATGAAATAATTATTTTAATTATTTTATAGGTCGCATTATTTTAATTAAATTCAATTTTAATTAGAGTAAAGTCTAAGGATTAATAATTTGGAAATTGATTAATCTTTTAGGACGCGTTTATGTGAACGTGAATTTTAATTAATTCACGTAAATATTTGCATATTAACATGGGCCATTCGTTTTAGCATACGAATGGGTGAATGCGTAGAATATATATTTTATGCAATGCAGGTACTCCAAGTGACTAGTATGGCCAATTTAGGATAGTTAAATACGGTATGCGCACCGTTCTATCTTTGAATGTAAAGTTTTAAATATGGTCTGCGTACCATGGAAATTTTGATGTAATTTATTATTTTCAAGTATTTCTAAGTTTAGAACTTTAAGTTAGCATTTGAACGAAGATTCAAGACGATTCCAAGCTAACAAGGAGGTGATGAAGATTGGATGCTTCAAGACAAAAGTTTTGGGCCATACTAGATCACCAATTATTTATGCAATTTAATATATATATTATGCGTGAATGTATGAATGTATGTATGCTTTGCATGAACAGGTTGTTTCCTATGAATCGGTTAGTTTCAAGTTCACTAAATAATCGAACCAACATAGAAACAACTAGGTCCAAGTAATATTGAGTTTTAAAAATTGCCTTCCAAATCAACACTTACAAAAATTTAGGGATCTAAGATAGTAGGTTTACGCTAAAGCGAGGTGCTATTTTAGTTGACTTAGGTGGTAAGGCATCCTAAAGGAGCACGTTGATTGTGGTTACAACTCAAACAACAATGGCATTAAGTTGTGGCAATGGGATAAATTATGGAATTAATTTATTAACCAAGAGTAATTTGGAGATTACTAGCAATAGGTTTTGCTTACCTAAAATCTTAAACTACTTAAGACATGCTAAAGCTGCTTAAGGATTTAGGACTTTTGGGGTCTTGGAATCGTTTCATTCATTTTGGACCATGTTTTTACTTTTGCATGAATGAAATGTTTTAATAGCTTTAATGATTGCATGCTTTGCTTTTATTTCAAAGTTATTGAATTGTATGAATGGTTATTTATTGCAAATTCTTTTTCGATTGTAGTAATCAAATATGGCCGCGATCAAAACAAAACTCAAAGTAACTGAAATTCTGGATGTAAAATTGAACCTATCAAACTTTCTTGATTGGGAGAGGAAGCTTCGGCAAGTCCTCAGGTGGAACAACATTGAATATGTAGTTGACCATCCCATCCCCAGCTATTACTCAAAGGATATGACTCCAGAAAAGCACTGTACGTGGGCAAGCCACGTGTCGCTAGTGATGGATCTTATTCTTGGCTCTATCCCCAATGATTGGGGTGCAAGGTTCGTTGCATACGAGGCATGGGCACTCCTAAGGCATCTTAGGGATATATGTCATGGTAGATTCCAACATGGTGGTCAACATGTCGACCAAAATGTTTTTGAATTGGTAAATTCATTTGAGGATCTTAAGGTTAACGCTCCACTGGGTTGTTGCTTTGACGTCGAAAGACAAAAAGCAAGGGAAAGGGTCATTGATCTTGAAATGACAGAACGGACGCCAATCAGAACTCATACTAAGAAAATGGTTGGGCTTCTCAACCGGCTTGAGTTACTTGGTGATCCATTCCCAGATTCTGCAGCTGCGGGAATACTTTTGAATTCTCTTCACCCTGGTTATAAGAAATTCAAATTACTCTATTTCTCCAAGAAAAGGGATAGTACTCTTAGTGAACTAATTTACTTGCTTCATCAGTACGAATTGGACTTTGTAAGTGATAAGCAAGCATCACTAAAAGTAAAGAGTAAGAAAATCAAGAAAAAGGTTCCGGGGAAGATCCAAAGCAAGGGTGCATCTCCATCTACTTCAGGAGGGCAAGTGGCGCCATCCAAGAAGAAGATGAAGAAGGATCGTTCTCCATCTACATCGCAATGCTTCAATTGTAATGAAATTGGTCATTACAAGCGAGATTGCCCCAAACTAAAGGAAGAGAAGAAGGACGGAAACGTTGCTTCTCCTTCAGGTATATATGTATGTTATACATTGTAATCTTGCTAATTCTACTTCTTGGGTATTAGATACTGGTTGTGGCTCACACTTATGTTCCAATTCACAGGGACTAAGGAGAAGTAGAAAGTTTGATAAAGGCGAGATGGATCTACGCGTGGGAAATGGAGCACGGATTGCTGCATTAGCCGTAGGATCTTATTTTATTTCTTTGCCTAGTGGGTTTGTTTTGGAACTAGAAAACTGTTACTATGTTCCTAGTATCACCAGAAACATCATTTCCGTTTCAAGTTTGGATTCTAAAGGTTTTAGTTTTCAATTTAAAGACAATAGTTGTTCTTTTTCTTTGAATGGAATGTTTTATGGTTCAGCACAACAAGAAAACGGTCTTTATGTGCTAGATTCGAGCAAACACATTTATAACATAAATACCAAAAAGGCTAAAACTGGTGATTCGGATCTCACATTTCTGTGGCATTGTCGATTAGGCCATATAAACATAAAGCGCATGGAATTACTTCAACGGAAAGGAATTCTAGAATCTTTCGACTTAGAGAAGATTGATCAATGCGAATCTTGTTTACTTGGCAAAATGACAAAGCAACCTTTCTCAAAGGTGGGAGAAAGAGCAAGCGAACTACTAGGGCTAATATATACGGACGTATGTGGGCCTATGAGTACGAAAGCTAGAGGTGAGTTCAGCTATTTCATAACGTTTACGGACGACTTCAGTAGATATGGCTATATTTACTTAATGAAGCACAAGTCTGAATCGTTTGAGAAATTCAGAGAATTTCAAAATGAAGTAGAGAATCAACATGGCAAGAAAATCAAAGCTCTAAGATCCGATCGAGGAGGTGAATATCTTAGCCACGAGTTTGATGACCATCTAAAAGAATGCGGTATTCTTTCTGAATTGACTTCTCCGGGGACACCTCAATGGAATGGAGTGTCGGAACGGAGAAACATGACCTTAATCGATATGGTCAGGTCAATGATGGGTCAGGCCGAACTTCCTTTACAGTTCTGGGGACATGCGTTGCAAACTGCAGCACTCACACTGAATCGTGCACCGTCAAAAGCTGTTGAAAAAACTCCATATGAATTATGGACTGGGAAACTTCCAAAGTTGTCTTTTTTGAAGATTTGGGGTTGCGAAGCATATGTCAAGCGATTAATTTCGGACAAGCTACAACCTAAATCTGACAAATGTTTCTTCGTTGGGTATCCAAAAGAAATTATGGGGTATTATTTCTACAACAAGTCAGACAACAAGGTATTCGTTGCTCGTGACGGTGTCTTTTTGGAAAGAAATCATATTTCCAAATTGACAAGTGGGAGAATAATAGACCTTGAAGAGATTCGAGACGAACAACGAACTCAGAACTCTTTAGAAGCAGTTCAAGTTGATGAACCTCCAAGGTCTTTAGAAGAGCCAGTGGGAGTAGTTCCTCAAAATGTTGTTGCCCCTCGTAGGTCAAATAGAACTATTTTTCAGCCGGACAGATGGACAGGCGTCCTCTTGACTGAAAACTTAGACGTTCTCATATTGGATAGTGATGAACCTTTGACTTACAAGCAAGCTATGACGAGCCCAAGCTCCATTAAATGGTTAGAGGCCATGCAATCTGAAATAGACTCCATGTCTGAAAATCAAGTCTGGGATTTGGTTGATTTGCCGGATGGGTTCACACCTACGGATGCAAATGGGTCTTCAAGTTGAAGAAAGACAAAGATGGAATTGTATACATATACAAGGCTAGATTGGTAGCAAAAGGTTACAGGCAAGTTCACGGCGTTGACTACGATGAAACCTTTTCTCCAGTCGCGATGCTTAAGTCTATTCGGATAATCCTTGCGATTGCCGCTTTTCATGACTATGAAATATGGCAAATGGATGTCAAAATTGCCTTCTTGAACGGTATTCCTGAAGAGACTGTGTTCATGACACAGCCAGAGGGTTTTGTCGATCAAAAGAACCAAGGAAAGGTATGCAAGCTTAAGAAGTCCATCTACGGACTAAAGCAGGCATCAAGGAGTTGGAATAAACGATTTGATGAAGCAGTCAATAAGTTTGGCTTCATCAAGAATCAGGACGAATTTTGTGTATACATTGTGTATACAAGAAGGCCAGTGGGAGTGAAATTGCATTCCTAGTCTTGTATGTTGACGACATACTGCTTATTGGAAACGACATTCCTATGTTGGAGTCTGTAAAGACTTGGCTCGGGAAGTGTTTCTCAATGAAGGACTTAGAAGAGGCACAGTACATATTGGGCATCAAGATCTATAGGGATAGATCTAAGAGGATGATTGGACTAAGCCAAAGCACTTACATTGACAAAGTGCTAGCTAGGTTCAATATGATGGAAGCCAAGAGAGGCCATCTACCCATGTCACATGGCGTATATCTAAGCAAGAATCAGTGTCCCAAAACATCTGATGAGCGTAGAAAGATGAGTGGAATTCCATACGCTTCGGCTATTGGATCCATCATGGATGCTATGATTTGTACAAGGCCGGATGTTTCGTTTGCACTCATTGCAACGAGCAGGTACCAGTCAGAACCAGGTGAGGCGCATTGGACTGCTGCCAAGAACATCCTTAAGTACCTGAAAAGGACTAAGGATCAGTTTCTAGTTTTTGGTGGTACAGATGAGTTGATTGTCAAGGGCTATACGGACGCAAGCTTTCAAACCGACAGAGATGATTTCAGATCACAGTCTGGGTTTGTGTTCTGCCCCAACGGCGGAGCAGTAAGCTAGAAAAGTGCTAAGCAAAGCACTATTGCGGATTCTACAACTGAAGCCGAGTACATTGCTGCCTCAGAAGCAGCAAAGGAAGCTGTTTAGATTCGGAAGTTCATCGAAGAACTTGGTGTTGTCCCCTCCATTAAAGGACCAGTGGCTTTGTATTGCGACAATAGCGGAACCATTGCCCAGGCAAAGGAGCCTAGGAGCCACCAGAAGTCCAAGCACGTACTGCGGCGATTTTATATACTTCGAGAGATCGTTGAAAGAAAGGAAATAGAGATTTGCAAGGTTGGAACTAACGACAACGTCGCGGATCCATTGACTAAACCGTTGCCACAAGTGAAACACAACGCACATGTAGCAACCATGGGAATCAAACATGTTGGAGAATGGCTTTGATTTTCTAAGTATTGTTTTAGAACATCTGTTAGATCTATGTTTAAAACAATTGGTTTAACCATTTCATATTTATGAAATTTATCCATTTCATATTCATTTAATTGTGGTTTAGAATTAAATGATAAGTCCATGTGATTCAAATCATTCAAATGGGATGTCAAGATGGATTCTTTGACAAAGAAACACCCATGAGTGAACTTGAATATTGAAGTCACAAAGGATCCCTAATCCAGGTCATTGAAAGGTGGACGACCAATGACTAATGAAGATTAGATTGCAAGTAGATTACTTAGTTCTGTTTCTTGAACTATAGTGACTGGATGTCAGAATCTTTTGCATAGATACTTATTGGATTTTGTATCGGATTGACCATGAGAACGCTTTAAGAGATTAAAGTCATGTCATAGGTAGTTCTCATTAATGGTGATTAGAAACCGTTCCTCAGAACATGAGCGATTATGTCTGCTCGTTTGAGAATTAGTTCGCTTTGATACTAGCTAAACGTCGCACCGTAAAAGGAGGCTATAAAAGCAGTTATTGGGCGTACTATGAATCAAAGTGAGAGTTCATAGATTGCAAGAATGGATTGTCCTCCTATCTTTGATAGGATATGGTGTTGTTGTGTAACAAGGCTTCTCGGAGAGTTAGATACTGTAAAATGCATGGCTGTGCTCAGAATGGTTAGGCTTAACCTTCTGCAAAAGTTTGACAGTTGAACTCTGTAATCCGAGAAACACTTCTGGACCTAATAAGGATGACTTGGATCTTACCTTATGTTCAGTAAGTAACACTAAGCGACAAAGGAATGTGGATGCACACTTGTCTGAATGACAAGTGGGAGATTGAAGAAAATATGTCCTTCACCCAAGGTGCATTAAGTCTAATACCAAGGTTCAGATTAATTGCGAACAATTAATTCAGTGAGATCAAGTGATCGGAACAGCTAGCTGGAGCAATGCTTCCGATCAGTGAGTTCTAATGGATATTGAACTCACAACTTACTCTTGACTGAACCTACAAGGTCACACCAATGACACGTAACAGATCACCGGATTAAATGAATCGGAAATTCATTTAATAGCTTTTCGGGATTTAAGTTGGAAACGTATTATACGATACGACCTTGCATCGGAATCGTATATCGTATCGCGAATATTCGTAAGCTAGGCGAAACGAATAAATCGTATCGTACGACGGTGATTCGTCGTATACGAAACGATAAATAAATATATCGGAAATATATTTAATCGCGAATACAAGGAGCGGCCCACGAGCCGAGTGCACGAAGCACTCGAGGCCCATGGGCGCGCGCATAGGCAAGCAAGCAAAGCAATGCAGCAGCAGCGAGGCCCTTGTGGCGCGGAGCTGTGCGCGTGCATGCGGGCCGAGACCACGACACAGCAGCAGCGCGGCCCACGGCCCACTGGCTGTGCGTGTCCGTGTGTTTTGGCTTGCGGGCTTGCTAGCCGGCCTTGCCTCTTGGCTTGGTCGGTTAGTAAGGTTATGTAAATAACCTTACAACCTAATTTCCAACTTAGTACAATCACAATTCAGATTACACACAACCCTAGGAGAAAACAGAGAACCCTAATTCTCTCTGTGCCTCCATAATGTGTTCATCCCAAAAGCAAATCTCTTGATCAATTGTCTAAACTATGATAATCAAGACGGATCTGAACGTGTCGGTGAACCAAGTAGAGGAACGACAAGTGGAGTTCTTTGTTCGTGTTCGTTGACAAATTATTGCATGTGGAAAACACGCTTCGAATGTAAGTTTGCTTAATCTGTGCTTTATACATGTTTCCTGGCTTTGGGGATTGTTCCGCACATGTTATTATGTTTAACTGTATTCCCCTACATTAATCTTGCAAGGTTCACTACAACTTCTTCTTTAGACACTAGATACCCCAAAATGTGACATTCTCCATCCAGAATTCACACATTGATAATTTGGCATAGAATTGGTTATCCCTAAGTGTACTTAACATAGACCCAAAATGTTCAACATGCTCTTTATTGCTCTTCGAATACACCAAGATATCATCTATAAAACACTAAAAACTTATCCATAAAAGCATGGAACACACGATTCTTCAAGTCCATGAATATTGTAGGTGCACTAGCCAACCCAAATGGCATAGAAGTGAACTCGAAATGACTATATCTCGTCCTGAATGCAGTCTTTGGTATATCGTTATCCGGAATTCTCAATTGATGATAACCTGATCACAATTCGATCTTCAAGAAAATTCCTCCTTCTTTAAATTGGTCAAAATAGGTGTCTATCCTAGGCAAAAGGGTACTTTGCTCTTAATTATGACCTCATTGGTTTCCTTGTAGTCTATACAATGTCTCATACTCTTATCCTTCTCTTTCACAAACACAATTGGTGCTCCCCGTTGTGATGCACTTGGTCTAATATAACTTTTCTCCAACAAATCTTTCAATTTACCCTTCAATTCACTCACTTCTTTTGGAGTTATTCTATATGGAGCTTTCGAAATAGGTGCATTTTCAGGTTCTAAGTTTATAGTAAAGTCAATATATAGGTCGATTGGGAGACATTTTCGGGGTCTCTTCCGGAAACACATCCAGAAACTCATTCACAACTTCAATGTCCTCAGGTATATTCTTAACTTTATTATTAAGGTCTCTCACATTGCATAAGAATAGTGGGTTCCCTTTACTAACTAGCTTCACGAGTTCAATTTCCGTGATAATTCATATGTTTCTAGGCGTACCCAAAACGACGATAGGTACTACTGTACTTAAGCTAGATCTCAAATCAACCTTCTTCTTTTCGCAGTCACTTCTGTCTTTGAATATGGCCAACCAATCTATCACTAAAATCACCTCCAATTCTCCTAATTTAGTTTCAATCAGGTTAGACAGGAAAATGGTTTTGGCTATGGTCAAGGCACATTATTATGAATCTTGGTACTTACTATACTACCAGTTGGTATAATTATGGGTACCTCAATAACTCTGGTTCCTAGCATCCTTTCTCTTTTTGCCAGTTTCACTTTCAATATAATCTTGTTCCTCCTCACTTGTAGTCCATACAGATGAGCAGCCTTTCCATATATATAGGGTATCTAGAGAATTAGAGGTCTCTCCAGATAGTAACAACTATGAATCCATTTGACAATCCATTTTCAAACCTTTGAGCCCTAAGCTCCTCCGTTGCCACCACTTCAGGTGCAAATCTAGACAATTCTATCACTTAAAATAGTATTCCGTCACAACCATCCCATCCATCCTTAGCTCAATGTATTCTTGGGCTTTCTGCTTTTTCAAGTACGGTTAGTAACATTTGGTTCTTAAGGAATCTTTGAATGATTCCCATCCAAATCCAGGTGTAGCTCTCAAAGCGTTCTCACACCTTTGCCACCACAAATCAGTTTCTCCCATAAGATAATACAGAAAATTATTAACCCTAAGATTCCCTGGACAGTTTACAACAACCATCAATTTATCAAACTTTCTAAGCCAGTTCTCCAGTACATTTGGGTCAGACACCCCTTGGTACATAGGAAGATTACTCTGGACTACCATCTTTAACATTCCCCAAGCAGGGTCATTAATTAAATTCTGCCTAGTCTCTGCTAGGTTCTGAAGTACTGCGGCTAGTTGCCTAACAATATTGAATATTCCTTGATCATCCAAGGCTCACTTTAATGACTGGGTTTGACATGGACAACACTAAGGTTACAGACCAACAAACCAATCAAATTACCTTGCAACAATGCATAAAATTTCGAACATGATGGGGAAAGTGGAGCCACTTACTAGCCACCCCCCGACTTGTTTGAACCACATAGCTAAGTGGAAACTAACCACGATGCACTTAGTTAATAATTAATTCGAGAGATAAAACACATAATCCCTTTGCGATACCCACGAAACTTTTAATCGAGATTTGAACTCAAGAGATAACAAAAGGAATTCGATGCTTTTATTAATACTTCAATGAAAAGGCCTTACATCCATCAATAACATTGCTTTTATTTCTCCAAACAATAATTGAGCTAATAACCATAAATAGTAGCTTTGCTACTTTATTAATCAACAAAATAAATAACTAAGGATTACAGTTCTTTAAAGACTAATGTCATTACGACGATCATCTCTTTCTTTGTATTGTTCTGGAGTAAATTCTTGATCATTAGGATCATCCATGTTGTCTTCCCGATCAGAATATTTATCTATAACCTCATCATCCTATTGTGACACTCTATTAACCTCATTATTAGCTTTCGGTTCTATTTCAAGGCCACTAGACAACTCAATAGTAGATTCATGAACCACTGGATTCAGATTTTTCAACCTCAACAACTTCACCATAATCATTCAATTTCTCGTTTTCTTCCATTTTATACTCATAATCATCATCTATGTCACCTAGACCTAATCCCATAGCAAGCATACCATCTTCATCGCACCTTTCTGCTAATTCAATGATAGTAGTCATAACCTCAGTATCATACATTCATCTACCATCTACAATACAATACTTCCTCCAACTAGGTGTATCATCCTCAAAATGCATATCACTAAACTTATACTTAAGCTCTATATAAAGTGTCCTATGGGGTAAACAATAAACAATCATCTCAGGCATAACATCAATTTTTTCCTCAAATGTGGCAATTCTTAAGCGTCCCAAAATAGTTGTATGCAAGCTCAATCTTCCTCACATACACATATGGAGTCTCACTATCAAGGTTCTCTAACTGTCCTAGATTGGAAAACTTTGAAGGCAACATTCTTAAGCCCTAAAAACACACTTAAGAGTCTCCCTAATCGTGTTCCCAACAAAATTCAACCCCCAAGGAGAGAAAACAGTTTAAGTTCGTGGAGCCATACAATTTCAATGCACACATACATGCTTAATCATGAATAGTGATGCAAATAGTCACATAAAGCAAGATAAAACATGGTCAAAACATATAAATGGTAATTAATAAATCCCATTATCACATAAAATGCCTTAAACTAATATGCCCTTCTTAATCTACCCATTCCTCACTTGAAAGTAATATTAATTTTCGAAATTAATTAAGAAATAACTCCTAACTTAGTTGAAATTATTAAAATCGAAAATTAATAAGAATTATTAATTAATTAAATTAATTAATTTTGGAAAATTAAAAAAAAAGAATCCGAAAATTAAATAAAATAAAAAAAATATAAATTCGAAAAAGATTCGAATAAAATAAAAATAAATAAAATAAATTCGGATATTTAAATAAGAGAAAATCCGAAGATAATAAAAATAATTCGAATTTAATTCGAAAATTTTGAATAAAAAAGAATTCGGAAAAATTAAATAAATTAAATAATAATCCAAACTTTTCAACTCATTTCAACGACACAAAATAATTGGTATTTGACCTTTAAAATATTGAGTACTCCAAATAATACGTTTTGACTTTAGAAAAATAATATTTAAAAATCCTAAAGTTCCGCAAATACCACTTTGTAGTATGAATTACTACAAAGAAGCATTAGTCTCCGATTACCACTTTGTAGTATTGCTTACTACAAAGAAGGAATGAAACTAAGCTCTAGTATACCACTTTGTAGTATTACTTACTACAAAGTAGCCTTAAGCTCCTGAATACCACTTTGTAACACCCTAATAATTCCTTGTTTTTATAAAATCATTTTCCAACTTAAAATAAAGGAATTACTAAAGTATTACCGCCACCGTGATAACGGTTAAGGCTATTACCAGAATTACGCAGCGGAATTTAATGTCAACTAACTTTTCAAAACATAAATAATAAATTATCGAGGCCTCCTACAAATTGGAACCATAACGGCCCAAAAACCAAAGTATTAAAAGTTCAACGAATTCAAAACATAATTAAAGTATAGATAAAATAGTTTTAAAGTACGAAAGCATGCAACTCTCTCAATCATCCCAAGCCACATGACTCTTGACTCGACTCTTGACTCACAATTTAATTAGAATAAGCTTCGAACGGGCCAAAAGAATATTCCATAAAGGAAAGGTGATGGGAGCCAACCATACACCAAATAATAAATAATAAAATCGGGCCATACCGACGGAATTCATGCGCATAATATGAATGAAACAACGTCTTGTATCATTAATAGGAGATCAAGCTTTCCGGCAAGTCTCCCCCCATTGTTCATACTCAAGGTATATACGTTCCAAGAGTTTTGAAGCTTGTTCTGGTTGCACTTTACGTTTATTAATATTTTATTAAAGGCGAACTCGAGACTCAACAAACATACATACAAACATACATACATACAGTTAATAAACGACAACCAAAACAATCTCATTTTAATCCTTTAGGACTTGTGATCAATAAATCAAGACGTAGTGAACTTACTACCAAGTTCCTTCTCACAAAAGGTGAGATTCCACATCATGCCTGTTAACATGAGGGTTGTGCCCTAGCACGACAAATCCTAATTCATTTCATATAAAATATTCCCAACTGAACCCTACATGTGCGGTGGCTTACGTGAGCTAACCCTCACATGTGGTAAATAAATAGTACAACGAGGTACGAATAATTGGCTCAAAGTATGCTAGACATCCCGTACAATAGCATAATAATAAATAATCCATCCCTTGCATGTGAAGCAAACCATACATGCATAAATATTGAACAACATGATTGACAATGAAATCCATACTCATAATAATCCCAACATGTTTGTTCAATCAACAATTAAATAATAATTCACATGATTGTCCACCAAATCAAATATGAATTCACCAAGTTCACGTAATATGATTCACATCAATAAATAATCACGTAATGTCCCTTGACAAATAATGTGGTCGCCCTAGACTTGTACGTACCTGGAATACCTAACTACGGGGGCCACTGTGCGAATCACAACTTACTAGAAATCAACTCCTATAAACACAATGGAGAAACTTAATTATTATCCATGTTTACTAAATTTCCAGCAACTTTGTTTAGTTTCAAAACACTTGAATTAATTAGAACTTAATCGTTCATTAATAAAATAATAGTCTCAATTAATCGTTTAAAACCCTAGCATGAAATTAATTTATTTTCATGTATAAAACCATTAAAAGTCGACGTTTTAATTCTTTACAATATTCTGAAAAATATAATTGATTATCATAATTAAATTTATCATCTAATTATGCTAATCAATCGCCCATAAGGCTCAGATTAAAACTCCAATCATAGTTTGTAATTAATACCATTAAAACTAATAAAAATTGAAGCTTTAATATATATACTTCAAATTTGAAAATTATAATATTTCAATTCAAAACATTCTTCAATAATTCAAACATACAAATCCTCAAAATTCGGTGTTCATAACCGATCCCAGCATTTTAATTAGTCAAAACCAATAATAATAATATAATTTAAATACGGAATTGAAATAGAATAGGCAAGGAAGAAGAGAATTATACCAATCCGGCCTATAGCACGGAACAACCACGAATTAAATGCGATTGGGCGAAAGAATTGAACGAACGAACAAAACACACACACACACACCTTGTGCGTGTGCGCGGGCGGGCGAGAACGAAGGCAACAGCAGGGGAGCGCTGGCGCGGGACGAGAGGGCGAGCAAGAGAGACGAGTGTGTGTGGGCGAGGGCCAACAACGCACAGCAACAACAAGAACAAGACACATCAACAGCACGCAGCTGTGCTGTGCGGGTCGAGGGGCGTGAGAGGCGAGAGAAAAAGAGGGAGTAAATTACTGCAGCAGGATTTTAGAACGTTCATAATTTTTAATCTACAACTCGGAATTGATCGATTTTTGAGGGAAAGTTCAAGAACTTTTCGAGATCTACAACTTTTAAAAAGAAAACTATTTCTGAAAACGAACGGAAGTAGGAGAAAAACGGCCAAACATAAGTTCGATGAAAGAAAGAAGAATTTAGGGTTAGGGTTTTATTTTTAGATTTAATGAATAATAGGGAGCGATTTTGAGGGTGAGCACCTATATTTATAGGCTTAGGAAACAACGATGGGCTAGGCTTTAGGATTCCCTTTCGGGCTTCATTAAACATAGGATGGGCTTGTTTAATTTGTTTGGACTTGAACTCGGAATTGAATTGGGCTAGATTCATTTAAAATCGTTTTACTTTTGAAACCCAATTAAATTCCCAACATTAAATAATAAATTCGTTTGACAATAATTAAACTATTAAATATTTTAATTAAATAAAATACATTTAAATAACATTTGCGTTTTAAATTCTAAAAATCATAAAAATACTTTATAAATATAATAAAATATATTTATAAAATACAGAAAAATACGAGGTATTACATAAAAGTGTCTAGATAACCTCCTCCTTAGCTCTTTAGACCAACTTCTACATTATCAAATGCCACCTCTTCTCCTCCCTTACCCCTGTCAATTTTTTTTTCATAAATCTCTGCAAGTGTCGTAAAAAGTTTACCTGTACAACACAAACGCTATGAGCTAATGATCATGAACGAATGATAGAAACTGTCAGGGATAGGAGTCATACCCCTTACAGGAGTATAGGACAGCGAGAACATATTAGAGATTAGCTACCGCCTCGGTATGTCATAGCTTTGTGAACAATTCCCTTATCAGATTGTCAACAAAGGCATCCAACGCTTTGGTTTAATATGCTGGTAATTTATCAGATTGTAGAGCCTAAGTTAAGTAAGAGTTGATATACATAAAATTATGCATATATGGTCCTACATGCCAACTTCTTAGATAAGCACAAGAATGAAAGCTATTCTACTACTTATTCTTATCCAAACCTCTTCTTTGTCAAGTTATTTAAGGGTGGTTGTATCTTGGAACCTCTCTCCAATGCTTCTCTAGGTAACTCACTACTACAAAATGCTATAAATCTCGACGACTTTGCCTCGACGCTACCAATGACCGTCAACTGATCTTTTAGATTCCCGTGTTTTGCCGACGCGGATACGCGTCTTAGCTTATTTGAGACAGCAAATAGCGTCGAGATGTTATTGGAGAATTCATTCTTTTAGTACCATACAATATAGACTATTTAGCTTTTGCTAGTAGTGAGACTTGGATACTAAATAATAAACAATGTTTTGTTCTTTCTTTTCATAATATGTTTATATTCTGGTCGTACTGTCAGGTGATGGCTAGAAAAACAAGATTATATATTTTTATAGAATTTTTTATTGGTAGATGATTATTTTAAACAAAACAATAAGAATTATGTGCCTACAATTATGTTTTTACACTTGTAACACTACCTTACATAATATTCAAGTAATCCCATCTATCAATATAATAAACTTTATGTTTTCATGTGATTTTGTTTTAGATATTCTAGTTTGATTTTTTAATTTGCAAATATTGTTAGTTCTTGGCTTCATCTTGGAGTTACCTAATGCAGTTTTTCTACAACTTTGTAAAGGTTTGTTAGCTCCCTTATTCACATGAAATCTGCAACCAGAACTGATCTGGCTGAACCCTTCTGTACAGACAACATCACGGTAAGAGGGCTCATTGTTCCTGAAGCTCGACCTTGGAACAATATGTTATATGTAACCTTTTGTACACCTTCTGTGCAGACAACATCACGGTAAGAGAGCTCATTGTTCCTGAAGCTCGGCGTTGGAGTATCTTGGGGTAGGTATAAGTTGACATTAGAGTTTGTCTCTTGATTGTTTGCATCATTGCATAGATATTTAGATTGTGATTTCACTCACAATGCTGTACATTGTTCCATTTATTTCTTATCTTGACTAGGTTTATAACTATTTCTTCTCCATAAGCTTGTCAATGCTTGCTCCAACTTGCCCGTAATCTAGTGGGAGAATTGTATTCATACTCTCTCTCTCTCTCTCTCTCTCTCTCTCTCTCTCTCTCTCTCTCTCTCTCTCTCTCTCTCTCTCTCTCTCTCTCTCTCTCTCTCTCTCTCTCTCTCTCTCTCTATTTTTGGTATGGAGAATATAGAATTCTTAATGTTGTTTGGTTTGGCCTTGTTTAAAATTTCCATATCGTTGAAAACTAGTATAAAGCTTGGTGTACTCAATATCATTGAAATTTGGGTGCATGTCATCGTTTATTCTTTACAGTAGACTTTTCTTAATTTATTTTTACACTTAAGGAAAAACTAACTTATCGTGTTTTTGATTTTTTTGAGGTCCGTGATGCATTTGAAGATTGTGGTGGTGGAAGAAAGGAATCAAGGGATGATGCGTAGCTCCTTCTACTATGAAGCTCATACTCTTGAACTTATAGGCTTCGATTGACCTTTGTTTTCAAGATCAAATTTTAGACTAATAGGTTTTTGTATTACTTAATTTTATACTTATGTTTTTGTAAGTTAACTTTATTGTTAATTGAAGATCAATTATTCACAATTCAGGTTTCATTGATCGATCTTATGCTGCACTTTAATTTTAAATTTATAATTGTGATGAATAATGTTTTATTATGTATATTATATGCTATACATATATATAACAAACATAAATTTTGGCTTATACAAATAAATCTGGACGTTTTTTGGAGTCCTGTTATCGTGCTCATTTAGAGTTAAAATTCTCACCAACACAATTTTCTGGACGCATTTAGGTGTCGCGAACATAAATTTCTAGACGCCTGTAGGCGTCCCAGAATTTAAATAGGTAATGTTGGGAAATGCGGGAAAAAATTTGGTCGACACAACATATCAAAACTCTGGACGCTTAGAAGCGTCGAGCCTGTCGATGCTGAACAAAGAAAGTGGTCGCCAAAAAGCATCTTGTTTCGCGACGCCTAAAAGCGTCGAGAATTTTCTCGACTTTAATTTTCTCGACGCATTCTATGGGTTACTTTCTCGACGCTTTTTTGCATCACAAAATGGTCTAGAAAGCGTCGATAAAAGGCGGGATTTGTAGTAGTGGATTTCATATTTTTATGATTATGGAGTAGTTTATTGGTCAGGGTTTGGGTGAAAACCCAACATTGATTGGTTTGGCCATTTGTGATTGGATTTTAGGGATTTTCATGATTAAATTATTGCATGATTAAATTATTGCATGTTTAGGCATGGGTAACTTGATCAATTAAGTGTTCCATGATTGCTTGGAGTAGTCTAGTTGAGTTGGAAAGGAATTAACGACCTGAACTTGATTATGTGGTTGAATTGAGATTTTGATTTACATCGGGTACGATAGTTAAGAACGATAGTTCATCCTTGATGCTTAGAGAAATTTCTCGCACGTCGGGAGATAGTTGGAGCTATTTGCGAATTCAACGCCTATTCATGTAGTGCTTGTGAATCTTCCTCGTTTTTAGCTCTTTTATGTCCATTCCTTGTTTTTTTGTTGTTTGACCCATTCCCTAATCTAGTTTAGATTTGATTTCTTAGTTTAGTTTAATTAGTTTTAGTTGACTTTCCAACTCGTCTCCGACCTAGCTTATTGTTCGATGATCATAATCTAGTGCACCTTAGTCCTTGTGGATTCGACCTTAATTGTCACTTTACTTGTGTTTAGTGATTAGTTTAGGTAACTTGTTTGATTAGGAAAGACTAGTAACGACCTAGTTTTCCGTCATGAAAATATTTTTGGTTGGAAAATTTACTCTCGCCCTCAATTAGAATCGATTTGAGCACTTGAAAAAAAAATGGAGCAAAAAGCTCTTCATCACCATCATCGATGCACTCATTTAAGGAGAAATTAGTAGGAATATATAATCCCCAATACTCAATTGCTCAATGTCATGCATCATAGGTGGCAAGTTAGCCTCAAATTCATCTCCTCTACATGAAGCATTCCAAATGGATTCATTTAGAAGGCTAGAGACTTCACTCATTCCTTTTACAAAATCTTGAGATGCAACCTCAAAGTCCTTATATACTAGAAGAATCCATTTTAAGTTCTTCTTGGCAATCTAAGTGAGCTATAAAAATACGAAACTCGGACAAAGAAATGACCGACTCGGATTGCAAAGCATTAAGGAACTCATTATGAAGAAGTTCATGGTGGAGAGACGTGAAATCATCTAGTGTACACGATTCATCATTTTGACGGATACAGATAGTTGACATATTTTTGCAAAATTTTCAAAAATAAAAAGAATCAAACAAATTACCTAAACTAATCACTAACCACAAGTAAAGCGATAAGTATAGGTCGAAATCCACAAGGACTAAGGTGCGCTAATTTATGCTAATCAATCGATAAACTAGGTCAGAACGGGGTTTTAGAAAAATCACTAATCGACTAAAACTAATTTAACTAAACTAACTACCAAAGATAAACAAGTTAGGAAATGGGGATCAAACTCCAACCAATTGATACATTACACATTTACAGACCAATTGATCAAAATCTTATCAATTGATCAAACGCATGGTTGATACATTACACATTAACATAAATCATAGTGATTCGTACATCATATCGTTCTTAGGCGACTATTTGAAGATATTTTGCTTTCATTTGGTATTGGGCTTCTTTGCTTCAGGAATCTTGTCGTTGACTTTCATTATTCGATTCGTTTTGACTTCGATCTTCAATCTTTTATTTTACGTCAAATAACTTCGTTGACCACGTTCGTTGCATGGGTTCGAGTCCAATCACGTGACTAGAAATACATCGTTAGACATATGACTTTGTTACTTATCCCTTATATTTTAAGTCGACGAACCTCGAATTTTGCGGATAATGCTAAGCCATCAAGCGTGCCTTTATCAGAAAACAATCTAGCTCCCAGAAAACTTAGTTCATTTGTTGATTTGTATTCTTAATTCCATTGCATTCCTCAATCATTCATAATTCTTTTCGAATTTCTAACATTCATTGATATCATCAACCTTATTGACAGATTAATTCTTGATAACTTATTTTGGTATAATCATCAAAGCTTCATGTGTAAACTCAACTTCATCTTTTCACCATCCACTCATCATCATTTTGTTGTGGAATGCTATTCACTTCCCCAATATATTCAGGTTCAACCTCAGTATTACTAGAGATCTCAATAGGGGGTTTGTGAATAATAGGATTAGGATTCTCAATTTCAACCACATCATCATCACTATCCTCATCCACAACCTCATTCATAGCAACATCTATGTCATCATCCCCATCCGAATGATCTAGACCTAGACTTTCCACAAGCCTACCATCCTCATAGCTCTTTTCTGCAAGCTAGATCTAAAATCGTGGTCATGAATTCCATTTCATACCTCCATCTACCATCACGAGTACCATACTTATACATATTAGGGGTACCATCCTCATAATGCATATCTCTAAATTGATTCTTAAGGGAAATATAGGGAGTCGAGTCTTATAAGTCAAGCAATGAATCACCATTTCTGACATCACATCCTGGCCTATTCCTTAAGTGGGGCAAATCTTTGACCGTAGCAAAATAGTTACATGCAAACTCAATCTTCTTGACATATAGATGCGGAGGCTCACACTCCAATTTCTCTAGGTGTCCTAGATTAGAGAACTTTGATGGAAACATTTCCATCCCTGAAAGTAGACAAACTAAAAAGTCTTACTAACGCTTTTCCAACAAAATTCAATCCTCCAACATAAATAAGCTTAAACAAATTCCTAATCTTAATTAACCATAAAAATTACGGTTAGACATTAAAAATCCAAGCTTTTTAATAACTCTTTTAAAACATTAATAATCAAACATGAAAATAATAACTCTTTTAATTAAAATCATCCTCATGAATTCAAACACGTAAAACATCACAATACGGTATTCATAACCGTTTCCAACAGTTTAAATAATCAAAATCAATAATAATAAAATAATTTTAAATACGGAATTGAAATAGAATAGGCAAGGAAGAAGAGAATAATATCAATCCGGCCTACCGTACGGTGCATAACTTTAAAATTTCCATCTTAGCTTCCCTAAGGTGTGTGAAAAGTTAGTCGACCAATTTTGGTCTACAGTAGACCAACGTGGTTCTACAAACCTGTAGACCAATGCCGGTCTACTGTAGACCAACGTGGTTCTACAAACCTGTAGACCAACGTGGGTCTACTGTAGACCTACGTGGTTAGGGCTGAATATGTAGGGATGTCAATGGGGCGGGGCGGGGCGGATGCGGATGTAGGTCCCTCCATCCCCATCCCCATCCCCACCTAAAATTTTCATCCCCATCCCCGCCCCATCACCCATGGCGGGTACAAAGTTCATCCCCATCCCCGCCCCAACGGGTGTAAGCTAAAATCCATCCCCGTCCCGCCACCCAACTGGGTATCCATCCCCGTCTTATCTCCGCTTCATACCCGCGCTAATACCCGCCTAATTTTTCTTATTTAGCAAACATTTGCCATATATACGGAGTAATCAAAGTTAACTATAGAAAAAAAATACCTTATGACTAAAGTAACTTATATAATCGAAAAAAATACTCGTCATAACAAAAAAAATTCAAACAAAAAATATAAAAATCTCACCTAAATTTATATTATCACCTAAAGATGCAAATAAATCCAAATTCACCCCATCACCCATTGCGGGTATGAAGCGGGGCGAGTGGGGATGGGGCGGGGAGAATGGGGATGGGGCGGGGCGGGCGGGGATGGGGCGGGTTCAACACAAAATCCACACCCGCCCCATCACCCATGGCGGGTACGATTTTTATACCCATCCCCGCCCCATCACCCGCCAAACCTACCTCCATCCCCGCCTACTTGGGGCGGATGCGGGGCGGGTCTCCCGCAAAACCCGCCCCACTGACATCCCTATGAATATGGATAGTTGTATTTGTATTATCGATGTCGATTATTTTACTTTCAAATTTTGTTGTAAAAGTATTAAGGTTTTCATAATTGTACCATTACTTTGTAAGATGTGAATATTTTGGGTGGTTTTCTTTGTTTGGATGTTCTGTTGTTGACCCACTATGGAATGAGGATATTTTACTGCTTGAGAAGAAATTATTGGATGTTTTGGCCATGATGTGATTCGAATTCTTATGAAGAGGGGAGACAATGTTACCCATTGTTAGTGGTTGGATTATTTCATTGATAAAGGGGGTGAGTTGTAGCATGTGACGATCTTAAAGCAGTGAAGATCTTAAAGTTCAAAGCGCACAAAAATATATATGTCAAATTCTTGGTAACTTAAATCCTAGCACTCAAGTGACTCAACTAGTATAATGTCAAAGTCTATTTTAAATCTAAATATATTAATATACCTATTATAAAATTCAAGTTGAGAAGAACTACTAGCATCAATCGTTAGTACCCTTAAACAGCTGGCAACAAGCCCTTTGGGTCGAATTCAATGTGTGATATCAATCAAGTTTGCTTCTACTGCAAATCGAATATATAACAGATATAGTAAGGACTATAAAATGTGTAAATAGGACTTTTTATGTTAATGATCTTGACGTTTAGCAGTTGGTTGTGATGTTAGGAGTATCAAATTAATAAAAAATATTTTGTTTTTTTCATGACTGTTAATTAAATGAATTCCGTATGTAGTGAAGACGGAAGTAATATAATGTTGGGAAGATGAGTTTCTGTTTCAGTATTATTGAAATTTGTATTTGCCAGCGGTTGGTATTTCGCGCTAACTCTTACTAGCTCTATGTCCTCTGCCTCTCTAATCTGAAAATATCACAGATCTTGATTATTCGACCTTCTCAATGGATTTTGTGTCTTTTACCTCAAGGTATATTATTTTATATTTCAATAAACTCCCTTTTTGGGTATGATTTTATTTCTTCCATATTATGTGGTTCAATTTGTGTAATTTGGGATATTTGGGTGAGGTGAATATGGATAGTCGTATTTGTATTATTGATTTCGATTGATTTGTTCAAATTTTAATTTGAAATTTTTTTATACATGTATTTACGTTTTCTTAATTGCCAGAAAACCATTGTTTTTAATGGAAGGGATGTAAAATTGATGAAACATCGTTAGTCAATCAAGAGTTCTAACTCAGGCAATTAGGTTCATAACGGATCTCCTTATATTTTAGGATCAGAGTTGCATGTCCATCACTCTAGGTACTTTATATTCTCTTCTTTCAAGTTCAATATTTTTCGTTTTGTGAGAACTTGTTATAAAATTTATGAGTAGTTCACGGTCAATATTTCTTGATTTCAAAAGTTTAATATTTGGCTTTATCAATTCTTTTTGTAATTATCTATTTAGTTTTATCTCATGTACCGGTTTGATGCTAAAATTTCTTGTTTGGTTTGAGTGAAAAAAAGTTCAAATGGATCTTAAAGTTCAAATTTCTTACAGAATGTTATGTATTAGTGCAGTACATCTTAGTCCTTCAATTTATAGTCTATAAATGACAATTTTTGCAAATTTAAGTAACTTTGAGATTTAACTATGATTATTATCAAATTTTAACGAAGATAGTAGTGAGCTTAATTGGAGTTTCTTTTAAAAAAAGGTTTTAAGAAGTACCTCCTCATATGGGAAAGAAATTCTTGTCTATTCATGTTGTTCATATCTTCAAGTTCTTTCTCATAATCAGTTAGCTATTTTTGGTTAAAGTAACATCAAAATATAAAGTCATGGTTTAGGGTTTATAGGGTTTAGGGTTCAGGGTTATAGGGTTTAGGGTTTTAGGGTTCAGGGTTTAGGGTTAGGGTTTAAAGGGGTTAGGTTTAGGTTTAGGGTTTAGGGTTTTAGGGTTGGGTTTAGGGTTTAAGTGTTTAGGTTAGGTTTAGGGTTGGGTTTAGGGTTTAGGTTTTAGGGTTTAGGGTTTAGGTTTTTGGTTTAGGGTTAGGTTTAGGTTTAGGGTTTAGTTTAGGGTTTTAGGGTTTAGGGTTGAGGGTTTAGGGTTAGGGGTTTAGGTTTCGGTTTAGGGGTTAGGGTTTAGGGTTTAGGGTTTGTTTTTAGGGTTTAGGGTTAGGTTTAGGGTTTAGGTTTAGGGTTTTGGGTTTAGGTTTTAGGTTTAAGGGTTGGGTTTAGGTTTAGGGGTTTGGGTTTAGGGTTTTAGGGTGTGTAGGTTTTAGGGGGTTTAGGGTTTTCGGTTTAGGGTTAGGGGTTAGGTTTAGGGTTAGGGTTAGGTTTAGAGGGTTTAGGGTTGTAGGTTTAGGGTTTAGGGTTTAGGGTTTAGGGTTTAGGGTTTAGGGTTTAGGGTTTAGGGTTTAGGGTTTAGGGTTTAGGGTTTAGGGTTTAGGGTTTAGGGTTAGGGTTTAGGGTTTAGGGTTTAGGGTTTAGGGTTTAGGGTTTAGGGTTTAGGGTTTAGGGTTTAGGGTTTAGGGTTTAGGGTTTAGGGTTTAGGTTTTATGGTTTAGGGTTTAGGGTTTAGGGTTAGGGTTTAGGGTTTAGGTAGGTTTAGGGTTTAGGTTTAGGGTTTAGGGTTTAGGTTTAGGGTTTAGGTTAGGGTTTAGGGTTTAGGGTTTAGGGTTTATGGGTTTTAGG